>NW_012108186.1:152304-202538 GCF_000951045.1 Mandrillus leucophaeus | reverse complement strand
GTGTGTGTATATATATATATATATATATATGTAGACATACACATATATATACACACACATCTATATATACATCATACACATATTTTAACAAACCATTTAAGAATCTTTGGATCTTTGGTAACAGTTGCATTTCTGCAAAAAATGTTCTACTTTTTGAACTTTTTTTTACCATTTCATTATGCCCTTTATCTAAAGTAGTCCACATGAATGAGCTTTTTCTGAAATTATGATCATTCAGTAATATCTAATACTATTGCCTTTTTTAAAGAAAATGAATATTTTTGTTACTTGGTTAACATTCTCTTTCAGGTGAAGTGTTTCACCAAGATAATATTTAGATTCACATTCCAAACCAAGCAAATATTGTTTTGAGGTATAAGTTATCCAGTTTAGTTATTTACACTGATCAAATTAGCTGAATGATCAATAAATCACTGGTTATGTGTTCTGACTTATTATGTGTCTATTTTGATGAATAAGTGATTGAACCATTGTATATAAGAATTATTTTCCAGATAATTGAGCCATTGGTCTGTTGTAAATCTGATCATTATATACTGAGACTAGTCAAGCAGCCAGACCCAAAACATCGTGCCAGTCAATGACCTTTGCTTCACTTCTGTACTTCCAGTAATAGTTGTGTAGCCTATGTGATCAATTGGTGTAGCATGTGGCTATTTTTGATAGAGGGTGTGCGTGTGTGTGTCTGTGTGTGTGTGTATGTGTGTGTGTCATCTAGGCAGAATTAACTCAGGAATCTGAGTAGGAGTAAGAGTAGTAAAAGGTGCTCATTTGGATGTGGCCACTCTTAATACCAAAATTCTCAATGTTAGTCACCTAGCATCCTCAAAATACAGGTTCCTAACCAGTCATGCCCCTCTCTGGGCTCCTGCCTCATTGCTTGACATGCTTCAGCCACAAGGGCTTTTATTTCCATAAATCTGCCAAGCTACTTTTGCCCCTGCCAGTTTTGGTCTAGTTCAAAACTCCTCTTTCGAGTCTCACCTTAAATGCCTCTTCTTCAGAGGAGGTTTTCTAGATTCCATATTCCAAACTAACTCCACTCGCAATAATAATTTGATAGCATTCTGTAAACTCGATGACATATATCAGTTAGTAAAAGTATCTCTAGGTAACTTTTATTTAATGTCTGTTCCCTACACACACACACGATTGTTGTTGGTTCTGTAAGAACACAGACTGGGTCTGTTTTGTCCACTGCTATCTACCTGGTGCCTAGCACAGTACATAAATATTTCTTGAATAAATAAATGATTCTAACAGGGATCTTTAACTTACGACAACCTAAGGAATCATTGAGAGTTACTTAATCTGTTTTCTACAGTGAAAATTATATCTTATGTGGGTCACATAAGGTCATATTCCCAAGGCTGTTTTCATCTCCAGATCATCCACTCTAAGGAAATGAAGATCGTCTTTTACCAGAGTGCTTAACAGGGAAGAGTCTATTCTGTTTTGGATCTTCCACTATAAAGGCTGTTTGGACCTGGGTTTCTATCATGTTGGGGGGCCCTATGGTGTAGTGGTTAAGAGCCCAATCTTTTAATTCTGCATTTGAATCCAGGGTCTTCCATTTCTGGTAGTGTGATACTGAACAATTACTTAGCTTTCTGGAGTGTCTGTAAACTCAGGTTAATAATACTTACCTCAAATGATTTTGTGAGAGTTAAATGAAGTACGGCATGTAAAGTGCTTACCTCTATGCCTGGTACATGGCAAATAATAAATGGTAGCTATTTGTCACTATTTTATTATTGAAGTCAGGGTCATTTTTATAATCTGACGTTGTGTTTATAGCCTTTTTGGCTGCCATGTTCTTTCTATGGCTCTGTATTCTTCAATTCTTTGACATTATGGGCAAGGTACTATAATTTTCCCTGAAGCAACAGACTAAACAAGCTATTTTACACAAACATGGCTACTTCTGCACTTGCAGTGCAGCATTATCAAACATTCTTCCAGGTCACGAGGACCTCATATTATTTCCCAGTAATTTCATGAGGTTGCTTTGAAATTACAGAAAAGTATTTTAGCACACTTAAGATGTTGTACATCCATAAAACTTTCTTTTTAACAGTTGTGTGTATTTTAAAATTATTTTTCCTTTGAAGTTTTTACTTCCCTTGTCCTCTGTGTCTTATTACCCTCTTGTTTATCCAGCTTATCTGGTGGCCCTTTTTCTATATTATGTGCTGACTTATAATCTTCATTCTACCTATTAAATTATAGCTATTTCTCAAGATTCTTTCCTCAAATAGATTTTCTCCTCTCACTACTTAATTCCTCAGGAACCTCGTCCATTTCCAAAGTTTCATCTACCAGCCATCATCTTAGCAGGTGGTTTCCAAGTGGTTGTCTCCAGCCTTGGTCACTTTTCTCAACTGCCACTTACATTTCCAATCGTTTGTGGAACCCCTCCACTAAGTTTCTCATTAGCAGCTTAAAGGCCTGAACTAAGTCCTCATTTTTCTCTGCAAAATTTCCCCCAACCACCATAAATGCACCTTCCTGAAATTTGTTTTGACGTTTGCCATATCATTTGGGTCTGAAAGTTTAAAGTCAACTCTAATTACTTTTTCTTCCTCTACCATTATTTGTGTTACAAGTAATAGTTTCTTTCTCCGTTCACTTATTCGTTTGTTCATCCATGTAATCAGTATTTATCAAATGGCTACAATGTTCCAGTCAATGTGCTATGTGCAAGAAATAGAGTGAAGAACCAAAATCTTACAGGTACAAGTATTAATGGAGGTTATTGTCTGGTGGAAGAAGACAGACATTAATCACATTATTATATCAATGTATAATTAACTTACATTTTGAGAAGTGCTATGAAGGGAAGAACCCAAGAGTTTGGATGTGATCTAGTCTGGAGGATCATGGAAGTCTTCCCAATGTTTGAACTGGATTCTGAAGGAAGAATAGGAGTTAAGTAGGGAAAGAGGAAAAGGATCATACTCTAGGCATGTGCAGAAGGAAAGCACTATCCTTATTATTCCGTCACACTGTCTTTCACTTTCTCAGAGAACAAAAAAGAGAAGTGAAACAAAACTTGAGTTACATAAGGGGTAAGCCATACAAGTGTTGAATATGATGATTTTAGATTTTAAACTAAAAACAGTGAAAAGGCATTGTGGATTTTTTGCAGAGAAATGGCATGATTATATTTATGTTTCGAAAATATCACTGTGGCTTCCAGGTGGAGAACTGATTGTGAGAGAGCAAACGGGGCCTTTGTGTGGTCACTAAGTGGGCTTTGCAAGAGTTGAAACAAAAGATGATGGTAGTTTGAACCAAAATTGTTGTGGTAGAGATCTAAAGAATCAGCTTGAGTAGATAAATATTTAGGAGGTAAAATGTATTGGACTTGGTGATGGATTGCATGTGGGGGTGAAGGTAGAATGTGGCAATGAAGACACTCCCTGGATTTGGTTCTTTCAACAGATGCGGAGTATATTAGTCCATTCTTATACTGCTATGAAGACATACCTGAGACTGGGTAATTTATGAAGAAAAGAGGATTAATCACCTAGTGGTTCTGCAGGCTGTGCAGGCTTCTGCTTCTGGGGAGGCCTCAGGAAACTTACAATCATGGCAGAAGGCAAAGGGGAAGCAAGCACATCTTCACATGGATGGCAGGAGAGAGAAAGAGAAAGGGGAGGTGTTACAGACTTTCAAACAACCAGATCTCATGAGAACTCTATCATAAGAACAGCAAAGGAGAAGTCTGCCCCCAAGATTCAATCACCTCCCATCAGACCCCTCCGCCAACACTGGAAATTACAATTCAACGTGAGATTTGGGTGGGGACAAAGAGCCAAACCATATTATTCCTCCCCTGGGCCCTGACAAATCTCATCTCCTTCTCACATTCCAAAGCACAATCATGCCTTCCCAACAGTCTCCCGAAGTCCATAGTCTCACCTGAGACAAGGCAAGTCCCTTCCACCTATAAGCCTGTCAAATAAAAAACAAGTTAGTTATTTTTAAGATACAGTGGAGGTACAGGAATTGGATAAATGTTGCCATTCCAAAATGGAGTAATTGGCCAAAACACAAAGGGTCTATAGGCCCCACACAATTCCCAAATCCAGCAGGGCACTCAGGATCTAATGCCAATTTTGTATCATGACTGATAGCACAACTTTGGAAACAACCTATATATCCACCAATAAGGGATTATTGAATAAATTATTGTTCATTTGTATAAAAATTATTTATTTGCTCTTATTTTATTTTGTGGGTATATAGTAGGTGTATAAATTTATGAGGTACATGAAAAGTTTTGATATGGGCATGCAACGTGAAATAAGCACATTGTGGAGAATGGAGTAGCTATCCCCTTAAGCATTTATCCTTTGAGTTACAAACAATACGATTATACTTTTAAGTAATTTTAAAATGTACAATTAAGTTATTATTAACTATAGTCACCATATCAGGTTGTCAAACACTAGGTCTTATTAATTCTTTGTATTTTTTATTTTTGGTACCTATTAACCATCCCTCACCTCTCTCCCAGCTCCCCACTACCCTTCCCAGCCTCTGGCAACCATCCTTCTACTCTCCGTGTCCATGACTTCAATTGTTTTCATTTTTAGATTCCACAAATAAGTGAGAACATGTGATGTTTGTCTTTCTGTGACTGCCTTATTTTACTTAACATAATCCATCCATGTTGTTCCAAATGACTGGGCCTCATTCTTTTTAATGGCTGAATAGGACTGCATTGTGTATATGTCCCACATTTTCTTCACCCATTCATCAGTTGATGGACACTTACATTGCTCCCAAATCATAGCTATTGTAAAGAGTGCTGCAACAAACATAGGAGTGCAGATATCTCTATGATGTACTGATTTCCTTCCTTTGGGGTATATACCCAGCAATGGGATTGCTGGATCATATGGTAGCTCAATTTTTAGTTTCTCAGTAGCCTGCAAACTGTTCTCCATAGTGGCTATACTAATTTGCATTCCCACCAACAGTGTACAAGGGTTCCCTTTTCTCTACATCCTTACCAGCATTTGTTATTGCCTGTCTTTTGGATATAAGCCATTTTAACTGGGGTGAGATGCTATCTCATTATAATTTTGATTTGCATTTCTCTGATGATCAGTGATGTTGAGCACCTTTTCATATGCCTGTTTGCCATTTGTAAGTCTTCTTTTGAGAAATGTCTATTCAAATATTTTGCTTATTTTTTGGTTGGGTTATTTGATTTCTTCCTATAGAGTTGTTTGAGCTCCTTATGTATTCTAGTTATTAATCCCTTGTCAGATAGGTAGTTTGCAGATTTTTTATCCCATTCTATGGGTTATCTCTTCACTTTATTGATTGTTTTTTCTGTGCAGAAGCTTAACTTGATGTGATCCCATTTGTCCATTTTTGCTTTAGTTGCCTGTGCTTGTGGGGTATTGTTCAACAAATCTTTGCCAAGACCAGTGTCCTGGAGATTTTCCCATTGTTAGTCTTGTAGCAGTTTTATAGTTTGAGGTCTTAGATTTAAGTGTTTAATCCATTTTTATTTCATTTTTGTATATGGCAAGAGATAGGGGTTTAGTTTCATTTTTCTGCATATGGATATCCAGTTTCCCCAACACCATTTATTGAAGAGATTCCCTTTTACCTGGTGTATGTTATTGGCACCTTTGTTAAAAATGAGTTCACTGAGGTATCTGAGTTTGTTTCTGGGTTCTCTAGTCTGTCACATTAGTCTATGTATCTACTTTTATGCCAGTAACAGCTCTGTAGTATAATTTGAAGTCAGATAATGTGATTCCTCCGGTTTTGTTCTTTTGGCATAGGATGCCTTTGGTGATTCTGGGTCTTTTGTGATTCCATATAAATTTTAGGATAGTTTTTCTGTTATTTCTGTGAAAAATGTCATTGCATTGAATCTGTAGATTTCTTTGTGTAGTATGGACAATTTAATAATATTGATTCTTCCATTCCATGAACATGGAATATCCTTTCATTTTTTTGTGTCCTTTTCAATTTTTTCCGTCAATTTTACAGTTTTCTTTGTAAAGATCTTTCACTTCTTTGGTTAATTCTTAGATATTTAATTGTATGTGTGGCTACTGTAAATGGGATTACTTTTTTATATCTTTTTCACATTGTTCGCTGTTCACATATAAAAATGCTACAGATTTTTGTATGTTAATTTTGTATTCTGCAACTTTACTGAATTTTTTTTATCAGTTCTAATAGGTTTTTATGTGTGGAGTCTTTAAGTATTTACAAATATAATATAATATTATCTGCAAATAAGGATAATTTGACATTTTTATTTCCAATTTGGAGGTCCTTTATATCTTTCTCTTGTCTGATCACTCTAGCTAGGACTTCAAGTACTATGTTAAATAACAGTGGTAACGGTGGGCATCTTTGTCGTGTTCCAGATCCTAGAGGAAAGTTTCAGTTTCTCCCCATTCAGTATAATACTAGCTGTGGGTCTATAGTATATGGCTTTTATTATTAGGTATGTTCCTTCTATCCTCTGTTTTCTTTGGGTTTTTATCATGAAGGGATGTTGAATTTTTCAAATGCTCTTTTAGCATCTATTGAAATGATCATATCGTTCTAATCCTTCATCCTGTTGATATATCACATTGATTGATTTGTGTATGTCAAATCCTTGCATCCCAGGGATGAATCCCACTTGTCATGATGAATGATCTTTCTAATGTATTGTCTAATTCAGTTTCCAAGTATTTTATTGAGGATTTTTGTATTGATATACACCAGAGATATTTGCATGCAGTTTTTTGTGTTTTTTTTATGTCTTTGTAATATGTAATACTGACCTTGTAGAAAGAGTTTGGAGTATTCCCTCCTCCTCTATTTTTTGAAATAATTTGAGTAGGATTAATATTGGTTCTTCTAATGTTTGGTAGAATCCATTAGTGAAGCTGTCAGATACCAGGCTTTTCTTTACTGGGGGGCTTTTTATTACAGTTTCTATCTCATTACTTGTTATTGGTCTTTTTAGGTTGGGGAGTTTTTCCTGGCTCAACATTAGTAGTTAGTATGTAAGAAATGTAAGAAGTATGTAGTATGTAAGAAGTATGTAAAAAATAATAATTTTTACATTTCTTCTAGATTTTCCAATTTATTGGTTTATAGTTTCTTATAGTAGCCACTGTAGCAGGACGAGCCACAGACAAAACTCCTCAGACACTGAGTTAAAGAAGGAAGGGGTTTATTCAGCCAGGAGCATCAGCAAGACTCTTATCTCAAGAGCCTAGCTCCACGAGCGAGCACTTCCTGTCCCTTTTAAGTGCTCACAATTCTAAGGGGGTGCACATGAGAGGGTCGTGATCGATTGAGTAAGCAGGGGGTACGTGACTGGGGGCTGCATGCACTAGTAATTAGATCAGAACAAAACAGGATAGGGATTTTCACAGTGCTTTTCTATACAATGTCTGTAATCTATAGATAACATAACCGATTAGGTTAGGGGTCGATCTTTAAGTACCAGGCCCAGGGTGTGGCGCTGGGCTGTCTGCCTGTGGATTTCATTTCTGCCTTTTAGTTTTTACTTTTTCTTTCTTTGGAGGCAGAAATTGGGCATAAGACAATATGAGGGTTAGTCTCCTTCCTCCACTAAAGACCCTTTAAGTTTCTGCAGAATCAGTTTAATGTCTCCTTTTTCATTTCTGATTTTACTTATTTGGATCTTCTGTCTTTTTTTCTTAGTATGGCTAAACATTTGTTAATTTTGTGTAACATTTTTCAAAGCCAAATTTTTGTTTCATTGATTTTTTGTATCTGTTTTTCATATCAATTTTATTTATTTCTGCTCTATTCTTTTTCTCTACAAAATTTGGGTTTGGTGCTCTTGCTTCTCTGTTTCTTTAAGATTCATCATTAGATTGTTTATTTGAAGTTTTTCTCTTTTTTGATGTAGGCACTTATAACTATAAACTTCTCTCTTAGTACTGCTTTTGCAGTATCCCATAGGTTTGGGTATGTTGTGTTTCCATTATCATTTGTTTCAAGAAATTTTTTCATTTCCTTCTTAATTTGTTCATTGAACCACTCATCATTCAGGAACATATTGCTTAATTTCCATATATTTGTATAGTTTCCAAAATTCCTTTTGTTATGAATTTCTAGTTTTATTCCATTGTGGTCAGAGAAGATGCTCGAAATTATTTCAATTTTTTTTGTTTGTTTGTTTTAATGCTTGCTATGAGTTGTTTTTTGTTTGTTTGTTTTTTGGGGTTTTTTTTTTGGTCTGTTCTTGAGAATGATCTATGTGTTGAGGAAAAGAATATGTATTCTACAGCCATTAGATTAAATGTTCTGTAAATATCTAATAGGTTCATTTGGTCTATATGTAGGCTTGTTGTATGTAGTTTTTTATGGTCTATTCTTGAGAATGAGCCATGTGTTGAGGAAAAGAATATGTATTGCTACAGCCATTAGATTCAATGTTCTATAAATATCTAACAGGTCCATTTGGTCTATAGTATAGATTAAGTCTCATGTTTCTTTGTTGATTTTCTGTCTGAAAGATCAGCCCAGTGCTGAAAGTAGGGTGTTGAAGTCTCCAGGTATTATTGTATCGGAGCCTCTGTCTTTAGCTCTAATAACATTTTCTTTATTTATCTGGGTGCTCCCATGTTGGATAATATAAAATTGTTATATTATTTTGTTGAATTGACCCCTTTATCACTATATAGTCTCTTACAGTTTTTGTCTTGAAATCTATTTTTTCTGATATAAGATATAGCAACTCCTACTACTTTTTTGGTTTCCATTAGTGTGGAATATCTTTTTACATCCCTTAATTTTCAATCTGTGTGTCTTTACAAGTGGTGTGTTTTTTACAGCCAGCTGATCAATGGGTCTTGTTTCTTCATCCATTCAGCCAGTCTATGTCTTCTGATTGGAGAGTTTAGTGTATTTACATTCAATGTTATTGATAAGTAAGGACTTACTCCTGCCATTTTTGTTCTTTATTTTCTGGTTGTTTTATGGTCTTGTCTTCCTTCCTTCCTTCCTTCCTTCCTTCCTTCCTTCCTTCCTTCCTTCCTTCCTTCTTTCTTTCCCTTTTGTGTTCCTTTAGTGAAGGCAATTTTCTCTGGTGATATGATTTAGTTTCTTCCTTTTTATTTTTTTGTATATTCATTGTATTTTTCTTTTTTTGGTTTGAGTTTACCATTAGGTTTGCAAATAGTATCTTATAACCTATTATTTTAACCTGATGAGAACTTAACTCTATTTGCATAAACATACAAGCAAAAAAAAAATTAATAAAAAACTTAATGTCTTAATTTATCCCCCCACTTTTTAACTTTTTGTTTCTACCTTATTGTACTATGTCTTGAAAAGTTGTTGTAGCTGTTATTTTTCATTGATTCATTGCTAAGTCTTTCTACTTAGGCTAAGAGTAGTTTACATACCACAGTTATGGTGTTATCTTATTCTGTGTTTTTCTCTGTATTTACTGTTATAAGTGAGTTTTGTACCTTACATGATTATTTATTGTTCATCAATGTCCTTTTCTTTCTGATTGACATACTCTCTTTAGCATTTCTTACAGAATAGGTCTGATCTTGATAAAATACCTCAGTTTTTGTTTGTCTGGGAAAGTCTTTGTTCCTCTGTTTGTTTGTTTGTTTGTTTTTGAGACAGACTCTCACTCTGTTGCCCAGGCTGGAATGCAATGGTGTGATCTCAGCTCACTGCAACCTCTGCCTCCCAGGTTCAAGTGATTCTTGTGCCTCAGCCTCTCAAGTAGCTGGGATTACAGCGTGCACCACCACACCCAGCTAATTTTTGTGTTTTCAGTAGAGACAAAATTTTGCCATGTTGGCCAGGCTGGTCTCGAACACCTGGCCTCAAGTGATCCATCTGCCTCAGCCTCCCAAAATGCTGAGATTACAGGCATGAGCCACCACTCCTGGCCTCTCCTTCACGTTTGAAGGATAGTTTTGTCAGATATACTATTCCAGGATAAAAGCTTTTTTTCCTTCAGTTCTATAAATATGTCATGCCACTCTTTCCTAGCCTTTAATATTTCCACTGAAAAGTCTGCTGGCAGATGTATTGGAGCTCTGTTGTATGTGATTTGTTTATTTTCTCTTGTTGCTTTTAGAATCTTTTCTTTATTTTTAACCTTTGGGGCTTTGATTATTAAAGGTAGCCTTTTTGGGTTAAATCTACTTGGTGTTCTAAACCTTCTTGTACTTGGATATTGATATCTTTCTCTATGTTTGGGAAATTCTCTGTTACTATGTCTTTGCATAAACTTTCTATCCCTATCTCTTTTTCTACCTCCTCTTTAAGGCCAATAACTCTTAGATTTGCCCATTCAAGGCTTTGGTTTTAGATCCTGTAGATATACTTCATTGGTATTTTTTTTTTCTTTTTTCTGTTGTCTCTTCTCTCCATGTATTTTCAAATAGCCTGTTTCCAAGCTCACTAGTTCTTCTGCTTCATCAATTCTGCTATTAAAGAAATCTGATGAATTCTTCAGGATGTCAGTTGCATTTTTCAGCTCCGGAATTTCTGCTTGGTTCTTTTTAATTATTTCAATCTCTCTGTTAAATTTATCTAATATAATTCTGAATTCCTTCTCTGTGTTACCTTGAATTTCTTTATGTTTCCTCAACACAGTTATTTTGAATTCTCTGTCTGAAACTGTTTTTCTAGGATTGGTGCCTGATGTCTTATTTAGTGCATTTGGTGAAGTCATAGTTTCCTGGATAGTGTCGATGCTAGTAGATGTTCTTTGGGCATTGAAGAGTTAGGTATTTAGGTAGTCTTCACTGTCTGGGCTTATTTGTAGCCATCCTTCTTGGGAAGGCTTTGCAGATATTTGAGAGGACTTGGGTATTGTGATCTAAGCTGTATCTGCTTCAGGGGCACCCCAATCCATGTAACGCTGTGGTACTTGCAGACTCACAGAGGCATCACCTTGATGGTCTTGGACAGGATCTGGGAAAATTCTCTGGATTACCAAGCAGAGACTTGTCCTTTTCCCTTAATTTCTCCCAAACATATAGGATCTCTCTCCATTCTAAGCCACCTAAAGCTGGGAGATAGAGTGACAAGCACCCCTGTGGCCACTACCACTATGACTGTGCTGGGTGAGACCTAAAGCCAGCACAGCACTGGGTCTCACCCAAGGCCTGCCTGTTGCAACCACTCCATGGCTACTGCCGATGTTCACTCAAGGCCCTGGGATTTTACAATAAGCAGGTGGCAAAGCCAACCAGGCCTGTTTTCTTCCGTTTAGGGCAGTGAGGTCGCCCAGTTCCCCGGTGGGTCCAGAAGTGCCATCTGTCAGTTGGGTACCAGAGTAAAAAATCTTAGAAGTCTACCTGGTGTTCTGTTGTATTGAGGCTGAGCTGGCACTCAAACCACAAAATACAGTTCTTCCTTCCCCTTTCCAAAAGCAGAGCAGCCTTACCTCATAGCCACACCACCTCAGACCAAGAGGGGTACTGCCAGATTTCTGTCAATGTTCCCTTAAGGCCCAGGGTCTCTTAAGTCAGCTTGTCATGAATACTGCCTGGCCTGGGACTCACCCTTAAAGGCAGTGGGCTCCCCCTCTGGCACAAGCCAGGTCCAGAAATGCTATCCAAGAGTCCCGTCCTGGATCTGGGCACCCCAAGAGTACACTTGGTGCTCTGCCCCTCTGTGGCCATGCTGATACCTAAGGGGCAAGACAAAGTCCCCTTTACTTTTCCCTCTGCTTTTCTCAAGCAGAAGGAGTTTTGCCCTGTAGCTACCACACAATAATAAAATAAATATACATAACCGCTTTAAAAAATTAGAAAACTTTTTAATTACTCATATGAAATATCTCTAAAGCCTGTTGCTAAATAGAAAAGGCAAAGTGCAGAACAGCATATGTAATGTGTAGTCACTTGTGTACAAATAAAAGAAAGAAAAAATACACATAAATGTATACATTTGCTTGATAGGCATGTAAACAATCCCTGGCAGGATACACAAGAAAGTGTTAACAACTGGTTGCTGAATCTAAGAGGTAACTTTTCTCTGCTTATTTTTTTTATACTTTTAACTGTATGATTGTTTTACCTAGATCTTAAAAAATTTACAATTTAAATTTAAAAGAAACAAAAGTAATTGCTAGCTAGCTGAACATAAAATTCCATCGAAATTATGGATGATTTATGTCCAAAAATTGCAGATATGTGAAAAATTATAAATGTCGGTTAAGAAAATTATGTTTCTGAAGCCTTTCTGATTGGTCAGTGGAATTTAATTTTGAACCCTTTTCATCTCTTTCCTGGATGAGCCTCCTTTGCCTCACCCCCAGCCTCTCCACTGTACACACACGGTTGGTTCTCCATACAGCAGCCAATGCGATCCTTTAATAAATGGAAGCCAAACAAGGTTTCTCTTCTGATTTAAAACACTCCTGTGACTCTGCATCTACTCAGAATAAAAATCAAAATCCTTACAATGGATATTTGGTGTTCCCTGAACCTGAAGTACTCTTCTTGCAGATATCTACCTGGTTAACTCCCTTATTTCATTCAGGTCTCTGTGAAAATGCCCTCTCAACAGAGTTACCTTGATACTTAAAATGGCACATTACACCATAGTCTACCCCTTACTTGTCTTTATTTTTTATAGCACTATATAACATATTCATAGGTGTATCACTTATCCGTTAATACTAATATATATATAAATTTATAATTTCTTATCTATGTCCCCATATTAGAACACAAGTTTCAACAGACCTGTATTCCACAACACTTAGAATAATGCCTAGAATATAATACGTGTTCGATAGATATTTGTTGCATTAAAGAATGGATGGACCCTCAGTGTTACGTTCCTCCTTTTAGAATATTTTTTCCCTCTGCTATATATACACACACACACACACACACACAAACCTGCATATATATATACATGCCATATACATGCCATATGTACACATATACATGCCGTATACCTATATATGGTATTCACTTTTGTTATCCTCTGCACAAGATTATAAGCTCCTAGAAGTCACAAACCATGTCTTCTGAAACACCTATTACATGATACATAATAAAACATTGCTAAATTGAGTTGAATTAAAACAATTCACAGTGATGATACCATATATGTATGACTTTTGTTATGACTGCTGTTGGTGAGTAGAACTTTTAGACAATATCACACAGAATCAGAAAGTGGAAACCCACTAGCATTTGCTGATTATATTAAAATATTTTAGATTTTATCAGTGAATCAAAGTTATAGATATTATTATTTTTGTTTTGCCTCCAGCAGACCAATCTCTTATATGTGAGGAAGGTTGACCCAATTAATTTTGAATGAAAACTTCTAGTTTAATCTGGAACTTCAGTATAGAAACAACCTTAGCATGACTCAGATGAGCTAAGTGACTACTAAAGATGTGTTTTCATTATTTTCTCTTAGTTATATTGTGTTTTGAAGGTATCTGTTATTAATCTTCACATTTACATATTCTACTTAATTTTTAATTATAAGATGTCTTCTAGGTTTTAGTAATTGGTTTAGGGTTTTGGAGAATGAATTTTACAAAAACCTGTTTTGTGAAACAGGTTTTCAAATGAGTAATGATAAGTAAATAACATATTAAACATATATAAAATATTATTAATGCTATTCTTCAACCAATTCTCGGAGTATTGAACTTTCAAAGTTACTTTGCCACTTTCATCTACTTTAAGGATACTGTTTGTCAAACAAAAGGAGACACAATGCAAATTCTAATTTTAGATTTATTTTGTATTATTTATGTAAATTTCCTTAATGTGAAAATCAAAGTAAGTGTAATACCTTCTGGACTGATTAAAAATTAATGTGTGGAAGCCTGGGAGCCTAATTTAAAAGACCATCAGAAGGCTTGAATCAGTTAGCTATAGAGTCACAGCTTTAATGCATAAACTTGAATTATATTGCATTACTTATCATTGAGTAACAAAAATTGCCCTTATGAAGTACACAATGGCAGTCTGTTTTCCCGCTGAAAGATAGCAACACTCTCAAACACATTAGCAACTTGGGATATAACTGTGAAAACACTATAAACTCTGAAATATTCTCCTTTATATGTCAAGGTAGCTGAGAATTATCAACTAAGATTTCCCAGTTTAATATAAGATGTGAAATTAATTTGAGAGAGATGGGTGATTTCTATTTTTAAATACTTTTGGGAAAATCATAAAATAAATAATTCAAAAATAGTAAGTAGTTATTAACAAATTATAATATTATAATATTTTGTGTCATATTATAAAATAAAAGATGGCCAGGCATGGTGTTGCACACCTGAAATCTCAGCAATTTGGGAGGGCAAGGCAGTAGGATCACTTGAGACCAGGAGTTTAAGGCCAGCCTGAGCAATATACCAAGATGTCACCTCTCCAAAAAATTTTTAAAAACTAGCCAGGAATGGTGGCATGTACCTGTAGTCCCAGCTACTTGGGAGGCTAAAGCAGGAGGACAGCCTGAGCCCAGGAGTTTGAGGTTGCAGCAAGCTATGATGGCCCTTCTGCACTGCAAGCTGGGTGACAGAGTGAGACCCTGTCTCTAAATAAATAAATAAGCAAATGAAAAATAAAAGATATTATCCATGTGTTTTATTAAATCTCTAAAGTTCAGAACTTCTAAAAGATGAGGTCCCTATATACATAATTCTTTGAGAAAATTAGATATTTTTACAAATTATAATGGTTCCCGTTATTTCATATTTAAAATTATGTTAGTAGACAGAGAACTCATTTTCTCACTCTGGTATAACAAAGAATATAGTTTATCAAGTGCATTATTCATGAAGTTTGTGATTTGCCTCCTCTTATGATTTGAGAGAGTGGCTAAAGGCATGCTTTGCCAGGTTTCATTTACTTCATGTGGCCTCCCTTAAACTCTAGTGCATATACTAAGAGTTTACATATACATTTATCATTAAATTGACTCAGATATTGATACCAATTCAGAAGGTGAAGTAAATATACCTTTTAGAAATTCTAAAATTGTTATATAATTTAAATGGAGAGTTAAGCAGTCTTACTTTCTTAAGCAAGATATTTCTTGATGAATTCTTAAATAAATTGTGATGATGTTAAATTGTGACATTAAATAAAAATCATTTTATTACTCATTACCTATGTTGAAAAATTCATATAAACCTACTTCCATTAGGTTGGTGAGAGAAACATCTTTTTCAAACTAAAATCTCTAAAATGTACAGTATTCATTCATAGAATTAAGGAACTACTCATCTAAGATTAACTTTACCTTGGTAAATATATAATAAACTTATTTATAAAAGAAGATAATTTTAAATTATGGCCTGATTTGAAATACAGGAGAGAACTAGAGGAGAGAGAGAGTGCAGAACTGAACAAATGAAAAGATTTGTGTTCAGATCACAGTTGATACAGCCAAGCTTAAATAATTGTCTCTCTTATGCCCTGTGCTACTCACCCCTAAACTAGTAACATAGAGTGTCAGTGAATATCCAGGGGAAGAAATGTAGATTGCTGGGAATCATCTAAAATTAATAATCTGCCTTCCAGTAATTGAAATATAAAACTTGGAAAATGAGATAAAATTTTATTCACTTGAAACTCCATTATAAGAAATCACTTTATTTATTTATTTTTTTTAATTTTTTTTAATTTTTTTATTTATTTTTTTTTTTTGAGACGGAGTCTTGCTCTGTCGCCCAGGCTGGAGTGCAGTGGCCGGAGCTCAGCTCACTGCAAGCTCCGCCTCCCAGGTCTACGCCATTCTCCTGCCTCAGCCTCCCCAGTAGCTGGGACTACAGGCGCCCGCCACCTCGCCTGGCTAGTTTTTTGTATTTTTTTAGTAGAGACGGGGTTTCACCGTGTTAGCCAGGCTAGTCTCGATCTCCTGACCTCGTGATCCACCCGTCTCGGCCTCCCAAAGTGCTGGGATTACAGGCTTGAGCCACCGTAAAAGCATTTTTTTTTTACTATATTCCAGCTGATTTTTAACTCAAACTGCAGCATCTTTCTAATTCATCATGTAAATTCTGTCATAGTTATTTGGTCCATTTAACTTCTGTATATTTCTGTGTGTAAGTAATTCCACCAATGAATCATGGGCAAGAAACATGAGCATCAAGACTCTTAGCTGACAAATAAGCACATTTGAAAAATTAATTTCAAGCCCTCTAAAGATCTTAGCATTTTAAGAAATGAATTTTGCCTACATTGAAAATTTTTGATAATGTGATTGAACATACATATGTGTGTGTGTGTTTGTGTATGTAATGCTCATATATTCAAATAGTGGTATTTTAAAGCAGCTGTAACGCAAGAACTGTAATTCTATCTTATAATATTTGATAGAATCTAAATTGGGCCTAAAGAGAATTAGCAGTCTGGAGTACATATCATTTTCTTCTTAGAAAGCAACCACTTTCACTTTAGTAACGTAGAAATATTTAGAGTTGATGGGGTTTTTTACATGTATATTATAAAGTCAGTAAATATAGAATGTCATAGGTACGACTCTGGCCTGGCACAACCCAGAACATACTACTAATGTTGAAATATATGTGAATAGTGCCCTGCAGAGTTATGTAATGTGATGGCCCTAGACAGGCCCTAGCAACTGGTAGTGTTTCACTAGATATAAATTAGCAATTAGCAAAGACATTGTCTTTTTGAGCTAAAAGGCTCGTAATAGTTATAATTTTGTCTGGACTTTGTTTTCAAGAGATCCCAATAGATGAGAATTGAATGAAGTGAATATAAAAGCCCATAGTATGTCATTACTGATATTGCAGGCCTTACAATTGCAAACATCAGCAGAAAATCTTACTAGCAATCTTTGGATAAGTAAGCCTTTCTCTTGGGTATAGCTTATACTTCCTGTATTGTACCTTTGTCTCTGAGAGTGTGTGATCTTATGAATGCAACAAGTATATGCCAAAAGCATTGTAATAGTAAAACCACTTTTATCTTGAGACAATGATTTAAGTAATTATTGAACTATTACTCAGTAAACTTTAGTTTCTTAGTATGTTTAACTATAGCATTTTAAGCGTCTTGCTTTTGTCTCAAATAATTATTAAAGATTCAATATAAATAACTTAATTAATTTAATGTAGGATTGTAGTTTAGAGCAGAGGATAAAATTTGTGATGTAAGAGCAGCATCTTACATCATAATCATTTTCTATACAAAATGCCTACAAATAGAATATTTGATTTTTAATCGAAAACACTATGATATGTTTCTGTGGTACAGGGAACCATCATTTTCAAGGTAGTACAACGTAGCAACCTTTCCCTATTGTTCCCTTTATATCTCTATTCTAGTGAAACTGAAAAGTGTACGTGCCCAGGAAACACTGTATAATACACAGGACTCAGTGCCCTGGCACATGTTGTTCCCTTTGCCCATAATACCTTCATCTCCATTCTGCCACTCCAGAGCCCTGCCCTTGCAGCAGAACTCAGCTCTGATACCCTCTTTTCATGGCGCTTCCTTGATTTCTTCAGTCTGAAGAGATTTACCTCTCCCCTGACTCTCATATTCTTTGTTTCTTGGTACCTCCCATTTTACAATTCTGCCTTCTGCTTTGGATTGTAGTTATTTGTATGCTTGTCTTTTCTTCCAACCATGATTCTGGCAAGTAGGGGTCTTTGTTTTTAATCTTTTACAATAGCTAGACCATGGCAGGTACTAAATAATTTTTTGCAGAATAAATCATCAGGTTTCCCCTTTGTTAGTTTAGCCTGTTTTATGGTAGTTCATCTGACATATGTTTTATTTGGCATTTTAGTATATTGGGTTTTCCTGATAATTAGCTGACCTCTGCTATTTCCCTTATAACCCTGCTTAACACATTGAAATCTAAGGTCTCAGGAAAAAAACAGATGCCAGTAGTTTTAATTATGCACTTTCTTTAATTAAGGGAAGAGTTCTAATTACTTTTTAAAATGCAAAAAAAGGTTGGTTCTATTGGTAAATAGATAGGCAAGTACTTTCTCCAGGGCCATTTTCTTTCCCCAGTCACTTTGTGAGTTTGTCCTTGGACTGTATTTTCCATACAAAGTGAGCACAGTTTAACATCCTCATTCAAGTTCCTAGCCATCTCTCTGAAGTCCAAATTAGAAATAAGGTAAAAATCAGGCTGGGCGCGGTGGCTGTCACCTGTAATCTCAGCACTTTGGGAGGCCGAAGTGGGAGGATCAAGAGGTCAGGAGATAGAGACCAGCCTGGCCAACAGGGTGAAACCCCGTCTCTACTAAAATACAAAAAATTAGCTGGACATGTTGGCGCACGCCTGTAGTCCTAGCTACTCAGGAGGCTGAAGCAGGGGAATCACTTGAACCCGGGGAGGAGAGGTTGCAGTGAGGCCAAGATTGTGCCACCGCACTCCAGCCTGGTGACAGAGCGAGGCTCTGTCTCAAAAAAAAAAAAAAGAAAAGAAATAAATAAAATAAAAATCAGAAATGAGAACACAGTGAATTTTAGAAGTTTTTGGGTTACATTTTTGTTTTTGAAGCATTAAGTCATCTCATTCTTTATCTTTTTTGTTTGGACCAATGGGTTTCTAAGAAATGTAAAGGATTTGAGAAAGTGAAGAGCTTTAGCAACAAAAGTTATTAATGGAAGAAAACATTCCAAGTTGTCATTTCCTATGAAAGCTATTCTTCTATCAGTGGGTGGTCAGGTAATTACCAGAGTGGCCTTCAGAGAAGAACCTATATGCTGATGAATTCTTATGTGAAGGTCAGTGTAGTGGTTTGGGCGACTCTTTCTAATTCTGGCAATTCTTGTGAAGAGGTTTCTTTGTTCACCGCCAGTTAGGGGCACAGCAGCACTTTAGGAGGGGAAGCAGAATGCAAGCCATTAGTGCTAGACAAGCATGTGTCTGCTAATTACTCATTGGGTGTAAAATAAGTCAGCTTGGCCCACCTAGTCTCTTAGAAGTGACACAAGAGTCATTGTTGATGGGCTTGACGTGTGTTGCCTAGTTCATGGGTTTTGTGGCACCTGTCCTTGTTTCTTTCACTCCTCAAGTAAGAAGGCTCCTAGATAATGAAGTCAGGTTAATCTTTTGCTACTTAACAGTGTCTCAGTTTCACTTGAAGATTTGCCCAGCATTTAGAAGCTGTTGACACTGCCTCAGACACAGTACTAGGGATAGCAAAGTGCCACTACTAAGAATACCACAGGAGAATGGGAAAGATGCCAAATATAAGGAAGTGGCACTTGCCATTCTGTCTTTATTTCACAGTCTTCCACTCCATTTTTCCCAAACAACAGTCAATAGAAGCTAAAAAGCCTTGTTGCACTTTTCTCCCTGGCTCTGAACTCAAAGCAGAAGTGGATCATGGCTATGGAGAGTTTTTTCCATCTTGGCCAGTGAAGTGTCACTTAGCTGGATCCTTATCCCAAGCGTTAATTGACGCTGTTAACTTTTGACACGGATGCCAAGAAATAGTAATGAGGAAATGACACTCTGTTTATCTTGCACTTGGAGGTTTATTTAGAGAACCATATGTTTCTTTAGCCAAAGGGCACTAAAGTAACGCTGCACTATTTAGTGTACTGTGAAAGATGAGTTTTTAGCAGGTCTCCTGATACCTTGTAGAAATTGTTATATATTTAAAAAGCGGAACTTTTTTTGTTGTTGTTTGTTTGAGACGAAGTCTCACTCTGTTGCCCAGGTCAGAGTGCAGTGGCACAGTCAGGGCTCACTACAGCCTCGACTTCCCAGGCTCAAGTGATCCATCTGCCTCCTCCCCACAAGAAGCTGGGACTACAGGCATGTGCCACCATATTCAGCTAATTTTTTTGAATTTTGGTAGAAACAAGGTCTCGAGATGTTGCCCAAGCTGGTCTCAAACTCCTAAGCTCAAGCTGTACTCCTTCCTGGGCCTCCCAAAGTGCTGGAGTTTCAGGCACTGCACCTGGCCTAAAAGTGGAACTTTCTTTACTCAACAGAAGGATCAGACCTGGTGTTTAATATTAGCATATTTGCCATGAATTAAGTATGTATTTCCTACTCATAGAAATTTCTATAGAATTGAGTTATAATCCTTCTCTGAGTAATTAAAAGCAGCATGGTATCTTTGTGTATATTTTTACTTCTAATAAAATTATAACGTTAACTTAGTGCAGGTAGGTATATGTATAATGTGGCTATATAATTAAATAGGGATATGCATGTAAGCATTTTATATCTACCATGGCTTCTCCACCCACCTGTGTGACTTTTTATAAGTTATTTAACTTCTCTATGCCCAGTTTCCCGTTTGTAAAGTGCTGGCCAGTAATGCCTATTTCATAGGATATTATAAGGATTAAATGAGTTAGAATATGTAATGCATTTAGAATTGTGCCTGAAACAATAAGCTCAGTAATATTAATCATTATTATTATATTACGTTATCAATTTTTAATTTTTATTTGCCTATTTTCTTAATGTATAACTACCAAACTATATTAGTTGGATTCAAACATTCTTGGTTGGTAATAAAGGCCCTAAAATAATGTTACACTTTTCTCCCCCTGTGGGACTTTTTTCCAGCTTGACAGAGAACAACATAAGAAGTCCTTGAGCAAACCAAGCAAGAGCAATGTCAAGTCAATGAAAATCTAAAAAGATATGTATGAAAAGATATTCAGGAAGTTAGGGACTATGTATAGTCAGCACAAGGCTATAGACTTTGGGTGATCTGGGTTACATGCTAGGGAAATCACTAAAATGCCCAAAACCTATCCTTAGAGTACACTACTAGCAAAGCAATGTTTTTTCCCCAACCACCTGCCACCCTACAAGAAATAACACAGCAGAATCAAGGTACACTGAAAAACAGACTGTGGCATGAATCTATCACCAAGCTTCCATTTAAATGGGAGAGCAAATATATGGATATGATGATTAACTCACTGCATGACCCTTAACACTTGTGATTGTATCATCTATAATATTTGGCATGAACAAATTCATCATCATCATTTATGAGCTTAGGATAAAGTAAACTTATCACCCACCAAGATCTGGAAGTAATGCTGGCATTGAAATGGTGCTCACCATCACCAGTTCTGCTGAACTAGCTATGGCTGGATGTCTGAAGATAGCAAAGCAACATGTCCTGGTGAGCTGGATAGCAAAGCAACATGTCCTGGTGAAACAAGCAGGAAAGTCGAAGAAACACTCCAACAACACACAATAATCAACCTTAGATGGCTTAGTCTAATCATGGGATGTTAGAAGAGTGCTTTGTCTCTGGTAGTTAGTAGTGAAATGGTTCCACTTAAGCAAAGGGCAGAAGGAGGACTGATAATAACCAAGTCTTCAAGAAATCAATGATATTATTATAACAGGGACTTTATTATAGTCATACTCTCCACCAATGATTTTACCAGAAGAATCATATATTCTCTCTGCTGCCTTCCTTTCTGTGTCATCTCTTTTCTCTCATATTCAGTCCAACAAACATGTAATAAATAGCTGTTGCAGAAGTCTTCCCCATTTGGAATTTGTGTGTATCATCAGGCCTCTGCTTGAGAATCTCACCTCAGTGGTGACCTCCTCTACATAACTACACATCTAGTTTCCTTGACTCATGTTGATGATGTTCCACCAAGAGGCCCATGTAAGCACCTCTCCAGCCATGGCCCTCACTGTTCCAGCACTCTAGTGTCAGTCCTTGCCTTAGGCCTGCATCTTCCAACCAGAAATGTACTCTTCTCTACCAGTATATATGGACCCATTTCCTCAAATCTCAAATCAAAAGTTACCCATTTTAGGAAGTCTTCATTAATGCCGCTCCTCTCTGGTCCATTGTTTGTTGTCCTGTATCGTCCATAGCATGCATCTTTTGCTGTTTTAGCTCACCCTTGTATATGGATAGCTCTCCACTGTACTTGTTACCTCAGGTATGTGTGAAACCTCATTGGACCCTAAGGACAGAGACCCATTCTGTCCACTATCACTTCCAACTACCTACCTACACACACACTTATCACCTGTATTCTGCTTGTTGAGGAGAATGAGTGGATAGGTTCATTTAATCCTCTTCAAACACATACAAGTATATAAAGAAAACTGATGTCTTTTAAAGTCGTTATTTCTTTAGAAATCCTCTAACAAAAGTTCATCTTGCTTTGCATAAGATTTATCATCCATTTCACTTTTATAACTAAGCTAATATACCATTTATGTTTAGTTTTGTTTCTTTTCATTATATACATGTTTATATTTTTTCAGAGTCTTTTCAAAATTCAAGTGAATATACTTAGATTCTTTTGTTAACATATATATTAATACTAGATACCAATAAGAGAAAAGCCTTAGTGTTTAGGCAGAGGAGAATTTTCCGAATGTCAGTAAGTTGACTAAATGTTTCCAAGGCTTGTTGTAATTTGTTTTTGTGTTTTGTCTTGCTCTTTCTTTTTCCTTTTGATCTAGTACTGAAGTTACCGTTCTACATATGCTTTGTGTATAAATTAATTTAACACTAACCACTTAGACTTCAGAATCACATCTGAGATCAGAAACAAGGGTTTCTTACTACCTCCTTTGTGGCTTATATTATCCGTTCTTGTAACTGGAGTCATCAAAATGATACATGAAGTGCATGTAGATCTTACCAAAAAATTCAGTGTCATTTTCACTCAGTAGCACCTATTAACATGTTTTGTCACACCAGTTGGTCTCAGAGCAGAGCCCAGAAGAAAGCAGACACGTGGCAAACAGGATTTTAGTTGAAGGGAAATGACTGTGAAAGGTCATACCCACAGGCATGGGTAGGACACTCAAAGCCGCTGCTGCCAGCCAATGTTTGAAAAGTACCCCCAGTGGGCAATGGTGGGAGGGCACTGAAGACAAAGCTCACCTTCGTCACAGTTTTGCCCTAATCCTTTTGTCCACTCATGTAATGTCTGGTTTTTTAAAGATGCAGGTCCTTTGTATTGTATAGGAGGTTTCGATATGCTATACCCTCTTAGGAACTGGTCTACCATTTCATGAAGTGCCAAAAACATAGTCAGGTACTGAGTTGTAAACGTCTGTGGTGCCTATGATCGAATGTATTTTTTTCCTGCATGATCATCCACTGTGGTGTTTGTAATTAGCAAAAAATGAGCCTGATTTGTTCTCCTTTGTAGAGCCAGGCCGAGGCCCACTACAAAGGAAGTAAACATGCCAAGAAGGTCAAAGCACTAGAGGCAACGAAAAATAAACCCAAAATGGTTTCTTCCAAGGACAGCGCAAAGGCTAATCCCAGCTGCTCCATCACTCCAATCACAGGCAACAACTCTGACAAATCAGGTCAATGACACTTTTTGTTCTTTACATTCTTTGTGTTTCTCCTGTTCACCTGCCCTGACCCCATTTTCCTGCCCTCAGTTGTTGCATGTTACTCTCCATGATTTGTTTTTGTGATATTAATATGTTTTCTTCACGGGAAGGATTATATGTTTGCACGGAACTTAAGCATTTGATATGTTTCCATTCCATGTTATTAAATATATACGTTTAAATATATATGTGTATATGTAAATATATATATATGTATATATGCATGAAAATGAGTAGAAACTACTTGATCACAACGTGTTTAGACTAAAATCAGGAAATAGATCTAAAATACCTAGTTTATTACTTCTTTCTATTTATTTTATGTTTGTTTTTTACTATAGACTTTTTTAGTGAAGGACTCCTTAAACTTGTTTACTAATAGATATTTTTATGTTCTCTTACCTCAGTAAAAATGAATTGAGGAGCCAAAGGGGGGAACTTTCTGAGAGAGTGGCATTACTAAATGAATCTGGAAATGTGCTTAGTAATAAAAGATGATGCTTTTTGAAGATCTTCCGAGTTCCCCTCGAAGTTACAAATAGACTTACATATTTTAAGGGAATGATTTCCAACGTATGAACTGATTAACAGAAGACCTTCATATATAAATGGAAATGGGTTACTAGGTGAAATGCCTCTGAAGAAGAGACTATATTTCATAGTCCCAGTGAATTGGTAGAATCTCTGAGTAGGTTCTTTCAGTGGAAAGAGAAAAAAAATCATTTTTGTAGCATGGATACCATGAAATTGAATGTTTAATAGGCTTCCACAATCTCACATCTGCCCCTCTGCGCCCATGACGGATATGTCATCTTGTTTCAGTGACTCTTTGAAGAACAGTCTCTGTTAAAGGAGACTAAGAGAATATGTCCCTTTCTCTTATGTTTGATGCTCTCTTTAGGGGCCTCCCTTTTGTGGGAAACACACATTTCTGATTCTCTTCTACTTCTCAGATCATTGGAGAATGTTAGAAGGAGACTTTAGACTGCTTTCCCATGGCTTTTGGAGAAGATCCATTACTGTAAAAGGAAGATTCAGAAAACCTGTTCAAACAAAGAGACTATGGAAAAGGGGACCGTTATTGATTAGGCCCTGTAGATGCTGGCTTCAAAAGCCCTTTAGCCTAGAAGGATTGGGCTAAGCTAAATTTGTTAATAAAGACTTTTTGTTCTTTGTACAATAGGATCACTAAATCATGTTAACTGATGAACAGATATAGTCATAAATGCCAGGTTATTACAGAGCACATCTCCCTCTCTAAAGAACAAAGCCTTCTTACATATATTATATAATTAGTCTTTAGTCAATATCTATCAGGTATAATATCAAATATTATCTCTATTTTTCAAAATTGCAAACTGTGGTGAGATACACAATGTGGCAGTTATTTACTGGAGGCTACCCAGTGTTTGGAAGAGCAGGAGTCTGCTCACTTCTTGCCTGGTTTTGTTTAATGCAGGATATCACCGCCTCTATGGAACAATACTCTGCAAAAGTTTTGTTACCTAAATTATGTTCTTTACGTTCCAGCAAAACATATAAGTAAAATGATAAAACAATGGAGGTTAGTGTCACTTTCAGCTACTAGAACAGTTGGTAGGTACCATACATGTTACAACGTTGCTACTGAGTGAGCTCAGTGTTCCACTTAAGTTATATTATTATTTGAAAATTGGGTTGGCTCTAGGGATAACAGTAAAAGTAATGAGCAGAAAATAGTGTCAAAATCAGAAATAGAGATGGAACAATCAGAGAAGAATCCATTTTTTTAAAAAGCAGATAATTAAAGGGAGAAGGAAAGGTGTGGAAGAAGAGAATAGGGGAAAAAAGTCAAAGATGAGGAGATAAAACCAAGGAAAGAGCAATACAGAAATAGAATATCCAAATAAAGGGGGCTGGATTATAGTTACAGCATGCCTTATACCTACAAGATGCCCAATTTCAATGAGTATATTTTGAAATAAAGTTTAAGGATTCAAGGCTTTCATTCCAATACTCAAATGTTAGCGGGTGCTCAGTAAAACGAAGACACTTTTTAGCAGTTGTGTTTGCCTACAGAGCATTTGGAAAACACCAGGATAAAGCATACCAGTGGTGTGAACAAGGAACGAGAATTAAGCTCTAAAACCCAGGAGAGAGGAAAACAAATCTCAACCACAGCATCTCTTCTTCAGTACATATGTGGTGGTCTTTCTTCCTGCGTTCTCTGCTTCCTCTGCCACTCTTTTACCCACTTCCTATTGATGTCACCCACTTTGTGACTGTCCAGATTTGGACTAGAAGTAATAGAAACCACCTGTATTTGGAGGTTATCTCATTTTTCATGTTTCCTTACTCAAAATCTGTATAAATTATTTGGTAACTCATTTGCTGGGCCATTACTTTTTGTTTCTCTGTGTTTGGTATAAGTATTAATACTAACAAAAAGTATTTGTTCTATTATACTTATAAAAGCTACACCAAAGTCATTGAAAGATGGCACTTAAAAAAAAAAGGAGTGCATTTGCTAAATAGATGCATGTTCTTTTGTCACTGTCAACCATATGTCAGCTTCTAAGTAAGAATTCCCACATGAGTTATAGAATTTTCAAGTTGGAAAATTAGAAGCTTTGCCCAGATGGGAAATCTGGTCCAAACGATATAATACCTAATGTATTGTTAACTGCCTGTTTCTAAATCCTTGAAAAGCTCCCACAGCTTTATCAGAGTCATAGATTTTTGTTGATATCTGGCTTTCATTTCATTTAAAATCCTGTTTTAAAAAAACACAAGACACAAAAATCAGTGCTTCACAAAAGGTCTAGGTACAATGTAAGGAGAAAGAGGGTGGGAAGAGGAATGATGACTGTGATAATTGACTGAAATGTTTTATTTCAGACAATGTTGCTTTAAGGAGTCAGACAAAAATTAGAGTAAAAGTCACAGTGAAAATTCATGACTGACTTGCAGATCTCATGAGACTGAAATTCCTCAGCACTGGTCTTTTTCTTCTGAATGAAGAGTTCCTGCCAAGTGGGCTTAAGTAGTATCTGTGATTCTCAGATATTTAAATGAAAAGTGAAAATGTTACTCACTTGATGTCTCAGCTGCCAGATTTCAACTATGCAGGCACTCACAACATCCATAGACTTGACTAATTCCATTTCCATTCTCATGTTTTAGCATCAATGGCTTAGCAGCAGAGTTTTGTTTACATTTTGAAAGAGAGGGAATAGCCAGGAGTTAACGGAGGGAGCTTCTGGGGGAGCAGCATTCTGGGAACATCCTTTAAGGCAAGGTGTGATTTCAGGGTATCCAACAAGAAACTTGGGATCCACAGATGATTTTTTTTTTTTTTTGAGACCAGAGTCTCGCTCTGTTGCCCAGGCTGGAGCGTAGTGGTGTCATCTCAGCTCACTGCAACCTCTGCCTCCCACGTTCAAGCAATTCTCATGCCTCAGCCTCCGAGGAGCTAGGATTACAGGCACCCACCACTATGCCTGGCTAATTTTTGTATTTTAGTAGAGATAGGGTTTCACCATCTTGACCAGGCTGATCTTCAACTCCAACCTCAAGTGATCCACCTGCCTTGACCTCCTGAAGTGCTGGGATTACAGGAGTGTGCCACTGTGCCCAGCTGGTGAACTCTTTCTGCTCCTCGAGAGCACACATTATTTATTCTAAGAAGTGATCTAAAAGGCTTCAAAGAGCTAGGGAAGCCCTCTTACCTGCTATTTTGGCACTTGGCACAACTATTTTTCTCTTTTATGTTACTTTTGGAGACATAGTTTGGTTCATGTTATATCCAGATCTGTATGAATGCAAAGAGATTTGTTATAATGGAGCTATTGTGTATAAAAATTTCGGGATATCATGGCAAGCTTTCTTTTTTTTCTCTCAGTCAGTAAACAAAATGGGTTTAAACTATAATAGCATGAATTGCATGTATTATAAGAAGTTCTAACTACATGATTCAAAAAATTAGATATATTTCATTAAAGCTATTCTTCTCAGTTATGTAAGAATAGCTGTCCATTCACTTTTTGGAAGTTGGGGTAGAGTTACATGTAAAATCCAAATATCATCTCCCAGGATCTGTCCCAACTTTTAATGATGCATCAGAGGAAGTTGGAAACATAATGGGAGGGAGGAAAAATGTGCTTTGGGAGAATTGGGGTCAAAACACAGCAAGCATTAGGCAGCTTCAGGAAGATGGCTAGAACATATTGGCCAGACACTCTACCCAAATTTCCCCCTGGAGTACAAGTGTCATAATGCCATATGACAATACACTTCCCTGTGATAATATGCCCAATACATCAGATTGAAGGCTCTCTTGTGACAGCATTTAACAACTCATACCAGGTTAAAAAAATACGGAGCCTCCAAAAAAATCCTGCTTTTTAAAAATAATAAAATATTATGATAGTCAACTTAATAGTCCATCTGTCTGGGCTTTAACATTGGATTTTAAAAAAAAAAATTAATTAAATATCAATATGAAGAAATGACATTTCTCGTTTAAAGTACATAAAGCTACTTAGAACTAAACAGCCTTTAATCAGTTGCTGTCTAAACAGATGAATGCATATGGAATGATTCAAAATGCTATAGATGTATTTATAAATGCAATTAAGAGCAAAGATAATTGAGCCAGCATCTTCTGTTGAAGTATAACAATAGAAACACCTTAAATTTGTTCAGTTTACAAGACGTAGTTACACATATGTTTTCACTTCACTCTCTTAACCCTTTGATAGATAGGGTTGAAATTAGCATCCATTGTTTATCCATTCATGCAACGAACTTGATATCCATTTATTCACTCAACAAATGTTGATTATCTATACTAAATAGCATAGTACATATAGGGGCAACAGTGAATAGAAGGACATTTGTGGCCCTCAAAAACTTTCAACCTAGTGGTGTTTTTTGTTGTCATTGTTGGATATTAGGGATTTAAAGAGAAATAATATATAGTCATCACCTTCAAGCTGCTCCCAAAACCACAGTAACAATGAAGAACCTGGGTTATGGGAAGGTTAGGTGGTTTATGTCAGGTCGCACAACTCAAATCCCAGTGGAGTCAGGATGGAAACTCGAGGTTTCTTGTTTCATGCTTGTTTCATTATTCCAATTACTTCTAAACTTCTGTGATGTGGAAGAGTAAATGCAAGTATTCCAACAGGCAAAGGAAGAAACCACTAATCATTTTCTAAAGAATTGATGAGTAGGACCATATATGACTTTTAAATTGCTTGCTGACTGTTTTGGTATAAGCTGTGGCAGTGAAGGAACCATCAAGGCTTTGTTTCATTGATAATCCTTAATTTCTATGCAGGAGATTATCTGTAGTGTTTCGGTGTAGTAGAACAAAAGTTTTAGAAGTTACAAATCTCTTCAAGAACATATTTGAATAAAAGCTCTCATTTTAGGTAAATGGCAAATGATAAATGTTCTCAAAGCTTCTGCTTGACAGTTACAGACTTTACATGTCTAAAGCCAAATGTACTCACTGAAATAGAGGCTAACACTGAGACAGGGCATTGCAGCATGGTAGAAGGCTTGCCCTGCCTCCAAAAGGGTACTCTTGAGTTCTCTTGAACACGCTCCACATTTTCAATAGCATTTTGAATCATTTTACCCAAAATATTTCCCCTGAGGGCAGGGAGATAGTTTTATTTATTCCACACCCATGCCCTATGGAGACCGTGAGGTAATAGTGTTAGAAAAGACATGAGAAGGAGAGAAAGAGGATAAGACACCTTGAAACAGCTCATTTTGGTTTTCAGCATGTTGTGCTTTTGCATGGTGGCAGTTCTTCAGGTATAAACCCAGAGTCGTTATCAATGAGTAGCTCATTATGATTTGCCTTGAAAGCAGCAGTTTAGCTTTTTGTGGTCGCCCTGTTGCCATATGAAAGTGCATTTTCAATTTTGTCAAAGGTTTTTCTGCCATAGATACAAATGGAGACCCTTGCCTCATCAGGTTTATGGGTTCCCCTGTGTACTTCATAGTTTTTATGTGTTGTTACAAATGGGGCCAAGTTTTCCAACTGACAACTTCTCATTTCTGTTGACTGCCACAGGACTCCATCAATTAGCCTGCAAGGTCTTCTTAGCCGCCTCCTCACCCTTATCTGTCTCTAGTAACAGGACCTTGTGATGTTGAATGGAAGAAAAATAGTTTTCTGATTTGGCAGCATCCGTCATTTATAAACAAGCACCCTCATAAATCTGGCATACATCTATCCAAATCCGAGAGGCCAAAATTTCACATCCTTCATAAAATAATAGATTAACAATATTTATAACATCTTAAGTCTGAAGTTCTGGGGTACAATCATGTAGAACATAAATGAATCCCATCTGTCTAAAGAGAACAGACCATTAAACTAAGGCTCATATTTTCATGAAATATACATATATCATTATGACTTTCAAAGTCAGCTTTAAAAAAATACAACTGCCTCCATCTTTACGCATGCACCTTGAATTTGACAATAGCATCCCTCCAGGTAAGGCTGAAGATTCTTAGTACTTAAATGTTTGTCATCCTCTGGGAACTAACTTCTGAAACTTTACAGCATGTTATATTGCTTTCCAGTAATGCTGAACATTTACTGTTAGTTTCTCCACTTTTGAAAGCAATTTTTAGTGTTGCTCTAAGAAAAGTGAACCAAAAGTTGAGGCTGATTTGTGATTTACTGAGTGTCTGTTAACTTAGGATTTACTGAGGATATATTATAAACCACTCCAAAGAGGAAAGCCTTAGATTTCTCCTTGTTAAAGCTCATATCACTATTAAAAACTTTTTTCACCCTCATTCGTATTTTAACTAGTATTTATCTCTTTTTATTGCATTTATATACAACTTTCCTTCATTAAAAAGATATTGGAATATAAAAGGATTTTGTATGTACATTGAATAATTCTGTAAATGTATAACCATAAATGCTCTTGAGATTTCAACAAAGGTTATTACTTATATTTTTATGACACTCTACTTACCTGCTTCAGGAAGAATTCTCTTACAGTGACATATTATTCTGACATGGGTGGATGATCAAATAGAGCTCCTCAATAAATATGTGCATTTTCTGTATGCGAGGCACATGTGGCAGGCATTTGGGGGATTCTGGGTCTGCTTTTTCTTTTTCTTTTTTTTCTTTTTTTGGAGATGGAGGCTCACTCTGTTGCCCAGGCTGGAGTGCAGGGTCACAATGTTGGCTCACTGCAACCTCCGCCCCCCCCAGATTCAAGTGATTCTCCTGCCTCTGCCTCCCAAGTAGCTGGAATTACAAGTGTGCCCCACCATGCCCAGCTAGTTTTTGTATTTTTAGCAGAGACAGGGTTTACCCATGTTAGCCAGGCTGGTCTCGAACTCCTGCCCTTAAGTGATCTGCCCACCTGAGCCTCCCAAAGTGCTGGGATTACAGGCATGAACCGCCGTGCCCAGCTTGTGTCCACTTCTAGGGATGCTTATGGTCTAATGCCACACAAAGTTAGCCTTATAGTGTAATGCTTAAAGTGTTTTTCTCTGAAACATGTCTAAAGTCTCTTCCTCTTCCCTGACCCTTTCCTTGAGGCTCAGGTTTACTGTTGTGAACACAGGGCATAATATTATGCAGTAATGGATTGGTGCTCTCATTTCTATAGACCAACAGTGTCTAATAAAACATTGTGTGGGCCATGCATGGTGGCTCACGCCTGTAATCCCAGCACTTTGGAATGCTGAGGCAGATGGATCATAAGGTCAGGAGTTTGAGACCAGCCTGGCCAATATGGTGAAACCCCATCTTTACTAAAAATACAAAAATTAGCTGGGTACGGTGGTGGGCGCCTGTAGTCCCAGCTACTCAGGAGGCTGAGGCAGGAGAATCGCTTGAACCCTAGGAGGTGGAGGTTGCAGTGAGCCGAGACTACACCACTACACTCCAGCCTGGGTGACAGAGTGAGATTCTGTCAGAACAAAACAAAACAAAACAAAACAAAAACTGTGTGATAATGGAAATGGTCTATAATCTGTGTTGTCCAACATGACTATGACTAACAGCATGTAACAGCATGTTACTTTTTCAGCACTTGAAATGTGCCTCATGTTAATGAGAAAGTCAGTATTTCATTGTATTTAATTTCAATTAATTCTAAGTAGCCACACAAGGCTAGTGGCTACTGTATTGGACAGTATAACTCTACTCTTTGATACTCCTTGCTTTTTTAACTAGCTGGGATTCCAGAGAAGTTATTCAATTCTCTGAGCCCCTCTTTTCTAATCTGTAAAGTGGAAATAATGCCCTCCCTACTTCACAGCAGTAGGGAGTATGGATATGTTGTACGGATCAAATGAAATGATTGTAAAAGAGCTTTACAAAACATAGATTGTAACAGAAATGCCTGTTATTGATGTTCTCACAGATGTTTTTTCCTTCCTTCTCCTGTGGTGCTGATTTTAGCTACCCTTCTTTCTGCTTTTTGCAAAAGATGATGGCAGCACCTTGTAGTGGTCAGCTATCATCACCTTCCGTTATGCTGCACCTAGTATCCTATATTCTAGAAAAATAGATCCAAGTTTGTTAGGCTCATATGCAAAAAATAATTTTAATAGCAACACTAATAACATGTAACTGAATGAGCATTATGTGCTTTATAGCATGCTAAATATTTTATATGCACTATCTTATTTAATGATTACAATAGTATTCTGATGGATATTAGAAAGTGACACCTAGAGAGAGGAAACAATGGTCCAGAGTTATTCAGATAAAAAATATTAGGTTAATGCAAAAGTACTCATGGTTTTTGCCATTAAAAGTAATGTTAAGTAACATACTAATTATGTTACTACTATGTAAGGATAGTAATTTTTGCCATTAAAAGTAATGGCAAAAACCACAATTACTTTTGCACCAACCCAATATTTTCAATGCCAGAGTCTCACTCGAGCTGTCCATCAAACCTACTACCATTATACATATACTCATTACATCTGGATGAAGGTTTGTGAACTTATGCATACTGCTTATGCTTTTTGAAGGCTGTTTGAGATTTATTTACTAGATGACACTTCTGGAAGTCTGACATCTCAAAATGTGTATTGTTTCTTTCCCCACCCTATATTACAAATGCTTTTTTTAAAATAATCAAATTGTGAGAGGCCTTATGTAAAGCTCTATTAATGAAGGTATGATTCCTGAGTGCCATTTACCTACTTTACATCCATAGCATAGTAGAAGGAGCATGAGCTTGAAGTCGGACAGATTAGCTCTGCCTCTCACTGAACTCATAAAACCTTGACTAAGTGATGCTTTGGAGCTTCTGTTTCTTCATCTATAAAATGGGGGTGTTGCATAAACACCATGGAATACTATGCAGCCATAAAAAAGAATAAGTTCATGTCCTTTGCAGGGACATGGATGAAGCTGGAAACGATCATTCTCAGCAAACTAACACAGGAACAGAAAACCAAACACCGCACATTCTCACTCATAAGTGGGAGTTGAACAATGAGATCACACACATGGACACAGGGAGGGAAACATCACACATTGGGGCCTGTCGGGGTGGGGGCAAGGGCAGGGGATAGCATTAGGAGAAATGCCTAATGTAGATGAGGGATTGATAAGTGCAGCAAACCACCATGGCACAGGTATACCTATGTAACAAACCTGCACATTCTGCACATGTGTCCCAGAACTTAAAGTATATATTTTTTTTAAAAAATGGGAGTGCTAATACCTACCTTCTAGGATTGTTGTAAGGAATAATGAACTAATACATGTAAGCTGCCTGGCTCAATGCCTGTCATGCAATAGACACTCAGTAAATGGTAGCCATAAAAAGTAACCATTTGTTCAAAGGAATTTCCAGGTCCTGTCTATATTTTGACTCTGTGATCATTTCATGACATGCTGGCATGCAACAGTGACCTGCACTTACATTCCTCTTTATGTACTTGGTTTCTTGCCTCATAGTAATTATTTGCACTTGTGTTTTCATTTCAGGATATTAAGGTTTCATGAGCCTGACTTTTTCAGTGAGACATTTAAAGATGTGGAAGGGCCTTCTTGGTTTTCCTCACCTTTATATGAAATGGTGGAAAAGTCTTTCTATCCTTCCACTGGTTAATGTGTCTCATCTATTATGTCCCCTGCAGCCCCTGGTACTCTATTCTTGCATAGGAGTAACATAATTAGCACATATTAAGTGAATATCATTAAGTGGCATTCAAGAGGGAAGCTCTGGTGCCCTCCCTAGAATGTGGACAGGGGAAGAAGACACTGTCATAGCTCTTTTTATTTGTTTTCATTAAGGTTGATGCCCACCTCACAGGTTGACGGGTTGCTGTATGTACAGCCATAGTATTGAAAGAATGACCTAACACATTCCTATTTGTGGAAAGAGAAAATTGGATGCCACATGTGGGGAAGCAGCCCTGCCTGGAGCCAGGGTTGGCTACTGAGATCCAAAAGACTAGGGAGGCGGGTATGATCCAAATAAGAAGCACACCCCTGCCTGAAAAGTCCCTGCTGCATTTATATCAGTAAAAAAAGAGAAACTTGTCAGCCCATATATTTTATTTCCAGCTTTTGCAAAACCTTTTTCTCGGTAAACAATTTTTTGATATTCCTTGTAGGCTATTAATTACTTAGCTTCTAGAAAATACATGCTTGTTTCCTTTGAATATAAAATAACAAACACTAAAAGTTCTTATCACAGTACAGATTATCTTATTCCTTGCTTTGAAATATTTGAACTTCTATCAGTGTCTTATGATTTTTGCCCATTTAACAAGCAAAATGGCCATATCCACATTAAAAATAATTTGTCTTCCCTAGCACAATATCATTGTTCTTAGTTCCCTGTTAATAAGTAAAATAATTCTACTGAATTTGAAAATTAATTCATGTACTGGATTTTTAGATTAAGAAAAATTATGTGCTTATTTCTTTTCAGTCAAAATTTTACCCAATCCTTTGACTAGCCCATAGGACATATGATTAATATCCAATAGAAGTTTTGCAAGTACTTTGAAAAATCATTAGCAGCTGTCCCGCTTATATCACTTACAGTATTTTTAAATTGAGAGAACCCTTTTGGAAGGCAACTTCATAGAATAAATCAAGAACCATAATGATGTGTATTCCATTAGACCAGTTAATTCCTCTTCCCAGATTCTATACCAAGGTAATAATCCTAAATACAAAGGAAGAAAAATAAAATATTATGCATTAAGATATCTAATGTAGCATTTGTATTAATGAAAAATGGAAACATTTATTAATACTAGGGGAATTACTTAAATAAAGTATTTGTATTATACAGTTTTAAAGTAAATACAAGAAGCAACATAGAAAAAGCAAATAATATATTAAGGCATAATGAAATGACGGGCACAGACACAGAGGTTCTTAACTTCCGTTCGTGCCATGGATGCCTGTGACTGGCTAGTGAAGCCTATTCTCAAACTATCAAATCTATGAAATGGAATTTACAGCTTTTCAAATAAAATGAATTCTATCGAAATCCAATTGTCAATTTTTAGTTATGATATAGTAATATAGCAATAATGCATTAAATAAGATTTAGTAGTGGGTCTAATATCTACTAAAATTTTGAAGTAGACAAGAGTAGAAATAGTATTTCAAGCATTCTATGACAACTGTAATGTCTGATGAGAATATATGACTTGTGTTGGTGACAAAGTTACAGGTACTGCTAGGACTACTATAGTTTGTCACCCTCAAGTATAATTGAAGAAAGTGCTACATTTCCATTGAGAAAAAGAGAAAAATAAAAATGTGTTTTTAGCCATCTAAGTTATTGGACCCCTTGAATTCATGGGCCTCTTGGAAGTCCACAGAGCCCAGTTTGAACACTCCTATTTAGTGTGACAGGATTATGAGTCATTTTTCTCTATTCTCCATGTGAAGTTATTTTTATAATAACTTCTAATGTCTTGATGAGGTATGTATCATAGGGCACAGGTAGGATAGGCAAGAAACTCTTAGTCATTTATGTTATATTATTTTGAGTTTCACAGTTTGCAATGCAACATCATATCTATTTCTTGCCCAATTCTGTTAGGGTCACAATTGCAGAGTCATAAATCTCCATATAGCAATGTTCCTAAGAGACCTAGCATGATAAGAAACCCTTAAACCCCCTTGAGGAACCAGCCCTCTTAAACTAATATCATTTTAAGGCTTTTAACTGCTCAAGATAATTTTTAGAGCTACGTATGACATGAACTCCAAAATTCCTGTCCTCTGGATGGCAAAGACCAAGAGAAAATACTACCATATGATTACAAGGTCAAACTCCCAAGGACATAAAACAAGAGGAGAGGGAAACGTCATCCAGTTTGTTTGTTTGTTTGTTTGTTTGTTTCAGGGACATGCAGCAAAGTTTGTAACTGACCAGCTTGCTGGGCTGACTTGAACAGCAGGCTTATAGAGGTCCTGGATCCACATTTTATTCTAGGGTACATTTTTTATGACAGAACAAAGCAGAAAGATAAATTCATAAGGTAAAGCACATCAGATTTGCTACAGGCAAACACTAGCCTCACAAATCCTTTTTCCCATGAATCAAAACTTTACAGGAGACAAACAGTAATTTTTACCATTCCTTCGACCACTTTGCACAGAGAGAGGCCAGAAGGCTGACTGGTAAGAAATTCTTACCTTTCATCAGCATGCTAGGTTTCTGGGTTACTTCTCCCTGAGGGGCCCTAGCGACCCTGCTTCTTGCACCATAGCCCAGGGGGTCGAACCACATCACAAAGGAAAATTATCTTTTTTCAGTTTCATGGGACCATAGGCAAAAAAGTCTCTCAATTTTGCAAGACTCGAGCCAGCAGGCTGCATGGAGGAAGTGGATTAACATTTTCCATTCCAGCCAGAGCAAAATATGCATGACAAAACATAGACATTAGCCACTCCACTTAGCACCCAGTATCACACTGGCAAGGTTAACACTTGCCCCTGGTTGATGCCTGCCATTCTTAATCCATTCAAAGTGGGATGGAATGACCTCAGACCAGAAGTTTCAACATGTGGTCTCTGGACAGGATGGAAGAGCAGACAGTGTCCCCAAGTAACAGAAAAGACAGAAGAGGGAAAGGAGAGAAAGTGAGAGAGAAAAGCATGGCCTGCGGTGGGGTAGGGAAGGCAAGGAATTCAGGGAGGCCAGGGAAAGACCCACAGATCCCAGCACCACTGAGTCAAAAGTTCAGGCAGCCACTTGTCAGTTGCAAAGGGATCTCTTCCAGCAGTCCCATCAGCTCTCAAGTTTCCCCCACTGGGGAGGAAAAAGCTCCCCATGTCTTATGATTTGGTACATGCCTAATCCAGTCACCCACAGCTGACAGCAAAGAGCACAAGGCAGATTAATCTAAAGAGAATAGCGGTTAACAGCTCGTAGTGCCAAGTCCATTTTTAACCAAAGAGAGACTACTGAGGTGGGTCTTTAACCTCTTAACATTTGAGGAAGGACTTTAACCTTCCTAAGTTGGGCCTCAAACCCAAGTTCAGTCAAGTGTCCTTGCCTTTTACTAAGAAGGGCCTTTAACCTTCTCTGTATCAGGAGGGACTCTTAACTCTCCTAAATTGGACCTCTAACCCAATCCCATCGTTTACCTGGGTAAAATGTACCCCACCACTTACTCAAAGTCGGCCAATTGGTGCTGTGCTGATGATTTTCCTTTGTGTCAGGAATCTCTTTAGCGTAGTCCCTTCATAGTTTGCCAGGAAGATGTTACCAGAAAGAGGTCCTGATCTAGACCCCAAGAGAGGGTTCTTAGACCTCACACAAGAAAGAATTCGGGGCAGGTCCATAGAACAAGCTTGTCCAACCCACAGCCCACAGGCCACATGCAGCCCAGGACTTTGAATGCAACCCAACACAAATTTGTAAACTTTATTAAAACATTATGAGATTTTTTTGAGATTCAATTTTTTTAGTTTATCAGCTATCGTTAGTGTTAGTATAACTTATGTGTGGCCCAAGACAATTCTCCTTCTTCCATTGTAGCCTAGGGAAGCCCAAAGATTGGACAACCCTGCCACAGAAAAAAGTGAGAGCAAGTTTGTTAAGAAAGAAGCAAAAAGAATGGCTACTCCAGAGGCAGAGCAACCTGATAGCACTTTTTAAAGGAGACTTCCTGTGGCCAACAGACTTTCTCCTCTAACCTCTAGGTCTTAAATATAAAGCCAGCACAACACTGTAATAAAGCTGCAGATTGAATTTAAATGCATTAGAATTTTTTTATAATTGCCTTTTAGAAATATATTTTTAAAGGATTGGTATCTGTATTATGCCTGGGCAGTCCAGCCCCTGAATGTCCACATAGTCTCCTTTGAGCAGGCAGTAAGTACGTAGTTAGGTGCATAAAGAGTAAGAGCCTGGTACCTGCGTCCCTGAAGCAGCCTGAGGCAAAAAGCTTGTCTCCTGGAAGTTTCCCTGACTAGATGAAGAAAGACTCAGTTTCCTCAGTAGCTCTCAGGCTGACCTTTCCATTGCCAGTGTCCACCTCATCCTGTCTGAAGTATCAAAGCTGAAACCCTTTGCTGTTTTCTGCATCTAGAGAGGAAGGAGGGTGAGGGGACCTGAATTCAAATGTTTTACTTATACTTTGTGAATCTGTTTCCTCTGTAAAGAGCCATTCATTTCAAAGAAAAAAAGCCTTTTCTCATTTCACCTAGAAAATTAGTTTTTAATCTTACTCCCGGCTTTTGTATCTCTACTGGACCTACTCCCTGAGGAATTTGATTTGAGTGACATGAGTTACTTATTCTATTTTCCATAATAAAGCTGCCTCAGAAATAACTGTTTCACATCTCTTGGTGACAAATTGGAAAAGGGGCAGTTTTTCAACCTGGAGAAGTTGAAATATGATTTCTCTATTCTGCAAGTCAAATGGCTGGAAAAACTACACAAAATAAGAGAAAGCTGTTTATTAGATTCAAACTCTAGCGAACAAGCCCTCTTTTATGCTCACTCAGAAAAGCTGACAAGTTCACTAACATCGGTGCCAGTTCACTGATACAGAAGGTAGGCTGCCATCTTTCAACATGGAGATAGTTGGAGATGCCATTGTTTTATCTGGGTGTGGCTGGCAGCTTGTGCTTCCAAAGTGGCACACGAGACAATGGGACAGTTGTCATATGATACTCAGACAAGGAGGGCAATGGCTGACTTTTTATTGAACCACCGAATCTCTGCAGGCCATGAACCGATGGCCAGAACCTGATTGACAGAGGCTTTCAAATGGAAAGAGCAGCGACATCGTAAGTCATGATCGTAGCCTGGCAGAGAATTACCGGAAGATGTGAGTATAACGCAGGGCTGGTTTTGGACTTTTGAAGTTCACCGCCTAACTTTTATGGGTCCTGAGTTACTTAAAATGAATAAGCTTTTTATTTTGTTTTTTTTTTTTTTTCTAAAGATAAGGACATGCAGATTCTGATTCAGTGAAGAGTCACTTTAATTTATAGATAATTTTCCCTGCTTTCAGGATTAGTCTAAAAGTCAAGATATGAAAATCAGACATAAACATAGCTAATTAGGATTTCGCAAGCTTCACAGTCATCAGCCATGCTTGAAGAGACAGGGTTTCTGGAATTTAGCTCCAGGCATGATAATGTAGCACTGGATGAGAAGGGCCCGACTGCCTTAGATTGACCCAATGTGTAATGTTATAGTGCTCAGAGAATTTCAAAAACTAGCTTTAAGTTCCATGTCTGTCCTTGGCTACTCAGTATTTCTGGGCTTATGACTTAAGTATTCTGTTTTGTTTTCCACTTCTGCGAAATGGTAGACACCATATAGAAAATGTTTTCTGTTTCCAAAGGTGGTCCAGTAGTTCACCCTCGAGTGAGGAATCGAGATCAGATATTTCCAACAGGAAATCCTATGACTAATAAAGCAAGTCAGCTAACTAGTAGGTGTTATGAGCTGAACCAGCCTGTACTAAACTATACTAGGTAACCCTTGGGGACATTTGGAATTAAACCAAGTTTAAATGAGGCATCTAGTTGGAGGAAGCCTAAATGGATGACTGAAGGATTCCCAGTGTACTTCAGAATCAGTCTTGGGCCACCAGATGTAAAATTATGCACCTTGAGGATATGGGTTAATTGTGAGTGGTACCATCACCAACACACAAAGTATTTATTATGACACCTTCAGTAAGACACAAAGTCTTTATAATGACACCTTCAGTAATGCATATCTATTACCTAAAGAGTAGGGGAAATTAAATAATGCCATGGGACATTCGATGGGGAATTTCTTTCTTTCTTTCTTTTCTTTCTTTCTTTCTTTCTTTCTTGCTTTCTTGCTTTCTTTCTTTCTTTCTTTCCTTCTTTCTTTCTCTCTCTCTCCCTCTCTCTTCTTTTTTTCTTTTCTTTTCTTTCTTTCTTTTTTTTTTTTTTAACAGTCTTGCTCTGTTGCCAGGCTGGAGTACAGTGGCACGATCTCAGCTCACTGCAACCTCTGCCTCCTGGGTTCAGGCTATTCTCCTGCCTCAGCCTCCCAAGTAGCTGGGATTACAGATGTGTGCCACCATGCCTGGCTAATTTTTGTATTTTTAGTAGAAACAGGGTTTCATCATGTTAGCCAAGCTAGTCTTGAATTCCTGACCTCAAATGATCTGCCCACCTCAGCCTCCCATAGTGCTGGGATTACAGGTATGAGCCACCACACCTGGTGGGATTTCTTAAAGAGTATTGTTACACAAGTATATCAACCATGTAATCGTTGATAACACAAGTGAATATTGTATAATGTAATTTAATATTGACTATATAGATCATTGCAGAGATGGGTTGTTGGGCTAGAAACCTCTGATGAATTTCCAAACAGAATACCTATAGTTTCATGAGAAATCTTGCCAAAGAACAGAACATGAATTTAGCTGCAAAGAGGAATGGCTATATTTTGGTGATTTTTTTTTCACATATGCTTCAGATTGTCTGGCAGAGGTATATGCCTTAGCTATATCGTTATTAGAGGTACCTTGTTTATCTATATGTACGTTTGTATAGGATTTATAACAAAGGAGATAATCACAGATTTGTTCATATTATCAAATATCAAAATATTAGACCTGTCACAAGGGAATGTGTTTGTTGTTATGACCCTGTCTAGTACATCTCAAGGAGATCCACTCAAGAGTGTTGTTTTAACCTCAAGTGACTTTAAATATATATTGCAAATATATAGACTTGACAACAATGATATGAGTAATTTACATAGTCAACAGCTAAAATGCATTTATGTGTCTATTCTATGTATATTTGTTTTACTAGTTATGATTCAGCTATTAGCAGTGAAATTTTCTTATGTTTTTACTGTGAGGCTGGAGAGCACTGCCTTGAATTGGACATTTCTTATTTCCGCAAACTTATTGCTCACCTATGGCTTTCTGTACGTTAGGCATAAAGATAAATCAAGACATGGTTCCAGGACTCAAGAATCTCTCTATCCTGGTAATAATTTTGAAGTGCAAATAAATAATTATAATTAATGGAAGATCATAATATAATTATGTGAAGAGGATTATAAAAGTATGGAGTAGGGAAGAAGGGAGGACATGGGCTCAGAGACTAGAATGGTCGAGATCAGTAAAGAAATTTCATGGTAATCCAGAGAGAATAGATTACAGCCTAAAATGAGGCAGTGGCACATAGTAAATGCTAAATAAATGTCTGCTAGTTTAAACGGTGAATAAGGCTGATAGATGAGGATAATTAGTTAAATGCAGAATGTAAGAGAGATAATAATTTAAGAGTCATTGCTGACAGTTCTAATATATAACTGGCAATACCATTAGTTGATGTGGGGACTACTTGGAAAGGCCCCTGTGTGGAGCAGCTTATTCATTCAGTAACAGGCATGTTGAATTTGAAATGCCCAGGAAATATCTAAAAGCAGACATCCTACAGAATATGGTGGAAAAGGGTCTTCATCTTGAAAGAAAAGTAGAGAATTTACCTCTGGATTTAGGAATCTATGTCAATGTGGTAGAAGAAGTCATTGAATTGAATTAGATCATGTAATGCCCAAGAAAAAGACTAGAGTATAATCTTGAGGAATGCCAACATTTAGGGGCAGGCAGAAGAATAGGAGATGGTAAAGAGGGTCTAGAACAAGCTGTTGTAGAAGCTAAAGGACACCCAGTCAGGGAAAGTGTCATGAACATCCAGGGTGAAAAATATTGTGGACATTGAAGGGGAAAAGTTTCCAGAAGAAATTCATGTCCAGTGTAAGAGGAGACAAAAGAGACACCATTGCCTTTGACAGGAGGATAAGGATGGATAGGAAGACAGGAAGCAGAAAGGCATATTTCACACTCCCACTTCTAGTTCAGCACCAGAGAGAAGATAGGCGGGAAGCTCTGGGAGTAAACTGAGTTACGGAATGACTTTTAGAACATGGAAGTTTCAGCATTTGTAGACAGAAAAAAAAGAATCAAGTGTAAAGAAAGTAGTTGAAGCTATAGGAAAGAGCTTTAATCCAAAAAAGAGCCTTCATAGCCAAGAAAATCCTGGGCAAGAAGAACAAAGTTGGAGGCATCACGCTACCTGACTTCAAACTATACTACAAGGCTACAGTATCCAAAACAGCATGGTACTGGTACCAAAACAGATATATAGACCAATGGAACAGAACAGAAGCCTCAGAAATAACACCACACATCTACAACTATCTGATCTTTGACAAACCTGACGCAAACAATAATGGGGAAAAGATTCACTACTTAATAAATGGTGTTGGGAAAACTGGCTAGCTATATGCAGAAAACTGAAACTGGACCCCTTCCACCTTATACAAAAATCAACTCAAGATGGATCAAAGACTTAAATGTAACACCTAGGACCATAAAAATCCTAGAAGAAAACCTGGGCAATACCATTCAGGATAGGCATGGGCAAAGACTTCATGTCTAAAACACCAAAAGCAATGGCAACAAAAGCCAGAATTGACAAATGGGAACTAATTAAACTAAAGAGCTTCTGCACAGCAAAAGAAACTATCATCAGAGTGAACGGGCAACCTACAGAATGGGAGAAAATTTTTGCAATCTAGCCATCTGACAAAGGGCTAATATCCAGAATCTACAAAGAACTTAAACAAATTTACAAGAAAAAAAAACAATCCCATCAAAAACTTGGCAAAGGATAAGAACACACACTTCTCAAAAGAAGACATTTATGTGGCCAACGAATATATGAGAAAATGCTCATCATCACTGGTCATTAGAGAAATGCTAATCAAAACCACAGTGAGATACCATCTCACACCAGTTAGAATGGCAATCATTAAAAAGTCAGGAAAACAACACATGCTGGAGAGGATGTAGAGAAATAGGGACGCTTTTACACTGTTAATGGGAGTGAAAATCAGTTCAACCATTATGGAAGACAGTGTGACAATTCCTCAAGGATCTAGAACTAGAAATACCATTTGACCCAGCAATCCCATTACTAGGTATATACCCAAAGGATTATAAATCATTCTACTATAAAGACACATGCATATGTGTGTTTATTGCGGCACTATTCACAACAGCAAAGACTTGGAACCAACCCAAATGTTCAATGTTAGACTGGATGAACAAAATGTGGCACATATACACCATGGAATACTATGCAGCCATAAAAAAAGATGAGTTCATGTCCTTTGTAGGGACACGGATAAAGCTGGAAACCATCGTTCTCAGCAAACTATCACAAGAACAGAAAATCAAACACCGCATGTTCTCACTCATAAGTGGGAGCTGAACAATGAGAACACATGGACATAGGGAGGGGAACATCACACGCTGGGGCCTGCTAGGGAGTGGGGGGCTAGGGGAGGAATTACCTAGGGGAGGAGAAATACCTAATGTAGTTGATGGGTTGATGGGTGCAGCAAACCACCATGGCGTGTGTTTACCTGTGTAACAAAACTGCACGTTCTGACATGTACCCCAGAACTTAAAGCATAATAAAAAAAGAAAAAGAAAAAGAAATACAGAGGACAAGTGGAAGCATACACCTTTTCCTCAGAGATGTGAAGAAAATGGGTGCAGATGGAAGAAATTATAATATTGGGGTGATCTCATCCAGCTTCCCCATTTCTCTAAGAAATAGGAGACCAGACATTTGCTCATGAGAGATCTGGAGCTTTAGAACAAGGATAAAACTTCCATGCAGAAGTTTTATCTGCATGGAATATGCACATCTGATTGATGTGTATATTCCCTTTATATAATCATTTCTCCCTATTGTGTTTATTGACCTCTTCTGATGCATATATAACTTTTTATTATATATGTTCCTAATTTAAGCAAATCTAATCCATCTGAATATAGAATTTTAAAATAATTGTGTGTGATTATTGCACTGGCAAGAAAGCTCTATTTTCACACACACACACACACATACACACACATCTTTTAAATAGTGTGTTCAACTTATTACTAAATTTTCCAAGATCTTTATGCACATAACCTTTCAGGAAAATATCTAATAAATAAGTAAGGCAACCTGAGAGTTGTATCTGATCATTATCTGCAATATTGGCCTTTTCTTCCTGCTCCTTTAGATAGGTGTAGTCCCATTACACTACAAATGAATATTCCTTTTTTGTGCATCCAACAATATAGTGATGATACTCTAGCATCTTTACATCTCTTACAACACTTTATTTTGCAGACAACTCCAAGGTATTGAATTCATTTGTTCATCTTACAGCCTGTGTGCTTTTTAAAAAAAATCCATTAACTATCTAATGGAATTCTACCTTAAACTTTTAAAATATCTGTCGTCAGTTGGTGACTTCTATCAGTTGTATTTTGTCAAATGTGTAGATAAGGAGGGGACGAACAAGGCAAAGCCTTAAGTCTTCTGCAGCACACCAATTTACATACATACAGGTTTGCAGTGTGGTTTTTTTTCCCCCTTTTGTCTGCTGTAGAGCCCCCTGAGCTTTTCAGCTTCATTTCTCACAAGACTGCACAATTGGAAGAAAGTAGGTACTCTGACTGATGCCCATTAGTTTCTTATTATTTAGAAAGTGGAAAGATAAAGCAGAGAATGATTTCAGAATTCCTTATCAAAGTGAGCTAACTTGGTTTAATGAGTGTTAAGCAGTAATATGGGCATTGCTTTGTTTTTTGGAATAATAATGAGATGTTGGACAAGGTGCTTGTGAATACAGGAAAGAATATGACCAGCAGTCCTTTCACTGCATGCCTCTGTTTAGTGCAATATTGAGTATAAAAAGGAAAAATTCACTGTGTTAGTTGACAAGCAGTATTCTTCAGAGACCTCAGAAAGCACAAAGTGCAATTCTATTGAAATTGTGACCTTGGTGATCTGAGGACTTTTTTCAAGTTTTGGGGCTTCTTTGCTATTCTGGAAGGCTTATTTCAGAAGATGTCAATAGGTATCAATGAGCCTAATGAGTCCTCAGTGATAAATGGCATGGATTTAGAAATTCACAGGTCCTGGGAAGTGTGGAATAGAATTCATGACCCTGGCCTCATTATCTGAGCTTACTTCTTACAACTATTACCTTTCCATTGCATTTTCCACCTGAAGCCCTTGCCTCACTTTTACAGTGTTCTTGGTTCTTAATGTCAATAAGAAAAGGGTAGTATTTTGCACATGTAAGCATTAAGGTCCCAATCACATACATCACTTGCTTAAGATGACTCAATCAGTCAAAAATGGAATTAGGAATAACCAAGTTTTCCTGGCTGAGAGGCCAGGAAGTTTTGTTAGCATCCTAAATACTGTTATCTCAAATCTTAGTAAATGATATCAGCCACCATTTATCAAGTGCTCATGCTAAAACCATGATAATGAGACTTGATTCCTCTCTTTCTTTAATGTCCCACACCTGATGAATAAGTCTAGTTGGTTCTACCTGCACATATATTCTGAAACCACTGCTCAATTCTCTACCACTACCACCTTTGTCTAAGCAACCATCCGCTGTCTCATGGGCAACTACAGTTGTTTCTTGACTGATCTCCTCATGTTTATCCTTTCACAGTCTATTCTTCACAAAGAAGGCAAAATGATCTTATGAAAACAGGAATCAGATCATCTCTCTTCCCTACTCAGTAATCATACTTACGTTACACCCAAATTTCTCTCATATTCTACCAGGCTGTATGTGATCTGGTCCCTCCAACTCCTCCACCTCACATCCTGCAGTCAGACGCCAGTCTCACTGACTTTCTTGTCCTTGCTTGTTCCCGCTTCAAGGTTTTTAGACTTACTATGCATTCTTCCTGGGACACTCTTTCTCCCAGAACTCCTATTATTTCATCCACGTCTCTGTCAAATATTGTAATTGCCTAACAGGTTCATCTTGCTTGCTGTACAGATAAAACCAATCCACTGAGAGCAGTATTGTGGTAGGAAAAGTTCAATAGTTGCAGGGCTAGCCAAGTGAGAGGATGGGAGTAATTACTCAAATCATCTGCCCTGAAAGCTTGGAGGTTAGAGTTTTTCAAGATAGTTTCATGGGCAGGGGGCTAGGGAATGGGGAATGCTGATTGTTTGGGAATGAAATTATAGAGGTGTGGAAAACTGTCCTCATGTGCTGAGTCAGCCTCTGAGTCACGACCACAGGTCTACTTGAGTCATGAGTCATGGGTCTAAGTGGAGTCAGTCAGTTGAAAAGTCTGAAAAACATCTCAAAACACCAATCTTAGGCTCTACAACAGTGATGTTATCTATAAGAAAGATTGGGAAAGTCACAAATCTTGTAACTTCTGGCCACGGGACTCCTGAGCAGTAAGGGATTGTAGAAAAGCAAGCTAAGAAACAATGGCTGGTAATCGTTTAACTACACCTGTATTTTAGCAGAATTCAGGCCTCTTAATCTTATCACCTTTCAGTAGATTTACAAAACAAGGCAGGGAGGGTCAGTTTTAGGGAGGAACTATTATCATTCTTGCTTCAAAGTTAAACTGTAAACTAAATTCCTTCCATGGTTAGCTTGGCCTACACCCGGCACTGAGTGAGGACAGCCAGCCTGTGAGAATAGACGCAAGATGGAGTCAGCCATGTTAGATTTCTATGACTATCTTAATCTTTGCAAAGGAGCTTTCAATATCACCTCTTCAGATAGGCCTGAGCTGACTCTTTACCATGACCAACTTTATTTTTCTTCTTAGTGTACTTATCACTATGAGACATTATATATATATATATATAAATTTTTTTTTTTTTTTTTGAGAGACAGAGTCTCACTCTGTTGCCCAGGCTGGAGTGCAGTGGCAAGATCTTGGCTCACTGCAACCTCTGCCCCCCGTGTTCAAGCAATCCTCTTGCCTCAGCCCCCAGTAGCTGGGATTACAGGCATGTGCCACCATGCTCAGCTAATTTTTGTATTTTTAGTAGAGATGGGGTTTCACCATGTTGGCCAGGCTGGTCTTGAACTCCTGACCTCAGGTGACCCACTCGCCTTGGCCTCCCAAAGTGCTGGGATTACAGGCGTGAGCCACCATGCCTATATATATTTTGGCCTGGCCACTATATATATTTTTTACATATATAATTTTTATATAGTTTTATATATGCTTTGAATATATGTGCTTTCATATTTATTACATATAATAAAAAAGTTTATATATTTATTATTATAATTCACATTTATTTAATAAGTATACTTACATATAAATTAAAATTTACATTTAAATTATTTAAAATACATTTGTATATATAAATACACACACACACATTTTCTCTCTCCCCCACTAGATGATTAATTCCACTAAGTCAGAGATTTGGTATTTTTACTGCTAACTTCCATGCCTGGTATAGTGTATAGCACATAATAGGCGCTCAATCAGTAGTTGTTGAATGGATGGATGGTTATTCCCTTAAGACAAATTTCTAGAGGGAGACTTTCTTGGTGGAATGATATATTGTTTAACAATAGTTATACTACTTTTCCACTCCACCAAGCGTAGATGCCTATATTGTATCTGCCCCACTTATTGTAATTTCTAAATCTTTGCCACCTCTCAGAGGCAGAAAATTAAACTTCTTAGTGGCCTTAACTCAAGCAACTTAATAAACCAAGACACACATTATCAAAAACAAAAATGCAAAGAAATTTTTATCTCATATAGGGAATCAGAGACCTCCTTCTGAGTGTCCATTAATTCTTCTGGGAAATCAGACAAGACTTGAAAATTCAAATAAAACAACACCTACACAAAATTTTTATTAAAATGAACTTTTGAAAACTATCGTCGTTTGCTTTCTTAGGTTACATGCAAAGTTCCAACTATAGGGGAGGAAAAAATAATTTTCTCTCCTTCTGAGTTCTTGGTTGGGACAGATTCCTGTAACAAAAGACACATTAACATGAAAACAAAGTTTATTAACATGTACACCTCATGTATTGATGGGAGATACCCAGAGAAATGAGTAAATCTCCAAGAGGTGACTTTGAATTCAGGCTTAAATATAATCTTAAGCTATAACAAATAAAGAAGGGTGTGGGGAGGCCAGTTATGAGGAAGTGACTAGGAAAAGCACAGTAAACAAGGGTAAGGTTTGTTATGCAAATTTAAATCAGTGCCTTCTCCATTTACTAAGAGTGTCTAGAGGCTAGAGTCATTCCTTCTTTTCTTGGTAGAGTGAGGGAGACACCCCAACAGATAGAGTTTTTTTTTTAATAGATGTATACTTCTCTTACAAAAGAATAACTTCTACTCTGTTTTCAGAGCTTCTCCTGTGGCTGCTACAGGGATGGCATACTCTAGGCCTGCTACACAACCATTAAAGAACCACATCAAAGCAGACTTATTTATCTGGTTCTCTACAAAATGTGCCTGTAATATTCTGTATTAGTCCGTTTTCATGCTGCTGAAAAAGGCAATTTACAAATGAAAGAGATTTAATGGACTTACAGTTCCACATGGCTGGGTAGGCCTCACAATCATGGCAGAAGGCAAGGTGGAGCAAGTCATGTCTTACATGGATGTCAGCAGGCAAAGAGAGAGCTTGTGCAGGGAAACTCACCCTTATATAACCATCAGATCTCATGAGACTTACTCACTATCACGAGAACAGCATGAGAAAGACCTGCCCGCATGATTCAATTACCTCCCTCTGGGTCCCTCCCACAATACATGGGAATTCAAGATGAGTTTGGGTGGTGACACAGCCAAACCATATCATGTGGTATGCTTTCTATGGCATCATGTAACTTAGATATACAAAGATATTACCATCCATTCCCCTTTAGTCAACAAGACATTCAAGAAGGTATTTCTAAAACTAAGCATTCTTAGTCTAATATTCTTAACACAGAAGAGCAATAAGAGCACTGGCTCAGGGTTCAGGAAGCCTTTGTTTGAATCCATGCTCTACCATTTATTAATTGAATGACTACAGGCAAGTTATTTGTTCTATTTAAGCCTTGGGGATTTTTCTTTTTAAACAATTGGGGTTATCATAAGACAACATTTAGGGAGTGAAAAGCATGCCACAACCTGAAAGATGACTCGTGATATGTATATCTGACAAAGGACTCCTGTTCAGGCTATATTTAAATAATTCCTATAAATCAATAATGAAAAAGCTGACAACCCAGTTTTAAAAGTGGGCTAAAGATATGAACAAACACTCACAAAATATACAATTGGCCAATAAAAAAACGAAAAGGGCTCATTATCACTAGCCATTGGGAAAATACAAATTAAAACCACAATAAGATACCACCACGCCTCCACTAGAATGGCTAAAATCAAAAGGACTGACAATACTGATACCATGAATTAGACAAGATGTAGAACAATTGGAATTTTCATACATTGCTGATAGAAATATATGTCGGTACAATCAGTTTGGAAAACTTTTCAGAATCTACTAAAGCTAGATATGAATATCTTGTGGCCCAATAATTCTACTGTGTATATATACATAACAAAAATGAGTATTTATGTCTACCAAAAAACACTTAAAAGAATGTACATAGTAGAATTATTCAAAATGGCCAAAAACTGAAAACATTTTAAATTTTCATCAATAGCAAAATAGGTAAATAAATTGTGGCATACTCATACAATGGAATACTACCCAGCACTGAAAAAATATCCTTCTATCTATAATAATATAGACGAATCTTACAGACATAATGTTGAGTGAAAGCAGCCAGACACAAAATAAATATATTGTGTGATTTCCTTATATGAAGCTTAAAAATAGATAAAACTGATCTAGGTTAATAGAGGGGTTATCTTTGGGGGAAATCTCAACTAGTAGAGGTTCAAGGGAGCTTCTGGGGTGGTGAAAACACTTGATCATCAGGTGTATTGTATCTATGTGATATTGTATCTATATACATACATTAAAATGTATTAAATTTATATATGTTATAATATATGCTATACCTCAATTAAAAGAAAAAGAAAAATATTTAAAAGTACAGATAGTAACAATTTCTGTCTCATTATAGTGTTTGAAAAATAAATTAGATAATGACTGTAAATTCTTAAAATAGTGATTTGTCTATAGTGAGTGCTCAGTTACTATGAGTGGTTGATTTGTGATTATTATTGTTACGTTTACCATTATTGTAAGATACAATTGCCTGGAACAGCCATTAGGCTAGTATTTTTGCTCTGCATAAAGCAAATTTTCAAATAATGACTGCAATACTGATTTCAGTTTTCAAGAACAATGCTTCAATCAACTTAACATTATTAGGATGTATAAAAGAAAGTTTATTATTATTGTAAAGTTTTTTACGTTAGTGTACAATGTTTTAACTCTTAAAACTGTAAGATTTAGGCTGGGTGTGGTGGCTCAAGCCTGTAATCCCAGCACTTTGGGAGGCCGAGACGGGCGGATCACGAGGTCAGGAGATCGAGACCATCCTGGCTAACCCCGTGAA
>NW_012108186.1:107098-151336 GCF_000951045.1 Mandrillus leucophaeus | reverse complement strand
CTGCCTCAGCCTCCCAAGTAGCTGGGATTACAGGCATGTGCCACCACGCCTGGCTAATTTTTTTTGTATTTTTAGTAGAGATGGGGTTTCATCATGTTGGCCAGGCTGGTCTCATACTGACCTCAAGTGATCTGCCTGCCTCGGCTTCCCAAAGTATTGGGATTACAAGTGTGAGCCACTGCGCCTGGCCGAGACTAGATAATTTATAAACGAAAGAGGTTTATTTGACTCACAGCTCAGCATGGCTGGGGAGGCCTTAGGAAACTTACCACCATGGTGGAAGGGGAAACAAACATGCCCTTTTTCACATGGTGGCAGCAAGGAGACGTGCCAAATGAAAGGGGGAAAAAACCCTAATGAAACCATCAGATCTCATGCGAACTCACTCACAATCATGAGAACCAGCAGCATGGAGGTAACTGCACCCATGATTTAATTACCTCCCACCGGCTCCCGCCCATGACATATGGAGATTATGGGAACTACAATTCAAGATGAGATCTAGGTGGGGACACAGCTAAACCATATGAACTATTTAGCTCCTACACTACACACCTATATAGCAGGTTACTGTACTAAATACTATAGGCAATTGCAACACAATGATAAGCATTTGTGTATCTAAACATAGGAAAGGTACCATAAAAATATTGTATAAAAGATAAGAATGGCATACCTGTATAGAGCATTTACCATGAATGGAACTTGTAGAGGTGGAAGTTGCTGTGGGTGAGTCAGTGAGTGAGTGGGGAATGAATGTGAAGGCCCAGGACATTCCTATACACTTACCATACTAGGATGTTACTGTAGACTTTATAAGCACTATATACTTAGGCTATGCTAAATTTATTTTTAGAAAATTTCTTTATTCAGTAATAAATTAACCTCAGCTTAATGTAATCTTTTCACTTTATAAACTTTAAACGTTTTTAAACTTTTGACTTTTTTATAATAACACTTAGCTTAAAACATAAACACACTGCAGAGTGCTACAAAAATTCTTTATATTCTTATTCTCTAAGCTCTTTTCTATCTTTAAATTTATTTATTTAACTTTTAAAAAAACTTTTTTTATTAAAAACTATGACACAAACACCCATATTAGCCTAGGCCTACACAGGGTCAGGATCATTAATGTCACTGTCTTCCACTTACACATCTTAACCCACTGGAAGGTCTCCAGACGCAACTACACGCATGGAACTGTCATAAATGATAACAATGCCTTCTTCTAGAATACCTCTTGAAGAACCTGCCTGAGGCCATTTTACAGATAACTTTAATTTTTTTCATAAATGGAAGGAGTACACTCTAAAATAATTATTATAAAAAGCATAGTATAGTAAATATATAAACCAGTAACACAGTCATTTATTATCATTATCAAGTATTATATCCCTTACATAACTGTGTGTGCTATACTTTTATGCAACTGGTAGCACAGTAGGTTTGTTCACACCAGAATCACCACAAGCACATGAGTAATGTGTTACACTACAACATCATGACAGCTACCACACCTCTAGGCAATAGGAATTTTTCAGCTCCGTTATAACCTTATGGGACCACCATTGTGTATGCAGTCTATCATTGACTGAAATGTCATTATGTGACACATGACTGTATATTCTATTGAATCTCCCTTTCTCATTCCTCAAAGACATTGTCAAATATCAGAAAGTCTGGTCTTTTTGAAACTTTAGGCTCTTATCCAGTTGAACACTCCCTTTTTTCTGGCTCAGGTTGAACCACGAAAAGGGGCATGGTCTGCTCTTTCTTCCGTGTTCCATGCTTTCTGATTCTTGCGCCTTCCATCGTTAGGGATAAGAGGAGGAATTAGAGGAGAAAAAAGGGCAAATGCTTTTGTACTTAATGACATTTATGGTTGTCCTCTGAATGGCAGATGTCCAGATGCTGTCTGACTCTCAGGGACAACGTGTGAATTCTTCATAAGGTTGGTTCCCTGACCTCTTACAACCCTTCCTCAGCTTATGCCACTAAAGGCCCACCCTTCAGCCTCTTGCTGCCAAGGTCCTAGTGATCAGACTTCCTATGTTGGGCACTAACAACATGATTTGAGCCAGGCTACCTTTCAAAGCATCCTATTGGCCCAAAGAAATCTTATTCAACCTTGACATGCCAAACTGAGATTATAGGTTCTTCTCCTTCTTACCTTTCTTGCTCCAACCCCATCTCCCTTCAACCACAACTGAGGAACAGATTGCCAAGACCTGCAGTAGTCTAACTAGGGAATGAAATCCCAGTGTCCCCTTCTTACCTGCATTTCTAGCTTTATTAGTTTGGGATTCAGAAGCTCCCAACCAGACCAGAAATTCATGACTCCAGTGAGTCCTCCAATCTTCAGACTACTTTATAAGGCCTAGACAGGTGGGTGATAGGGTGCTGGTAGCTGGACCAGTTCTACTAAATCTTATAAAGGACTGTGTTGGGGGTTTCTGAGGGACTTTCTCTAACATGCTATAATACTAAATACCAGTTGCTTTCAATTCTCAGTTGTGTCCTTCATTGAGGCCACAGAAGTCTCGTTCAGTATCCTTTAAACATTAACAAAAGTGCAAACCAGAGATAACCAAAATATCAAAAGAAAACTGTTGAATATAGTACATTCATATAAATAAATATAATTTGGTGTTAGAAATCTTAATCCAGTTCTGCATTTATTGACATGGAAATGTTCTTGATTTATTCCTAAGTGAAAAATATTAGTTACAGAACAGTATGTTTCTGTATATTCATATTTGCTATTATGTAAAAAAAGTATAGAGTAATATATACCAAAATATCATAATGCTAGGTCAAAACTATTGCCTGTGAGCCAAATATTGCCTGCCACCTATTTTCATAAGTAAAATGTTACTGGATCACAGCCATGCCAGTGGCCGCTTTTCTGCTACAAAGCAGAGTTGAGTAGTTACAACAGAGACAGTATAGCCACAAAGCTTAACGTGTCTTCTGGAGCTGTATAGAAGTTTACCAACTGTTATTGTAGATGATAGAATCATAAGTAATTTTAATTTTTTAAAATGTTTGTCTGACTTCATTTTTAAAATTTTCTGCAGAGAGCATACATTTATTGCATAAAATATGTATCTATTATTAAACCACTGCATCCTGATTAGAAAATCTTATTACATTGGTAAAATTAAACTCAAAAGCAAATCTTACAAGTCAAATAATAAAAATTTGATTACAGCTTTCAAAGTTCTAATTCAAAATATAAGACCTACATTGTAGGTAGAATATTAATTTTTTATTGTTTTTTAAATTAAGACCTATGAATGGACATGACTCTTCCATATGCCAACAGGATTGGTTTCTTAAAACTTCTTTTTAGAGCTTCTGGTATGTTCTTTTTGTCTTAGCATATTAGTCTTCTGAGGCTGCGTTTGAGTAATGTAGTGCTAAGTTTGATGAATAAGGTGGATTAATTTGAGTAAAGATTTTGGAGTAAGAAATAAGGGTGATACATTTTGAAGACTGATTTTCTTTACATGGCTTATGAACTGGACATAAAAGGAGTATCAAAGAAAAGAGTTTTCGAGTGTTTGGAGCTTTGGAAAATAAATGAATCAGTATGGAACTTCCCAAGGACACTACTTTGAAGAAATAAATTCACTTGGATGCATAAATTATGTATATTTGTTACAATGAACAATTCTGATGTAGCTAAGCAAATTCTGCTTCAAAATCCTGTAGGATAAAACCTTATAAATGTGTTTGAGTAATCAAGAAATAATTAGGACAGTCAGAAAACCTGCTAATTAACATTAGGTGAGGGAATACTTGAAAATGGAATTCATCTTAACCAGAAGTTCCAGAAGACATGCATCTTTATTAAAAGAAACAGAAGTAAACAGTACATTAATTAAACTTTCAAATACACAAAGAGGTTTTTAAAATACCAGGAAGGAATGAGGAATAAAACAATGGATTTTCATTAAAATATCAAGCAATTAAGATGAGAAATAATAAAATTAGGCTTTGAAGTTTAGACGTTTGCATATTGAGAAAGAATGCCACTATTCAAATATATAAATACATCAGTGACTTTTCAAATTTTAGGATCTGTTTTATTGACTAGATAGTATCTATCCAATAACAGAATTTCCTGAATAGAGTAAAATCATATACACATTTCCAAAGTCAATATTTTTCCTTAATATTCTCAAAGATTAAGACTCTGGCCTATCTGAGAAAAAAATTTAAAACATAATTTATCTGAATTTTAGATCATGTAAGTGTTAAACATACCATACATCTCAATTTTAAAAGGGAAGTGTCTGCCCTTAGTATATATTTTAATAGTTTTAAGATATTCTCTGCCTTCTGGCTCAATTGACCTCTATAATAATATCTCCCATTACACTTGTTGCCAGCTCTATGCTCAACTACCAAGTATTCACCAAGAAAACCCCAAGATTTCGAATACCTAGGTATTTCCTCATGTTTCTGCTTCTAACCATTCACTTCCCACTCATTTTCAACCCTATTCTATGCTTATCTAAATCTGACCTTCAAAACCTTCAAAATGCCACTTCCTTAATGAAAAATGTCTCGTTCTTCCCAAGCAGAAGTAATCATTTTCTGCTCTATGCTCTCATGCCTCTTACCAGTTTCTGTTGTAAATTAGAGATCTTTGAATGACTGTCTCATTTTCTCTTGCTATGCTGTAATTTTCTCATAGTACATACTTACTTTATTTACTATTCTCTTTAGTGTCTAGCACATTGTCAGCAATTAACATATTGTTAATATGCACTTGTTAATTCACAAATTACCTCTTTGAAAACAAGATATGAAAAGGAAATATTTTTCTTAAAGAAATAGGAACAGAGAAAATATATAATTTTATACATCTTCTCAATATAACCTAAATCAAATGATTGTTGAACAGGATAGATATTTTCACTTATGCCAAATAAATATACTTTAAAAACTAACCTACAATTGTAAAACGAAGCAACTGCTATTTCACATCTAGGGTGACTGTTGTATACTTTTATGTCACTAGTGATATATTAAGTCCTCCTTTTGTGCTGAAATATTAGTGTACCACAGACCGATCAGTTAGAGAAAACATCATGCTCATTTATACCACTTACTAATCCGTGGGACATTATTTAATTTTGAAAAGGCTCGGTTTCCTCATCTTTAAGATAGGAATAATCATTTTGAGCCTTACCTATTTCACAAGTTTTCTGTGAGAGCTAATAAGACAATGTAAGTCATAGCACTTTGTAAACTGTAAAGTTCTATATAAATGTAAGGGTTTATGAGGGACATTAGTATAAGGGACATTATTAGTAATATGAGGGAATGAGTGAGTCAATGACTGAAACAAGTCAGATTCTTTTAGATCGAATTCATATGAAATGCTTGAAGCAAGGAAAGACTTTTGTATGTAATAACTTTAATTTTCATCACAAGAAACTGAGTAATTCCAAATATTAAGATTACTGAATTATTTTGCTGCTTTATGAGTTCTGTAAGATTGCAGATTCAATCTGAGGGATCCTTATAGATGAGAGGGTTCCAGGCCTAAAATATTCTCCAATCTAATTTGCTGACTATTACCAATTAGGAAGAATGATTTTATGTCCTTCTCTCACACTGTAGAGGTCAGTTTAATAAAAGTCTAAGACCTTTTCCATCATATTTCATGTTGTCCTGAAGTTTTAGTACACTCACTGAAAGGGAATATGGAATGCGCAACCTAAGAGTTTAAAAGGATCTCAGCATTCATTTATTCTAAGTAACACCCAGATTTGAAATCCCTCCATAGCACCCTGGCTGTGTCTAGTCTCAACCTGAATGGATCCAACTGAAAAAAAGGATGGAAATCAACAACTGATTCCTAAATCAATTAGGCTTTTCTTTATATAATATTTTAGTAGAAATATGATCTCCCATCATTTGCAATGTGTCCTAAAAGCTTAGGTTTACCCATATACAGAACCTTGTAACATACACACAGAAACACACACCACATTGCTGTTGCCTAGTCTCTCCTTCCCTCTTAGTCTTCTAGGCCAATGGTATACAATTCCAAATTAGCTAGGGCAATTAGCAAATATATTCTCAGATTTCATTCCCTTTCTCTCTTCATGAGAGTTAATCAGCATATCTATAGACATTTTCTAAAAGTACCAGGTCTACTAGGATTAAATGTTTGATGGATTTTGCTGTTGCTTACAAAGCCCCAGTTTCTTTCCCAAAGGAGTCACTGAACAGAGACTGTCTTGAATAGCAAATGAACCTCAATGAGTTAGATTCTGTTAAAGTCACTCTGACTCTCATAGCCTACACGTGGGCCTTGAGGATTATAAGCATTTAGTAGCTACATGATCCAACTGCCAAAGTGTCTTTAAATGACTTGGCTAATCTTCATATTGTGCTTATGGTTAATGTCATTATTTAAAACTTTTGATTTAGACTGGCAGTAATTAATAAGCATAATGAATGGAATCTTGGTCTCTTATATTTTGGATAAATTGCATTGCCATCCACAGAGCAGCAAAAACTTAGCTAATCATAACCAAAATTAACCATGTTTCTTCTATCCCACAATCCAAAGCTAAAATTTTAGCTTGGTATACAAATTAAAGTTTAACTTATCTCTGTCATAATTAAACGTAAGTAGTCAAATGAAACTAACATGGCCTAATGGCTTATTTCATGTTACCTTCATATCATGTAATTGTATCAGACGGTAGGTGGTTTTGTTTAATAATAAAGAGTTCCTTGTAGCATAATTTACAACTGAAGGATGTCAGATAGAAACTTACCTTCTCCAAGTGGGAGAACAAAGTCATTTTTCATAAGTCATCCTTATCTTGGGATGACCTAATATCAAACTGATGGCATAGTGTTCTGTTTGATTTAAACATAGAGGTTGATTTAACCTTTATAAACTGAAATCTATGCTGCAATAAAAACTTCACATAAGAATCAAATTTCTATTTTTAATTCCTTTATGGTGATTTATCTTTGTTTATATGATATATGAGGCTTCAATAAGATCTGTCTGTGTTTCTCTTAGAAGATAAAGGGAAGTTAAAAGCCAGCAGTTCCAGTCAGCCGTCAAGCTCTGAAAGTGGCTCATTTCTCCTCAAATCTGGCACAACACCCCTGCCACCTGGAGCCGCCACTTCTCCCTCCAAGAGCACAAATGGAGCTGCCGGTACTGTTGTTGAATCAGAAGAAGAAAAAGCCAAAAAATTACTTTATTGTTCACTATGCAAAGTGGCTGTGAACTCCCTGTCACAGCTGGAGGCACACAACACAGGTTAGCAGCTATCTTTTGCATTTAAATAATGTTTATAATGAAACCCAACTTTTCCCATCAGAATACCATATCTTTTGTTGTTCAGACCTTAGGGTTGTTCAATGCTTCTCTACTTTTTTGATTCAAAAGAGTGATTTTAGAAGAGTATGATCATATGACTTTGCAACTAGCAAGACAAAAGCAGCTTGGAGATCAAACTTGTCCTATTCTTTATTTTCCTAAAAACATCTAATACTGTCTAAAACTCATTTTGATGAAGTGACAGAGATGAAGATAAATATTTATGCACAGTGTTCACTGCAATACACTTAAAAGAGAAAAAAAATGGAAACAACCTAAAGCCCACCAGTAGGGAAATACTGAATAAATTATAGCAACCCAATATGATATATGTTAATCAGCCATTAAAACATAATGATCAGAAAATATGTACATGATTTGTTACGTGAAATTTTTAGGATATTTAATTAGTATGATCCCCATTTTGAAAAAAATTTTTAGTACATTAAAAAAAGAATCTGACAAGAAATACCCTAAAATGATAATAGTGGTTACCTCTGAGTAGTGAAAACATGAGTAATCTTTATTTTCTTATGTTTCTCTATATTTTCTGTATTATATACTCTTACATTTTTCCATTTTTTACAAAAACGTGTTAAACTAAAAATCAGCATTAAAGTGATCATTTAAAAAAAGCATTGGGAATTTTAGCCTGCAGGTAAACTTCTCAAGGATAAGAAAACAAAGAGCTTTGTATAATTCTTGGATAGCTATTTAATATGTGTCTCTTTCTGTCTTAGGATCTAAACACAAGACCATGGTTGAAGCTCGTAATGGGGCTGGTCCAATTAAATCCTATCCTAGACCTGGATCAAGATTAAAGATGCAGAATGGCAGTAAGGGGTCAGGACTACAGAACAAGACATTTCATTGTGAAATCTGTGATGTTCATGTTAACTCAGAAATTCAACTCAAACAGGTAACGTATCCTGAATTAGTAAACATTGTTGTTTGAGGACACCACTTGACTGTGTATCTTCTCATCTATAGAATGGTTTTTACCGTGCTCACGGTTAAGTTGACTAACTTTTGTAGGATGCAAACAATATGCAACATACAGGTGCTACGTGGAAGAAAAAGTCAGTATGAAATATTTGAACATCTACTGTTACTATATGTCAGGTTCCAGGCTAGATGTTGGAGAGACAGGAACAGTAGTCACTGGAGCCTACAGTTGAGCAGGAGCTTCTGGTAAGGTGAGATGATAAGCCTGTCTTCCAAAGGCTCAAAATCTGATCAGAGAGAGAGAAACTCATCAGTAACAGTGTTAATACCAGGCAAAATCTGATAAGGGCTATAGAGAACAGGAGACAGACAGAGAAGCATTACAATTGAGGGAGGAATAAGTCTTAATTTAGAAATCATAATGATTTTACCCACACCATCGTGGAACTATGGACCTAGAGTTGGCAATGGAGAAAACAGCTACCTAGAAATAAATTTTACATGGAATAAGACTCACATTTCAATTCAGCTAATGCATCAAACTTTTTTCAGCACATTTCTAGCCGAAGGCATAAAGATCGAGTTGCAGGGAAACCACTGAAGCCAAAATACAGCCCTTACAACAAACTCCAGCGGAGCCCAAGTATTCTAGCAGTAAGTTTACCTCACCTGCTCACCTGTTTTGTGGGGCAGCCTTGCTGGGTTGGGCAGCCACTGTGGGCACGGAGGGCGTAGAGTCTAATGGTCATGAAAGGTTTCGAATTTAAATAGCCCTCACAGACAGAAGTTTTAGATTGAACTGCTTAGTTCTGCTATAGGACAACTTACTTAGAAAACAGAAACTGAACCTCTTTAACAGCTAATATGTTACTCTTTACCAAGTTATTTTCAAAAGACAATCCTCTTTAGCATATAAAGTAAAGTCTCAAGAACAAGGACAAATGATGCCTCAGGAATCCTGGGATGTTGAACTTGGAAAGAGGGATTTCTTTCATAAAACAAAAATCCATCCATTTAATTTAATATCCTCATGCTTTCTGTTTTTTTGGTTTTTGTTTTTTAATATGGCATGAGAAGGTAAAGCAGTGTCCGTATGGTGTGCTCTCTCCATTCTAGCAGGCATGTTGGTAATTAGCCTGTTATGCTCTCAATATGTGCTATTTTCAGTGTCTTTGCAAAAACACCTAGGGACTCCAGCAATAAGTGTCATATAAATACCAAGATGGATAGATTTCACAATCTCCCTGGGACTGGGCCCAGTGCAGTGTTCAGTCTGAGGATGAAGCTAAACTTGTCCAGCTGGAGGCAATTCTGAGATTACCTTCCAGCTTCTCCAAAGCCTCTGTCTGACGCTGCAAGCAGGTGTTACCTGCATTAAGCAAATCCAGCTTGCAAGGCTCCTCCTGATTGCAAGAGAGAGAAATTAAGGATTGATTTCTTCACAGGAGGATTCCATCCTGGCATTCTGTTAAATAGAGAGTTTCTAGCCCACTTACAATCATTCTCAACAACAGAGATTTGATTTAGCTGTGATTTTTCAAGGCCTACTCATTAAGTAGCCAGTGACAGAGGTGTGAACTGACTGTTTTCTTGACTCTTCAGGGTCCCTAAAGTACTGAACTCATTACCTAACTTCAATGCAGCTTATCTCAGAGAAGGGAAGGATCACACATATTCTTAAAAAACAAAACAAAACTCTCCAGGCCTCATCGTGGTTTAAGACAAGCCTGAATTTTGAATTGAACTTCATCACCTAAGCAGGAAACTTGTGGGCATGTTTTTTTCCTGGTGAGCAGCAGCATAAAATAGCTTTAGACTGTATTCAGAGGCCTTTCCCTGTGCCCTAGCACACCGGAGCAAAGACCACCAAATAAAAGAAAGCTGTGCCATGAGCCACTGAAACCAGCACTGTGAACGTAATCATTTCTCGACTTCAGAGGGTGAAGATTTTCAAAATTAAGACTTCTTAATGTTGGTGTTTTACTTATGAAAAGATACCTGTGGTGCGGTTATTCAAAAACAGTATCTCCACCCCATTCCTGGTTTTCTCCCTCCCTTAGGCAAAACTTGCATTCCAGAAAGATATGATGAAGCCTTTGGCCCCAGCCTTCCTGTCCTCACCTCTCGCAGCGGCAGCCGCCGTGTCCTCTGCGCTGTCACTCCCACCCCGGCCCTCCGCCTCGCTCTTCCAAGCTCCAGCCATTCCTCCAGCTCTTCTGAGGCCTGGACATGGGCCCATCCGCGCCACTCCTGCCTCCATCCTCTTTGCTCCGTACTAACGTCTGCAAACCCCAAGACGTTTGAGGCCAGTAGGAAGTTGAGAAAGAAAGCCACAAGGATTCAGCAAGTTAAGCAGTTTGTGTTGCAGCACCCCCATTCACTCACAAAATGCAGCCTACCACCCAGCTCCCCAATTCCAAAGAGAAACACATCACTAGATTCACGAGGGCTTTTAGAGACCGCTCCTATAATTTAGTAATCTGAGCAGCATAGGCTTTATCTCCCTACTTCCTCCCCGCCACCCCTCCCTCGCCACCCCATTCAATTTGTGTATCTCAGATATTTGATTTCTTGAACATATGTTGGTCAGAAAGAAAAAGAAAGAAAATCATTCTCTATTTTTCCATGGGTATGATCTGGCTTAAAACAATATGGAATATTTTCCTGACAGACTTGAAAACTAGGATCTTCCTCAGATGTCTGTAAATAACTCTGGTATCCAACTGAGTGTATTCTAGTGTGGAACAAAAATCAATGAACACAAGTGCTTACTTGTGGATACCATCTTACCAACGGATCACAAAGTTCTCTCTTTGGTGTACTGTTGTTGACAGGGATTGTGTACTGTTTCGACCCAAGTACTGTTGTATCCTGTGTAGTACTAGATCTGTATCTCTTGTCTGAATTAAACATTTTTAGTTGCTGTGTAAATGTTAGGAAGCAAAGTAGCTTTGAATTTTCTCTTTAAGAGAACAAAAGATAAAGTAATGTATTTTCTTTATTTCACATTTTATTTGGAGATATTTAAATGAAATAGAAAGCCATATAACATAGCTATAATTACTACCTGTTTGCTATTTTTGTTTAACTTATTTTGTAGCTTCCTCACTGGTTTGTGTTGCTAAGCAAACGTATACAAACAGAAAAAGAGCTTCCTAAATTGCACATTTTTGCACCTCTTGTGCATTCTGCAAGAAGACAATGAATCCATGTATTTCTATATAAGTATCTTCTTCATTTTTAACCTGTTTTCATTTGTAATGATGCTACATAATTTTGTGGCTCCCTAATGCAATAATGTACAGAAGATAAAAAATTTATAATTGAACAATTTGTCTTTCTGTTCACTGAATATATTGCAGGTCACGCTCCCATGCCCCCCTTTCTAAACCGATATCAACTAGACTGGAATGTTTGTGATATCAGGGGCAAGAGTTATCATAAAACAACAAAATAGAGTGAACTCTTTTAGAGCATCTATATCTGCAACCTGTAAATGGTAAAATGTCTGTGTATTTTTTTAAATGTACCTTTTCAATAAAAGTACAAAAAACAAAATCTGTTTGTATTTTCAATGTTTTTTTTTCTCCTGAGACACCTTCAATTTGAAATCATCTGATGAAAGACTTTTAGTAGGTGCAAAGATTGCTTCTTACATAACATTTTTAGCTCTTGTTTGCAGCATATTTGTCATGTTTATTCATTACTGTTCACAGCATCTGCATGAGGTGAAATTTTACTGCCATTTTCTCTTTGAATCTCCAAGAAGTTGGGCCAAAGTTGTTGAATTACCCAAAATCACAGTAGCAGCCTGCAAAAAACTTTGGACTAGAATTTTTTTTAACTTACTGTGGGTCCTCTAAATCTCTAGTTCATCTTTTATTGATGTCCATGGCATTTATGATCTCTTTTCAGATAATTTTATTCCACTTCTCCTTTGCCTTCTCCAATCAGCACATTCTTCTTCCACCTCATTCTGTTGCTTTTAAGTATAAAGATCAACATATCGCTGTTTGTTCTGGTGAATTATTGCTGCTTACAAGACTGCTCTAAAACTCAGTAGCCTAAATATAGCCATTTGATAACTAGTTACATCAGAATTTCATGGGTCAAGAATTCCAGCAGGGTTTGGCTGGGCTGTTCTTCTCTTCCCGGTGGCATCTAATAGAGTACTTTTGTTAGTATTCAGCTTTCAGGCAGGCTGGATTGGAGGGCCCAGGATGACTTCACTCCTATGTCTGCCCAGTCAAAAATGACTGGAAGGTTGAGCCTTACTGGAACAATCTACCAGAGGGCCTCCATGGGTCCTCCCCAGCATCCTCCTTGTTATCTCAGGTAGTTACATAGTAGCAGAGAGAACAATTTAAGAGTCCTGGGTAAAAATCAAAGCCTTCTTAAGAAATGGTGTTGAAACTCCCAGCACATCTTCTGCTGCATTCCATTGATCATGCAAGTCACTAAGACCAATTCAGATTCAAGGAAGAAAATTAGACATCATTTCTCAATATGAAGAAGAGAAAGAATTTGCCACCATCTTTAATCTACCACACTGTTATAGAATTTGGAGAGGAGTGGCTACAAAACCATTACAGATCCTGTTTCTCCCTACCCTACATGCAAAACATGTCAGTTTTTAAAAATGAGAATTAGGGTGGGACTTAGATTCTCATTTCTAAAAATTTAAGGCCAGTAGGTGGCAGTGTAGCTGTGATGCATGGCTTCATGACTTCCTCTATGAGTTTAGCTAACTGAAAATTGTTGGTCTTAATATTTTGGTCTTATAATCAGGTTTCTTTCAGACTTTAGTAAGATTTCAGTTTGATATTCAGAATTTGGCATGTTTAAGAAATATGACTCATTTGAAGTCTAACAATACTAGTTACACTTAACCTTGGTTGGACCTTCAGTCATGATTTATAGACAGCATGCCCTGAAGGAATTGTGTTTCCATTTAGCACTTTGGAGTACTTTTTATTTTTATTTTTAGGGACTTCAATGGCCATGATATTTTGTTTACCTTTCATTATCCTATATTTCATTAAAGCTTACTGCAATCCTCAAAAATTTATAAATGACAGTACTTAAATAGACTCAGGAATTTACTGATTAGATTTATAGAGTTAAGGTTTGTTAAAATTACCATATGGAAGAAGTACAAAAGAATACCAGTTAATTAAAATGAATGCTTTCAAAAGAAGCCATGTGCAACTTCAAGCAATTATTTATAAAACACTATTAAATGCATATATGTCATCATCCACCCTAATTCTGAAGTGCTAGTGTGGGTCAACCCTGGAAAGGATACACGTATTTGAACTAACACCTATTCCTATGCTATTTCTAATGAGAAAAGAGTGCCATTCTACTTCACTTATTGTGAAAGTTAAAAAACATACTGCTTCCTCTGACACAGTCTAGTTCTGGTCTCTGTAGAATCGAAAAACTAGTCTCAGGTAGGGTTGCCAGATAAAACATAAACTACCCAGTTAAATTTGAATTTCAGATAAACAATGAATAATTAAGATAAACAATGATAACATAATTCAGATAAACAATGATAAACAACGGATAAAGATTAAGTTAGCATCAAGGCCTATACACCTTGATGTTTTAAATAATTTGTAGTACAATATTGCACATAGCAGAAGTCTGTTTCATAAATACACATGCAATATTTGGGACCTACTTATACTAGAAGATTATTTGTTGTTTATCTAAAAGTCAAATTTAAGTGGGCATCCTATATTTTTATTTGCTAAATGTAGCAACCCTTTTCTCAGGAGGATTTCTCCTCATCTCAAGAACCATGATGCTTCGGGAGAGAAACAACCTCTTGAGTATTAAAAACAAAATAATGAGTTTTTTAAAGGTACATTAATATATACTCACAAATAGGCAGAGGAAGGAACTTGCATGAAGTAAAAGTCAATGACATATTGACTTTGCATAGGACCAGCAAGGCGGAAAATGTAACTGCAGATGCCTCTTACTGAAAGCTACAGTGATACCTGTTTATCAAAATTAAACCATTGTAAAAGGAAAAACAAAATTTTAATTTATCTTATTCACCAACCACAGCACCCTTGATTTTCTTTTCTGCCCTAAATGAATTCTGGCTTTTCAGAGCAGAAATAGATATGGTCATGTCGAATTTTTCTCTCAGATAGTGTTTAAAAAAAAAAAAAAAAAACTATACTGCATTCAGTGTCACTGGGAAAGAGAACCAAGAAAATTCCCACTGGAAAAACGAACAAACAAAGGAGAAAGACATGACAGCATCAGGTGGAAATCCTGTTGTGCAGACTCCCAAAGGGAGCCTAAAGAGACTGACCAAGGAGATTGAATTTGGGAATCTTTTGGAAAATGGGCACCCACTGCCTGGGGTACCATCAGGGAGAAGAAACTTGTGGGGAGGAAAGAGATGTCCAGGAGCTGTTTGACGGATAAAGATTAAGTTAGCATCAAGGCATATACACCCTAGATGAGCACAGACATCTTCAGGTGACAGGGTGAAGGATATCATTCCACCTCTGCAGGTTTGTGTGGATTCTGGCCTTCCTTAACAGTGTTTCTTCCATCTGATCCTTGTTTTGTTAATATGATGGCCCTCGATGTCAGAGGTGACATGTCTCTTTGGAAAAATATTAGTTTCTAGTACCGTAGTGGGTTGAGGAGAAGCTATGCAGTGTAAGAGCAAATTCCACAGGGGATGCTATGTTTGCCTCCTTCCCTCCTCCGTGTAATTAGCTCCATAGGGGAATTCATCAAGGACATGTCATTGCAGGTTCTCAGCAGCTATGGAGTGTGACTTGGTAATTGCCTTTACGTATTTGGCTAACATTTCTAAAGCCAGATTGGCTAATGTATTCTTCTATTCCTAGCTAAGTGCTCAAAATGCATAAAATCTCTGGTCGTCAGAATCCCTTCTGTATGCGCAATGAAAATATCTTCATGTCATATTTTTCATTTTAAGAAGTCACTTAACAGATAATTGGACAAACTTGACATTAAGCATCTGCTGTTTATTTTTATTATAGTGAAAAATTAAAATTAGGATAAGGCAGAAATAAATAAGAAAAATACATAATTTGCACTCAAAGACCTGAATTCAAATCCTGATCATGTCATACACACATTAGTTCAGTGATCTTATGTCAGAAAAATATTGTATTTTGTTTCCCCCAAGCCTCAGTTTTTCACATATATAAAATAGATATAATAGTATTCAACTCACAGGGTGATTCTGAGAAGCACATATAATTAAACATGTGAGAATGTTTTTTGTACATTATCACATGTTGTATACATTTGCATAGTAAATGGATAAATCAAATCAATAATTTTTCTGATTTTAAATTTGAAAATTGTAAGATTCTCTCAAATTAGCCAACTTTTTGCTACCTTGCACTTATTTATTTTATTACAGGTTCAGCGGGTACATGTGTAGGTTTGTTTTATATATAAATATATATATATACACACACACACACACACATATATATATGGCATGATACTGGGGTTTGGACTTCTAATGAACATAGGACCCAATAGGCAGTTTGTCAACTTGCCCCCCTCCCTTCTTCCCCACTTCCCCACTTATGGAGTCCCCAGTGCCTGCTGTTTCCATCTTTATGTCCACGTGTACTCATCATTTAGCTCCCAAGTGAAAATATGCAGAATTTGATTTTCTGTTTCTGTGTTATTTCACTTAGGATAATGCCCTCCAGCTGCACCAATGTTGCTGCAAAGAACATAATTTCATTCTTTTTTATGTCAAATTAGCCAATTTTAAGTCTTTAGTGGTGACCTAGACACAGAGAAAAATTTATCTGTAAAGAAGAAATAGCAAATTCATCAATTGTATCTTTTATGCTCCTAGTCTCAAAGGTATAATCCAAATTCAAGTAATAGGACAACAGAACCAAAGTCAATGCAAAATGTTTGCTTATCACAAGAATGTTTGAATTTTATATCTTACATTCCACATAAGAAAAACATAATCTCAAGTTTTAAAAAATAAAAGCTTTCTTACATTGTAAAAAAAAAACACAACTCTTGTTATGAAAAATAAAATACTCATCACTGATGTAAAAACTTGTAAAACACAGTGTAAAAATACTGATGTAAAAAACTTAAAATATTATAAAGAGTATTTAAACATACAAAACAAACTATGGAAAATATTTACAATTCATATGCCATATAAAGGTTCATATTCTTACACAGAGAACTCATAAAATGGTGAACTCTTTTATGAGAGTAAAAGAGGGGTAGGTGAACTCTTTCAAAAAAGAAATTATCTAATAGAAAACCAGACAAAAAGGCAAACCAAAAAAGATAAAATATACACAAATGCCTAACAGGAAAAGATGTTCCTCTTTACTTAAGTAATATGAATGAAAACAACATGTTTTTGATCTAGCATATTAACAAATTTTCTAATTTTTTTAAACCTGGTATTAAAGAGGGTAGGGTAATAGACATATCCATACACTGTTAGTAGTAATGAAACTTGCTTCAACTTTTCTGGAAGGATGGTTGGTCATATGTATCAATCATCATGTTAGTTATGCCTAAGTTTTGGCCCAGAAATTCCATGTCCAAGATTTTATTCTAAGACAATAACTATGTAAATTTAAAAAGATTCTTGCACAAGTATGTTTTGAAATAGAAAAAAATAAGTTCATGCCTAGGACAGGAGGAAAAAAAACCTAGGGAACCAACATGCAGTGGGAAACAACAAGGCCATTAAAAATGACAACATCTCCAATTATTGACATGAAAAGATATCAATGATATGTGTCTAAGTGGGGAAAGTAAATGGTTATAGAATGCATCCTGAGTGTGATCAGATTCACGTTTTTTGTTTTTTTTTTTTTTTTTTTGGAGTTTTGCTCTTGTCACACATGCTGGAGTGTAGTGGTGCTGATCTCGGCTCACTGCAACCTCCACGTCCCGAGTTCAAGCGATTCTACTGCCTCAGCCTCCCAAGTAGCTGGGATTACAGGCACCCACCACCACTCCTGGCTAATTGTTTGTATTTTTAGTAGAGAAGGGGTTTCACCATGTTGGGCAGGCTGGTCTCGAACCCATGAACTCAGGTGATCCGCCCGCCTCGGCCTCCCAAAGTGCTGGGATTACAGGCATAAACCACTGCACCTGGCCTAAATTTTAGAACTGTACCTGTGTGTTTGTATTTTTGCATGGAGAGATGTCTGATAAAAGTGGCTAATTCCCACTGATAAAAGAAGGTATCCTTGAGTTGTAGATTTCTCTATGGCTTTATATTTTGATTATAATTTGTGGTATAGTTTGAATTTTTTACAATGAATATGTCACTGTTTCAGAATCATGCAAATATAATCAGTTGTCCCACTGTAATAAAAACATATACTTTTCACTTATAGTGACAGAGCAACAATTTCAAAGGACTCTCTGAAATTATAACTAGAAAATAAGCATATAATAAATATCAAATAAGAATGGTTGATTATAAATATAAAAAGCAAGTTGAGACATTTTGTGTTACTTTAGATTTTTTTTTTCTTGAGAGATACTGTTTTCCTTACATGTTGAGAAACTGTAATATGGTTACTTTGAAAGAGGAAACACCCAATTTGCTTAAATAATGCAAATTGCCTCTTGAGGCCTATGACTCTCAATGCCATTCACATGGACTTTTCCCATCTTTCTCCCAGGTTCTGGGCTTTTCTCTTGCCCCAACAATGCCATGCTTTTTATAACTAAGCACCAGTTTTTCGGGAATTGCATAACCAGTGAATAGATTCATATGGCTCTATTTTTAAAAACTGAGAAATTGTGCCTATTTATGCTAATAATGACATTATTATTAGAATAAAATACATTTGTCTTTTACTGTTGATTGGAAGTGCATTTGTACTATAAAATATACAGTTTGGTGAACTGGAAAAAAAAAGGCAGCCTTTCTTTTTCCTCTTTGAGATGCCCACCATCTTAGGCATATTTGTCTGACATGAAAAGAGCACAGACTAGAGAAGTGCAAATAGCTGGTAAAATCTCCTTGAAGAGCAACTGACAACATTTAACCTACAAGACCCAAAAGGTTCAAATGATAAAAGGATGATGTAAAACACAAGCTCTCTTTCCTTCAAGGAGTCGGAATTCCATTCGGATGCCCTCCCTAAGAGAATTCACAATTTGGATGCCAATGATTGTTTCACTTTCCACTAAATATAAACACATGGCACATATGAGACTGAATGTTAAAATCAAAGCTTGCATGATAAATAGGAGAACCCTCTAGTGAAGAAACACTTTGCCTTTTGATTTCTAGCTCTTCAGGATAAAGATCAATAGACTCTTCCTCACGGCTCCTGGTAATGAGAGTCTCTCCTGAGATGCAGTATCATTATGGATAGCTGGTAGCCAAGTTCACACCTTTGTTAAAACAAAAGGCTAGCTTTAACTCTCACTCTTAGAATTCCCAACATGGCTGAGCCCATTTTAAAATCAATATAGTGGGCAGCTAAGCACTGAAATTAGTTTGGAAGCAGAACACCAAGCAAGAGTGGAAAAGTACCACTCTCAGGCCAAAGAGCAAGAACTTTTCAATAGGGTGGTTGTTTGCTTCATCTACCGGCAAAAAACATAAACTGACCCACTAGTCACTGAGGTGCAAAATACAACCTGGATCACAGATTCTCAAAGATAGTGGGTAGAATAATCACCTGGAAAGATTATTAAAATGCAGATGCCAGAGTCCCACCCTAGAGATTATTATTCAGAAAGGTATAAGTGGCTCCCAGAGATCTGCATCATAGCAGGTGCCCCCTAGTGTAACGAAGAGAAGGCAGAACAGTCTAGCTCGTAAGATTAAAGAAGGCTTTATTAGCTTCATTTAAAAGGACACCTATTATACTGCTGCATCTAGGCAGTGCTGTATGTGAGGCCCAGATTAAAGCCATAAAGATTTCCAAAGATTATACTGAGTAGACCCAACTTCAGACTAGGGCTTCAAGGAGGTCCATCTCAAACAATCAAATATTTTTTGGTAAACAATAAAGATTTTTTAATGCCCTGGGAATCAATTCACTTGTTTCCCCATTGCAAACAGAATCTTACATAGAGCCCTTACTGTAAAAAAAAAAAAAAAAAAAAAAAAAAAAAAAGGCTGGGCACAGTTGCTCATGTAATCCCAACATTTTGGGAGGCTGAGGCAGGTGGATCACAAGGTTAGGAGATCAAGACCATCCTGGCCTACATGGTGAAACCCTGTCTCTACTAAAAATACAAAAATTAGCTGGGTGTGGTGATGGGTGCCTGTGGTCCCAGCTACTCAGGAGGCTGAGGCAGGAGAATCACTTGAACCCAGGAGGTAGAGGTTGCAGTAAGCCGAGATTGCGCCACTGCACTCCAGCCTGGTGACAGAGCGAGACTCCACCTCAAAACAAAACAACAAAAAAAATAGTTTATAATATAGAAGAGGACCCAGTGAGTCGAGACAAGTAAAGGAACCAGATAACCTCTAATTCAAGAATAGTAATAAAAGAAAAGTGGTTTCAGGTATTTATGAAAGATTTAGGCTAGTTCTTAGGTAGCAATTCTAGAAAACTAAGAGGAGGATTACTGAAGGTGGCTTTCAATGCAAGGTCTCTAAAATTTACCCATTACTATTATGAACTAGGCAAAGCATGACTTTATCTAAAGGACAATCAGTAATTGAGAACACAACTGAAGGAACTTCTCTGTCCTATGATCCTAATTTCTTAATAAATCTACTACAATAATACTAAAATTTGGCTACAATAATACTTGATTTATAACTCAGGGGATAAGGTGTTCGATGTAAGCTTATTTTTTATATACATGAATCTTAGTCCCTTCAGAACTTCATTTCTCTTGGTTTTATTTAAACTTTTGACTGGAACACTTTCTAAAAGTTATTACCTATGGTATTGCCTGTGCAGTATATTATAGCAAGTATATCATTTGCAACATGATATACTGGCTAGAATCTTTTCTTGATGAGTCAAGTTCATCATTGAAACCATTATTTGTAGCACATATGTGGATGTCATATAGTCATGGAAAAAACAATGAACTAAAAATCCGAATTTCTAAATTTTTGTCAGCAGAACCAATACTTCCTGGTCATGTTACCTTAAGCAAGTTTGAGACTCCATGTCCTCCTCTATAAAAAGGGAATAATACTATTTGCCTTGCATTTGCCAAAATGTATTGTGGAGATCAAATAAAAACAATTATAGTTAAGTGCTCAACACATTTTTAGCTTTCTATCTTTGGCATGTCAGGCACTGCACATAAACAGACAAGGAATCAAGGCTCACAGAAAATAACTTTTACAAATTGATCCCAGGCAGCTCATGTCATCTCCAGTGCTCCCCATGACTTTGCTATATCACTGTTAGAGCATCATATTCCACGGCCAAATCCTGGAAACCATTTGTAGAAACATAGAGCTTGTGAACTATGTACAGTGGTTCCTGCTGAGACATGACATCTGAGTTACAAAAATGAATGGAAAATGAATGGAAAAGAGCTTTTAATTTAGTACCATTCAACTGTCACTTATTGTTTATATCAAACACTGAAAAGATGGTAAACAGATGATTCCCACCTTCTGGTTTCTTAAAATGCTGGGAAGTAGAAAAGGAAGAAGGGCAGTGGAGAGGAGGAAGTGGCCATGAAAATAAACACATATGAACATTATTTCGATGTATGGTAAGATCAAAGGGAAGATAACTAGCCTAGCTAGGCGGGTGGCATATGTGTGGCATGAGTAGGTGCTGAAAAAAACTTCCTGGAGATTCAGGTAGTTAAAATGGCAAGAAGAAAAGGCATCCAGTGAGAAAGGATGGCATGAAGATAGTGCAGTGTATGGGGAGAACCAGAGCAGTTCACAGAGCCTGAAATGAGAAGCAGGAGAGGTACAAGGAGGCTGGAAGGTAGATATGGATCAGTCATGAAGAGCTGTACACAGTGGTCTATGCTAAATCCTGTAGCTTGTGGGGATTGCTAGAGGTTCTAATTGGTACTAATATGATGGGATTTGCATTTAGGGAGATCTTTCTGGCAGCAATAAAAGGAGGGATTGGAGGAAGTTATATGGATCAGAGAAAGAGTTATGAGGCCATAAGAATGGCCTGAACTAGGGCCTCAGTAATAAAAACTACGAAATGTTTTGGACAACGAAAACCAACCAGCAGCAGTAGCAGCAGTGATGACAGCATAATGTTCATAATGTTACTACACTTGAGGCATCTCAAGAGCAAGAACCTGGGACCTGGTACTAGGTAGAAGCTCACCTGATACTCATTGAAAGAGTTTATTTTTATAATCTCCATGTATCCAGCATGATTGTAATATTCTCTGAGTTCAACTGTTTTTGTTTTGTTTTGTTTTGTTTTGTTTTGTTTTTTTGAGATGGAGTCTCGCTCTGTCGCCTAGACTGGAGTGCAGTGATATGCTCTCAGCTCACTGCAACCTCTGCCTCGCAGGTCCAAGCAATTCTCCTGCCTCCACTTCCCAAGTAGCTGGGAGCACAGGCGCCCGCCGCCGTGCCCAGCTAACTTTTTATTTTTTGTAGAGACGGGGTTTCATCATATTGGCCAGGCTTGTCTTAAACTTCTGACCTTGTGATCCACCTGCCTCGAAACTCCCAAAGTGCTGGGATTACAGGCATGAGCCACTGCGCCTGGCCCTATTTACTTTTATAATGCATAATTTTTTTGTGTGTCAAATTGTAGTCATTTTTTACCCTTTTTAGTTTCTATGAATGGAGAAACCAGAGAAGCAAGACTGTTAGAACTGTGTGTAGAAAAGGGACAGAGCTCCCAGAGCAGCCTGAGGGATGCTCCCAGAAATAAAGTGTACTAGAATCATCCTAGTCTTTTTGACATCTATTTTGGCTGCTCAACAGCATCTTTTTTCTTTCTTACTTTTAGTTGTTCCATAGTGTTTGTAAGTTGAAGATGTCATATCAATGATTTCTGGAAATTTATTATGAATCACTATTATAACATGAAAATAAATCATAATCTTCTTAATTCATTCTACCAACTAAAACGTGCTAGGTGCTGTCCTAAGAATACTCAAATAAATGAGACTCACACCTGGCTCTGAAGGAAATTATTAAGACTCCCAAAGAAAGCAAAGTCAATTATTGGGGTAGTAGGCTCCTTTTACCTGCATTTGCCTGTTTGTTTTAACTTGAACTGAATTATTCTCCTTCTGGTAATGCTGAGATGAGTTTAATCTAGGAGCTCTCAACCTAGCTGAGAATTACCTGGGAAGGTTCCAAAAAATATCAAAGCCATGGCCTTATCATTAGATCAACTAAATCCGAATCTAAAATGATGAGCCCCTGGCATTGACATGAAAACAAAGAGACTCCCCAGGTGACCTTCATGAGCAGACCTAACAATCATCAAAAGGTTTAAAACCCTGTGTTATTCAGAGCTGATGAAGGACCACAAATACAAAGCCTAGAGGCATTTGGTGCCCCAGATCACTTCTATTTGAGAGCAAAATATGTCTCCCAAGCTCAGGGAAAAAAATAAACAAACCAGCTAAGTGGGTGTGTGAGTGGTGAGAGAAGAGAATATATTTTGATTAAATGATGTCTTGCTTTTCTTAATCAGATTATCTTCTGATTTCACCCATGTGTGGGCTTCCAGACCATTCTCATCTGGCGTTGTGTCCATGAGAACTTGGAAAGAATAACATTTTTATTAATTACTAAACTTCTGATGGAAACGAACAAACTCTAGAAACTAGTCTGCTAAAATGATTGATCTAAAGTTCCTAAAGTGGTCCAGAGTAATCTGTTCCACCACTGATGTCAGTACAACAACAAAAGAAATTAACTCCCCACAATTGACACATTCCTGTACGGTTGGCTCCAAAAATTACCAGAGGAATTTTTAAGAATATCTTATTATAAATTAACAATTTATAATTGTATAAGTGTATGGGGTACAAAGTGATTTCATGATTTATAAATCCAATGTGGAATAATTAAATCAAGCTAGTTAACATATTTATCACCTCAAATAAGTAACATTTTTTATGGTCAGAACATTTAAAATTTACTCTCAGCAATTTTGTAATGTTCAGTACTCTTACTATTAACTATATTCATCAAACTGTTCAATAGACCTCAAAAACAAAAAGAAAAAAACAGTATTCCTTCTGAGATTTTGTACCCTTTGGCCATCATCTCCCCACTCCCTCCACCCCCCAGCCTCTGCAATCAGCATTCTACTGGGAAATTGGCATGTATTAAATTTATGAAAATCATGAATTGGTTTTCATGAAATGGCTTTCTGATCGCATAGCAGTATTTGGATACACTAGTCCATTTGCTATATGTTTATGGTGATGAAGGTAGGGAAAGATGATCTCACATATTTAATAAATAGTAGTAAATGATGACTGGAGACACTAATGCTAAAAAGTCATGGGTGCTTCTGAATCATGATGTTTGTTGAAGTCTCAAACAGGTTTAAAATCATCTCTATCTGCTTTGAGTGTGAATTTTGCTTCCATGGGGTGATGTCATCTGGTTTCCTTTCTGAAACCTCATGCCATTATCAGATTCTGTAAAGTGAGCCACAGGGGGAACCTCACACAGAGCATGACAACAGCAGGACAGTAATCATATTTTATAAGACAGAGACTCTCTCCCTTTTTTCTCTTTCCTTCTTTTAAATTTTGCTAGCCAAATACAAATCCTTGGCAAAGGGCTTTCTCATTTAGGGACATCCCTGATAACTCTAATACGTTGTGCTCCGGCCATGACTGTCTCAGAAAAATGTGGGGGGACTCCCTTTTCTGCATCCCTTAGAACATTTTCTAAAATAAAGCTGGAAACATACATTACAGACGGAAATGCAATCCTGTTCACCAAGAACTCCATGCTTGGACTGACTCCTGTTACAGAGCCCCATGCAAATTAGCCACTGAAGAGAGAAACCAACAGGTAATGGAAGGATGCCCTGCACGTGTTTGCATACCTTCACACCCGAAAGTTAAGACCCATCATCTGTGAGTGCCAGGACCTGGAGGAGGAGAGCAGGTTTCCAGCCAACTAAGAAAGCTGGTGGATGTAAGCCGCCTGGTATCCTCAAACAGGTGGAGCTGCTGTGGGGGCCTCCGCGAGCAGGGAGGCAGAAGTGGGGACTGACTTGCTAGTAACTGAGGCAGCAGGCAGTCATCCGCAGGTGTCCCAGTTGGTGTTGATTCCACGCAACCTGCTCCCCTACTCTCACTGTCTGGAGACGTAGGTAAAATAGGGCTCATTAAAAGCAAACACAGGCAGTGGAGCTAAGCTATTAGGCAATGCTGGAACTTGACAATCTAGGATAAGTCAAAATCCTTAGAGGCAAGACCAATTTGGCATTTAGGAAGATCAGGAGTCATTTTCGACGAGCAGGGGGTGCACTGTTTCAGCTGCTAGAGCTTTGACGCTGGTCAGCTTGACTTCCCGGCACAGCTCCCTCCTAAGGGCAGTTCAGTCGATAAAGGGACCCGTCTGGAGCAATTGCAAATGCGCTTGGCTCTAATCTCAATAATCAGTGTGAACCCTCGATCCAGCATGTGTTGAATGCAACGCAGTTTTCTTTTTCTTCTCTAGGAAGCAGATGGGAACCGTTACAACAAAAAGAGCCAAACGAAAAAGAAAGCCTGTGGTTTTGCTGCCCCTGCAAGTAAGTGGGAAGCAGTTTCCTGCTTTCTCCAGAGATGCTTGGAAGAAAATAGGATGTTCTAGGACATAAGTCTGAAAAGGTAAACAAGCCATTTAATTAACTGAACCACTTTGGAGCAAAAAAACAAGGAAAGGATGAGATTAAGTACAAATCAATACAAACTATAGAAATATGAGATTCTTATGGACATAATGTTTCCTCCCAAATTGTATACTGGCCTCTGCCCCCTCCTATCACCAACTACCCCAACATAAGGGTGCCTTCTCCCAGGCAGGAGCCATTTTATTGCTTTAAACAAGTGTGTATAATCCCGTTAGACTTTGGTTTCAGAGGGCCCATGGCAGGTGTGCCCCTGAATCCCAGGACCTAAAACCGTCTTAGTATTCTTTGAACTGTGCCTTGCACAGTGGCTTCCACAATTTAGTAAGTTCCTTCTGACTTGATTGTGGGGATCATGAAGATGAACTGCTACCATTTTATTTAGTTATTTTACTTGTTCCCAGGCGATGCAGAGAGGCAGTAAAATTAATTAAATCAACACTCTCCATTACCACTCTTGCTATTTCCCCAGAATAACTTGTCACTCTCTAAGAAAAAGAATTTTTTTCCCCAAGGCTGTTTTAAAATGATAATACAACCTCTGCTACAAACGCAGGAGGGCTGGCAGTAAGATGTGCAAACCTACCTTTCTAAATGTAATTAAACCCATGTAGCAAGAATGTATTTTGGAGCCATAGTTTTCTATTGGGTTCAGGCATATTTAGGCATATTTGGAGAATTTGCAGGGAGGAACCTCTTTGCAGAGCAGAGCAAATGGCCTTCTCTCACATTCAGCGGCCCCAAAGAGGAAGGGCCCAAAGGGCCCCTGGCAAGTGAAGAAGGAGCTGTGGGTTGAGGGGCTTACCCTGATAGCAAAGCCTTGGAGAGGGAGACAGTTCTTAATCTCTTTGGCTCATAGACCCCTTTGAGAACCTGCTGAAAGTATTGGTATTGGACCCTGTGCAATACCACAGAAAACATTTACATATGCATTTACAACACTCAATTTCTTACACCATACCGGATGCATTCTCGGATTCCAGGAAACCTATCTGTGGATCACCATCAATGGTTCTGTGGACTCAGAGAAACACTTTCCTGAGAGTTTCTGCTTCTCAAGAATTGACTGGAAATAGCTCAGCATCCCTACCCTGTCTCCAGCCGACTTCCCTGGATACAGGTCTGGTCCTGGACAGTAAGGAGGCCACTGTTCTCAATTCAGTAACACACTGACCTCCTAGTGACACTCCTTTGGCCCCCTTGTCTAGATTCATTCCAAGGGGGAAGATTTGGTCTCCCCCACTTCACCTCAGGCACTCGTAGGACAGCCACCAGACCTGGACATCTACGCCCAGCAGAGAGGTGGGACAGTGCACATGCCATGGAGGTGCCACACATGTGGAACACTTCTGGGAGAACCCACCAAAACCTGGGGAGCTGGGAACTTACCCAGGCAAGGGCCCTCTAGCAAGCCAACCAAATGTGAGTATAATGGTACAGCGATCTCATTGGTACATTATACCTGATAATTACCTCCTTTACATCATTATTTGGGATTTGGTACTGGACAATGTTAGTCTAAGATATAAGAGCATTTCTGGAGTAAAGGTCTTTCAAAACTTCAGTTTATTATAACTAATTTTTTTACCATCTATTTATTTCATGTTGTCAAGACGGTTAAACACTGAAAGCATCCCTTGAATCGGACATCTCCGAACACAACTCTCAGAAGGGAGGTGGGGTGGGTGGCTGTGTTTCCAAAGTGAGAGCACTGAAGGGCTAGGCATGTAGATAAGTGTGTTGGAAGGGAAGGGAGTGGGAGGCAGTCCTGGATAATATATGCATATGTTCCCCCTAGTCCGGTGGTAGGAAGCTACACTGACTTGCTGAATCTTAGGAATATATCTGCACCCAAAAGCAGGCTCAGTAGTTGAGAGATTATTGTCTTTTTGCTTCAATATTCATGTATTTACCTCTTCTAGTCTACTGGCATTTTGTTTCTTTCAATGCATCGAACTTACAAAGGTGTTGGCAGAAAATAGAATTACAACAAAATTATTAGAATCTATGCTTTCCACATAATGGGGTAGGGGATGTTGCAGGGGTGCTGCTATCAATATCTTAAATAGAACAAATTAATATTCAATGACTAAAATAGAACAAATTTAGACTCTACTTTAGGTCACCTGTAAACTTGAGCAAGTCAGTTAACCTGTCCTGTTCCCTTAGACGCAAAATAGGATTTCAGCTAGATTATCTCTAATGTACATTCTGTTCAAAAATATTATTCATGCCTGTAATCCCAGCACTTTAGAAGGTCAGGGTAGGAGGATCACTTGAGCAGAGAAGTTTTGAGACCAGCCTGGGAAACATAGGAAGACTCTGTCTCTACAGAAAATTTTAAGATCAGCCAGTTGAGCATAACTGTAGCCTCAGCTACTCAGGAGCCTGGGATGGGAGGATCACTTGAGTCTGGGAGGTCAAGGCTGCAGTGAGTCGTGATCATATCACTGCACTCCAGCCTGAGCAACAGACTAAGACTCTGTCTCAGAAAAAAAATAGTACTGTGGATATAACCATGATCAAAATACCTTGATTTTATATGGATCTTTGATATTCACAAAGCACTTTCTTTACTTTAATGTAGCTTATTTAGTGGTTGAGAACACAGGTTCTGGAGGCAGACTTCCTGTCTGAGTTCAACTTCTGGCTCCACCACTTACGAACTGTGTGACCTACAGCAAAGTATTAACCTCTCTGTGCCTTCGTTTCCTCATCTGTAAGTGACAATAATAATTCCTTCCTCACAGGATTGATATGAGGAATAAATGAATTGTCACATACAATGAACTTAGAACAATGTATGGTATATCACAACTGCTCAATAAATATAAATGTTAATTATATTTACTTAAAAATTTAATTCATACGTGAGTTGGGGCCTTCTTTTAATTTTTCATCTGATTTACCTTTCGTTATTTTCTTATGCATCTTTTTTACTCCATTTAATCTCTTATGAAATAATTTCATATGGTCAACAAATTTGAATTTGCAATGGCCAACTTAAGGGCATCCTTTAGTTGTGTGCGGAGAGATACTGTTTGAAGCTGATACTCATTGAGATGTCATTTGAAGCTATTCTTTTCCCCCATTTGTACCAGTCATATGTCTACAAGTTTCTTAAGTAGTTTATTTTGCTCATAAATAGAATCCATCAGTAGTTCAACTCATTTATGGAACCCACCGACTCTTCCATGAAGGTAAGATGGCCAAGCAATAAAGTGACATTTAAGGGTCACTAAGAAGCTGCCTGTTTCAAATAGGTCCCACTAACCACCTCATCCTTCTATCGGCATCAATGTTTCTTTCTCTTCCTAAGTGATCTGAAACAAACACTGTGACTTCTTTGGTGCTAAGGTATAACTCACTGCTTTGGGGCAATAGGAAGGTACTGCTTCTAGAAAGTACAAGCACTGTACATACAACATTTACTTTTCAAGGCATTTTAAGGTGATTATTCTCATATGCACCTTCTAGTGCACCTGAAGGACCAGGTAATCTTACCACAATCTACAGATGAGGAAACAGGCTGAGAGGTGGCCAGAATTACAAACATACTCATTGATTTGCTGAGCAATTAATAAGTCCTCAGCTTGGTCTCCTTTGGGGGCTTAAAATGGAAGACCTACATTTAGAGGAGTTTACAATTTAGCTTTGTTTCTTTTTTTCCCTTGGGGATTAGGAATTGTGTTTAAAATTTCTAGATTTCTAGATTAGCTGTTGTCATGAAAAAAAGAGAGAACCTATGACAGAGAATATGAAACCAAAAACAGCTGAGTTTCAGAAAGGAGGTGAAATGGAAGAAGATACCAGAACATGATTCAAATGATCAAAACAGCCAAAAGTAATGGTCTTCAGTAAGGCAGAACTAAGATGAAAAAGCAGCTGAGGAAAAATGGGCCCTGACTGCAGCATTAGATTCCTGATAATTCACTGAAAATAAGTAAAACCGACTGTGGTCAGTTTGTCCTGGGACCAGCCCTGGATCTCACACAGCCCATGGTATTATAAAGACAAGGACCTCTAGGTGCTGAATTACACACAGCAACTGGAACTTCCTCATTCTGAGTGGAGGATCAGATGTGGGTTTATTCATCATCAGGAAAACTGCTCCCTGATGTTGTCCTAAAGTCGTGTGAGGTTTTATTTATTTTTTTACAGTTTCAGGGCTGGAAAAGCTATGGAGATATTTTAATTCCATTCCCTTTCAAAAATTAGCAATTGATATTGCACCCTTATTTACCATTTGATTTATTTTCTCTGCCTTTCCTACCTCATCTCGCTCCAGATGCTCTTGAGCACCTGCCTCACATCACACATTATTTCTCAAGAATATCTTGTTGAGTGCATGTCCTGCCTAGCATTCATTCCCCCTAATTACTAATGCGAGTAATTAGCACCTGGCTGTCACCTGACACCTCCATCTCCCCAGCAGTGTAGTATGGGTATGCCTAGGCCACCCCTGGCTACATTGGGTATGTGATCCAAGTTCATGCTGCTAAACTGGAGCTTGAGAAATGGAGAGAATTAGGGATCCTTCATTGGGCACTGTGGTCCTGAAAGCATTTCTCACTAGTTGTTATCTCTAGATACCTGAAACTGTTCTTCCCAAGACCCAGCCATTCATCTTTTCTTTGATTCTGTAAGTAGTTCTGTCTTCTCCTACCAATAAATTCTCATTTCCCTTTGTGCTAGTCAGGATCAATTTTTGTAGCTTGCATCCAAGAATTCATAACTGATACAGTGCTTCAGACATATTGGAGCAAAGCAAAATTCCTTTCTCTGTAACCATTAAGCTTTAATACATTTAAAAATCCAAGACGTTTTGCTATATTGAGAGACAATGTGTCATATGATGAGTAAGAACCATGCACCTTCCTGGTTTGAATCCAAGCTTCGTCCCTCACTGTCAGTTGAGGGCACATAACCTCTCTAGTCCTCAGTATTTCCCTCTGATAATAATAGGTTCTATCTCATGGAAGTCTTTAAGGTCTAAATGATCTAATATGGATCTTTCTATGTATTTAGTACAGCTAGTACAGAATCTAGAACTTGATAAACTCTCAGTAAGAGTATCCATTATATTTCTTGCTCTCCATATCTAGTAAGTTCATATTAAATCGGGATGAACAGGCTAAGTGTTCAGAATTCGAATAATTCCCTTTCAAGCCACTACATCAACATATTGTGTGATTTCGGTGTTGCCTCCATCTTTTTTGCTATAAAATGAAGTAAAACAGATGGATTGTGAGATAATGAGTATATAAAGCACTATGAAATCCTTAGATAAAAGGGGTCCCTGAGTATCATTATCACATGACAAGAAATTGTTACTTTAGGTCAGGTTTTATATTTTTAATATATTTTAAATGCATTTCTGGGTCAACATGTGAGATGAGGCAAACAAGTGGTGTTTGAACAGAAACTCATGAACAGTGGTATAATTACTTCCTGGCCTGCATTGCCTTGTTATAGTCAACTCACTGCACAAAGAGTTTGAAAGACAAAAATCCTAATTTTTCTGAGGTTTACAATTTCTGGGACCTAGTTCTGATAAACAAGGCCATGCCAAGTCTACTTCTGTGACTTGGATGAGCTCAAGCACTTGTAACGAAATTCCAGAACAGTCAGCTCTTCATTTTTTAATAAACATCAAGCCAGAATCAGTATCCTTTCTCAATAGAGCTGTTTTTAGAGTATCTCAAAATTCCTTGATACTTCCAAGGACACCAACATCATCTAATTTATGAATAGCAAAGATTATCTCCCTTTCAGTCATTACAGGGAATATAATAAAAGTAAACATAATTATGCCCAATGAATGATAGACAATTCCATAGGTAGCATGGTTTGGAATTGAACCTGAATTTTAGTTGTCTCTAGTACTCATTAGCTATGTGACTTTGACAAATTACTTACATTATTTTTTTTTAAACAAGATAACACATAATTTATAAGCTACTGTGTGAAAAACATCTAACCCAATATCTAGCACATAATAAATATTTCTTCTCCTTACGGCCCTGAGATAAAAGATTCCATAACCTTGGTGCAATCCTAAAGCCCTCAGGTTTTCAGGTCATTCTCTTGAGGGTTAAATTGAGTTTATAACAACATAGGAGAGTGATAATTTTCCTATCTGCTCCTCAGATCTCCCAACAGAATTAACAGGAACTCCTGAAACTGTTTTCTTTCTCAGATTACCTACATAGGAAGTCTATTTAGTAATGAGAAATAATGGGACTGAAAACAGGACCCAGGTAACCTATTCCTAAATCTGCTATCAACATCTGCCGGCCAGGATGCAAGCAAACTCACAGCTTTCTGGTGCCCCCTGGAGGCTACCAACACTGTGCCTCATAATGCAAGGAACTTGTCTCTAAGGGCAAAAAAGGGAAATTCAGTCTCGCTCCTACACACATTAAAGTTAAAAATTATCTCAAGCTTTTGTCGTCTGATACTAAATTCATTTTTATTTTCTCATATAGAGTAGTTATCTTTATTTCTATGCTCATTAACTTTCTATGTCTGAATCCCTTAGAAGAAATAATAACAAATATTGGAGAGAAGGTAGTAAAAAATGATATTCCAGAGAAATGCAAATCAAAACCACAACGAGATATCACTTCAAATGTGTCAGCATGGCTATCATTTAAAAAAAAAAGAAAATTACAAGCATTGGTGAGAATGTGGAGAAATTGGAACCCTTATGCACTGCAGGTGGGATGTAAAATGACATATCGGCTATGAAAAACAATTTGTCAGTTCCTCAAAAATTAAAACATAGAAATACCATATAATCTAGCAATTCCACTTCTCGGTATATATATGCAAAAGAATTGAAAATAGGAATACAAACATATATATACACCCATATGCATAGCAACATTATTCACAATAGCCAAAAGGTGAAAGCAAGCCATGTCCATTGATGGATGAATGGATAAACAAAATGTGGTTTGTGTATACAAATGAATACACTAACTGAAATATTATTCAGCCTTGAAAATTAAGGAAATTCTGACACATGCTACAACATGTATAAACCTTAAAGACATTACGCTAAGTGAAATAAGCCAGTCACAAAAAGACAAATACTGTATGATTCTTCAAGTAAGGGTACTTGGAATAGTCAAATTCATAGAGAAAGTAGAATGTTAGTTGCCCAGGGTTGGGCACAGAGGAAAATGGAGAGTTATTGTATAATGGATACAGAGTTTCAATTGTATTAGATGAAAAATTCTGGAGAGGGATGGTGATGATGGCTGTACAACATTGTCAATGTATTTAATGCCTCTGAACTATACATGTAAAAATGGTTAGAATGGTAAATTTTATGTTATATATTTTACCGTAATATTTTAAAATCAATTAATTAAGAAGACTGTTTTTCAATCTTTTAAGTTCAGGGGTGCACGTGCAGGTTTGTTATATAGGTAAACTTGCACCCTGGGGGTTTGTTGTACAGATGATTTCATCAACCATGTATTTAGCCTAGTACCCTTTAGTTTTTTTCCTGATCCTCTCCCTCCTCCCACCCTCCACCCTCTGATAGAACCCCATGTCTCTTGTTCCCCTTTGTGTCTATGCCTTCATCATTTAGCTCCCACTTATGAGCAAGAACATGGGTCATTTGGTTTTCTGTTTCTACATTAGTTTGTTAAGGATGATGGCCTCCAGCTTCATCCATGTCCCTGTAAAGGACATGATCTTTCCTTTTTATGGCTGCACAGTATTCCATGGTATATATGTATCACATTTTCTTCATCCAGTCTATCACTGATGGACATTTAGGTTGATTCTATGTCTTTGCTATTGTGAATAGTGCTGCAGTGGACATATGTGTTCATGTGTCTTTATAACAGAACAAATTATATTCCTTTTGGGTATATACCTAGTAATGGTATTGCTGGGTCAAATGGTATTTCTGTCTTTTGGTCTTTGAGGCATTGCCCCCGCTGTCTTCCACAATGGCTTAACTAATTTACACTCCCACTAACAGTGTATAAGCGTTCCTTTGTCTCCACAACCTCACCAGCATCTGTTATTTTTTGACTTTTTAATAATAGCCACTCTGATCCTTAGATAGTATCTCATTGTGGTTTTGATTCGCATTTCTCTAATGATCAGTGATGTTGAGCTTTTTTTCATTGATTTTTGGCTGCATGTGTGTTTTCTTTTGAAAAGTGTCTGTTCATGTTCTTTGCCCACTTTTTCATGGAGTTGTTTATTTTTTTCTTATAAATTTGTTTGAGTTTCTTATAGATGCTGGATATTAGACTTTTGTCTGATGTATAGTTTGCAAAAATTGTCTGCCATTCTGCAGGTTGTCTGTTTACTCTGTTGAGATTTTCTTTTGCTGTGCAGAAGTTCTTAATTAGATCCCATTTGTCAATTTTTGTTTCATTGCAATTGCTTTTGGCATCTTCATCATGAGATCTTTGCCCGTAGCTATGTCCTGAATGGTATTTCCTAGGTTGTCTTTCAGGGTTTTTATAGTTTTGGGTTTTACATTTAAGTCTTTAATCTATCTTGAGTTAATTTTTGTACATGGGGTAAGGAAGGGATCAAGTTTCAATCTTCTGAATATGGCTAGCCAGTTATCCCAGCACCATTTATTGAACAGGGAATCCTTTCACCGTTGCTTCCTTTTGTCAGGTTTGCTGAAGATCAAATAGTTGTAGCATGTGGTCTTATTTCTGGGTTTTCTATTAACTATAGTTAATACTACAATGGGCAATAGATCTCTTGAAGTTATTCCTCCTACCTAACTGAAATTTTGGGTCCTTTGACCAACAACTCCCCAGCACCCCTCCCCTCCAGCCTAAAAATGTTCACAATAACATTTTTAGGTAATCGGCATTTTACTCTCTGTTTCAATGAGTTAGACTTTTTTATACTCCACATGTAAGTAAGATCATATGGTATTCAGCTTTATGCGTCTGGCTTATTTCACTCAACCTAATATCCTCCTAATCCATCCATGTTGTCACAAATGACAGGATTTTCTTCTTTTTGAAGGCTGAATAGTATTCCATTGTGCATATATACCACATTTTCTTATCCATTCACCTATTAATAAACACTTAGATTGATACCATATTTTGGCTATTGTGACTAATGTTGCAATCAGCATGGGAGTACAGGTATCACTTCAATATACTGATTTCATATTCTTTGAATATATATCCAGCAATGAGATTGTTAGATAATATCGTAACTCTATTTTTATTTAAGGAATCTTTGTAGTATTTTCTATAATGGCTGTGCTAATTTATATTCCCACCAACAGTATGCAAGTGTTCCCTTTTCTCCACATCCTTACCAATACTTTCTATCTTTTGTCTTTTATGTTTGTTTGTTTGTTTGTTTGTTTGTTTGTTTTCAAGAGACAAGGTCTCATTCCATGGCCCAGGTTGGAGTACAGTGGCATGATTATGGCTCACTGCAGCCTTGAACTTCTAGGCTCAAGCAATCCTCCTACCTCAGCTTCCCAAGTAGCTAGGACTACAGGCACATGCCACGATGCCTAGATAATTCTTTTGTCTTTTTGACAATAACCATTCTAACAGGTATGATGTAATATACCATTGTTTTAATTTGCATTTCCCTGATGATTAGTAATGTTGAGCATTTTTTTCATATACTTGTTGGTCTTTCATATGTCTTTCTTTGAGAAATTTCTATTCAGGTCCTTAGCCCATTTTTTAATTGGATTTTTCGTTTTCTTGCTGTTCACCCGTTTGAGTTCCTTATATATTTTGGATATTAACCCCTTAATGGATTTATCATCTACAAACATTTTTTCCCATTCTGTAAGTTCTCTCTTCACTCTGTTGATTGTTTCCTTTGCTGCACAGAAGATTTGTTTGGTTTGATGCAACCCTCAACAGTCTATTTTTGCTTTTGTTATCTGTATAAACATGTTACATGTTAGGGATCATGTCCAAAAAAAATTTGTCCAGACCAAGGTCATGGAGTTTTTCCCCTATGTTTACTTCTAATAGCTTTAGAGTTTCAGGTCTTACATTTAAATTCTTAATCTGTTTTGAGCTGATTTTTGCATATGGTGTGAGATAAGGATCTAGTTTCATTCCTCTGCATGTGGATATCCGGTTTTCCTAGGACTGCTTATTGAATAAACTGTTCTTTCCCCATTGTGTGTTCTTGGCATCTTTGTCAAAAATCAATTGACCATAAATGCATGGATTTACTTCTGGGCTCTCTATTCAGTTCCATTAATCTGTGTCTGCTTTTATGTCAGTACTATGGTGTGTTAATTATTATAACTTTAATTATCTATTTTTGTGAAACAGAGTCTTATGGTTTAAAACCACAATGATTTATTATTTCTCATGATCCTGTAAGTCAAGAATTTGCTTGGCTCACCTGGCTTGCTCTGCATCACATGATGTCAGCTACTGAACCTGCATTTATCTGGGATCTGGACTGGGGCTGATATCTGAGATGCTCTTCCACCCCTAGCGTTTCTCTCCTTGTAGCCACTAATCATTTATTAGTCCAGCCTATACTTCTTTATAGCATGGTGGCAGGGATCCAAAGGAAAAAATAGCAGAGGTCGCCATAACTCTTAAGAACTTGTCTTAGAAGTCCTGGAATATTATTATTTTCACCACATCTTATTTGTAAGACTCAAGGGGAGAAAAAGTAGACAGCTTCTTGATGTGAGGGGCAACATACAAGAGTGGGGAAATTGCCAGCAGCTATATTTGGAGATTTTCTACCACAATAACATTTTTAGATTATTCTATTTAAAAATTTTTTATTATTTTAGATTCAGGGAATACTTGTACAGATTTGTTACGTGGGTATATTGTGTGATGCTGAGTTTTGGGCTCCTAACGATCCCATTGCCCAAGCAATGAGCATGATACCTAATAGACAGTTTTTCAAGTCTTTTCTCCCTCTCTCCTTTCCCCCTCCTGGGATCCCCAGTGTCTATTGTTTTCACCTTTGTGTTCATGTGTACCCAATGTTTAGCTCCCACGTAGAAGTGAAAATATGTAGTATTTAGTTTTCTGTTTCTGCATTAATTTACTCAGAATAATTTCCTCCAGCTGCATCCATGTTGCTGCAAAGGACATGACTTTGTTCTTTTTTTATGGCTGCATAGTATTCCATGATGTCATATGTACCACATTTTCTTTACCCAGTTCATCATTGATGGGCACCTGGGTTGATTCCACGTCTTTGCTATTATGAATAGTGCTGTGATAAACATGCAAATACATGTGTCTTTTTGGTAGAACAATTTATTATCTTTGGGTATATACCCAGTAATGGGATTGCTGAATCAAATGATAATTCTATTTTTATTTCTTTGAGAAATCTCCAAACTATTTTCCACAGGGGCTGAACTAAATTTACATTCCCACCAACAGTGTATAAGTGTTCTCTTTTCTCTGCAACATTGCTAACACCTGTTATTATTATTTTTTACTTTTTAATATAAGCCATTCTAACTTGTGTGAGATAGTATCTCATTGTGGCTTTGATTTGCATCTTTCTCATGATTAGTGATGGTCTGCATTTTTTTCATATTTCTTGGCCACTTATATGTTTCCTTTTGAAAAGCATCTGTTCATGTCCTTTGCCCACTTTTTAATAGGGTTATTTGTTTGTTTCTTGTTGATTTAAGTTTCTTATAGATTCTGGATATTAGGCTTTTTTTTTTTTTTTTTTTTTTGAAACAGAGTCTCACTGTGTCACCCAGGCTGGAGTATAGTGGAGCTATGTTGGCTCACTGTAACCTCTGCCTCCCAGGTTCAAGCGATTCACCTGCCTCAGCCTCCTGAGCAGCTGGGATTACAGGCGGGCACCACCTCACCTGGCTAATTCTTTTGTATGTTGAGTAGGGATTTCACCATGTTGGCCAGGCTGGTCTCGAATTCCTGACCTCAGGTGATCTGCCTGCCTCGGCCTCTCAAAGTGCTGGGATCACAGGCATGAGCCACCGTGCCCAGCCTTGGATATTAGACTTTGTTGGTTGCATAGTTTGTAAATATTTTTTCCAAAAATATTTTTTTCCAATTCTGTAGGTTGTCTGTCTACGCTATTGCTAATTTCATTTGCTGTGCAGAAGCTCTTTTGTTTAATTAGATCCCAATTTTCAATTTTCGTTTTCGTTGCATTTGCTTTTGAGGACTTAGTCAAAAATTTTTTGCCTAGGCCAGTGTCTAGAAGAGTATTTCCTACTTCCTACTTTTTTCTAGAATTTTTACAGTTTTAGGTTTTATATTTAAATCTTTATTCCAATAAATAGATCTTTATTTATACAGTGATAGGTAGGGGTCCAGTTTCATTCTTTTGCATACAGTTAACTGGTTTTCCCAGCATCATTTATTGAATAGAATATCCTTTCCCCATTGTTTATTTTTGTCAACTTTGTCAAAGATCAGTTGGTTGTAGGTATGCAGCTTTATTTTAGTGATCTCTATTCTGTTCCGTTGTTCTATGTGTCTATTTTTGTGCCAGTGCCATGTTGTTTTGGTTACTGTAGCCTTGTAGTATGGTTTGAAGCTAGGTAGAGTGATGCCTCCAGTTTTGTTGTGTTTGTTTAGGATTGCCTTGGCTATTTGGGCTCTTTAGGAGTCCACTATGAATTTTAGACTAGTTTTTTCTAAAAATAACTTTGGTAATATGAAGGGGATAGCACCAAATTCATAAATTGCTTTGGGTGGTATGGATATTTAAAAAATACTGATTTTTCTAATTTGTGAGCATGGGATTTTTTCCATTTGTTTGTGTTGCCTATGATTTCTTTCAGCAGTGTTTTGTAGTTCTACTTGTAGAAATCTTTCACCTCCTTGGTTAGATGTATTCCTAAGTATTTTATTTTTCATTAATTGGAATTGCAATTTTGATTTGGCTCTTAGCTTGAATGTTATTGATGTATAGAAATGCTACTTATTTTTGTATGTTGACTTCTGTATGTTGATTTTTGTAGCCTAAGACTTTACTGAAGTCATTTATCAGGTCTAGGAGTCTTTTGGTGAAATCTTCCAGTTTTCTACATATAGAATTATATCATCAGCAAAGAGATAATTTAATTTTTTGCATGCCTTTCACTTCTTTCTCTTACCTGATTGCTCTGGCTAGGACTTCCAGTACTATATTCAATAGAAGAAGTAAGAGTGAACATCCTTGTCTTGTTCTTAGGTGGAATGCTTCCAAATTGTGCTTGTTCTGTATGATGTTGGCTATGGGTTTGTCATAGATGGCTTTTACTATTTTGAGACATGTTTCATCAATGTTCAGTTTGAGGGTTTTTATCATGAGGGGATGTTGGAGTTTACTGAATGTTTTTCTGAATCTATTGAAATAATCATATAGTTTTTGTTTTCTATTCTGTTGATGTGGTTTATCATATTTATTGATTTGCACATGTTGAACTATCCTTGCATCCCACTAATATAGCTCACTTGATTGTGATGAATTAACTTTTTGATGTGTGAAGGCTGAATTCAGTTTACTAGTACTTTGTTAAGGATTTTTGCATCAATGTTTATCAGGGATATTGGACTGAAGTGTTCTTTGTTGTTGTTGTTGTTGTATCTTTGCAAGATTTTGATATTAGGATGATATTGGTTTCATTGAATGAATTAAAGAGGAGTCTCATCTTTGAGTTTTTGAAATAGTTTTAGTAGTATTGGTGCCAGCTCTTTTTGTATGTCTAGTAAAATTTGGCTATGAATCTATCTTGTCCAGGACTTTTTGTAGTTGGTAGTTTATTTAATCACTGATTAAATTTCATTACTCATTATTAGTCTATTCTGGATTTCTGTTTCTTCCTGGTTCAATCTTGGGGTATTGTGTATTTCCAGGTATTTATCCATTTCCTCTAGATTTTCTAGTGTGTGTACATAGAGGTGTTCATAACAGTCTCTGAGGATCTTTTGTATTTCTGTGGGATTGGTGTGATGTCACCTTTGTCATTTCTGATTGTGCTTATTTGAATCATCCCTCTTTTTTCTTTATTAATCTAACTAGGGATCTATCAATCTTGTTTATCCTTTCAAAAAACTAACTTTCAATTTGTTGGTCCTATTTTTTTTTTGTTCTCAATTTCATTTTGTTCTGCTCTGATTTTTAGTTATTTATTCTGCTAGCTTTGAATTTAGTTTGTTCCTGTTTTTCTAGTTCCCTTAGGGGCAAGGTTAAGTTGTTCATTTGAGATTGTTCTATTTGGTACTCATGGACACAAAGATGGAAACAATAAACATTGGGGATTCCAAAAGGGGGAAAGAAGTGAGGGAGTTTGGGAAGGATTGAAAAACTACTTACCAGGTGCTATGTTTTCTACTTGAGTGATGGGATCATTGGAAGCCCAAACCTCAGCATCAGGCAAAAAAGAAAAAGGGAAGGAGTGATAAATTGTATAAACAGGCAATTCAGAGAAAATAATACTTGAATGGCCAATAAGCATATGAAAATATGTTATATATTTCTTCATAATCAGGGAATAAAATTAACATGACAATAATATATTGTTACTGAACTCGCATCCATCGTGGGTTTACCATAATTCATGCTCATTCTATATAAATATACCTAAGACTCTAAGAGTAAGTGGGGACCCTGAGAGTCCAGGCTATTAATTTAAACCAGAACTTGCTTCAAACAAAGAAAGTAATCCAAATAACTAAAGAAATCTAAAAAACACAAATATCCAAAGAATGTTATCATATCCTGTCTTATTCACATTACTTCCCTATATTAGCTAAACTTTACATTAAAAAAAATTTTTTTTTTTTTTTTGAGATGGAATCTCGCTCTGTTGCCCAGGCTGGAGTGCAGTGGTGCGATCTCGGCTCACTGCAAGCTCCACCTCCCAGGTTCACACCAATTTCCTGCCTCAGCCTCCTGAGTAGATGGGACTACAGGCGCTTGCCACTATGCCCGGCTAATTTTTTGTATTTTTAGTAGAGACAGGGTTTCACCGTGTTAACCAGGATGGTCTCGATCTCCTGACCTCGTGATCCGCCTGCCTCGGCCTCCCAAAGTGCTGGGATTACAGGCATAAGCCACTGTGCCCAGCCTAAAAATATTTTTAAAGGAAAAGATAGAGTAACCTAAAGTTATTTTTTCTTTGAGATCTTTCTTATTCATCAATGACTCAAAGATAGAGTGATGGCAGAATGTGTGTGTAACAAGAAATGAATAGAGCAATTTTTTTTTGTATTTCAATTGTTAGGCAGGAATTAAACACATATGCATACACGAACTACAAAATACTGGTATTTCTACAAATGAGTGAAATACGCTTATTAAAACTGGCACTGCATAATATCAAGAAGAATAGTTAAATTTATGCTAATAACTTAAAATTTTTCTTAAAATGGTGATCACCCCTATTGGGTATCATAATTAATACAATTACTTCAAAAGAAAAAGCTTTATATATTAGTATTTTCAGTGGAATTCTTTCCTTTTTTTTGAGCAAGAGGCCCACATTCTTATTGCTCTGAGCCCCAGACATAATCTAGCCAGGCTTGTTAAAATCTGAACTATTCTAACTGTGACAAAAGTTTATTTTCTTATGTATTCAACCAACCTAGAGTTTTTTATCTTTCCACAAGCACCAAGTTTCAGCTGTTACTGAGGAACTGGAGAAGGGGGAAGAGAAAGCAACCAAGGGAGATGAGTAAGCAGTGGACCACAAAATTAATGCTGAAAGGCTGAAGTCATCGACCTCTTTAAGAGTAGGTTAAATACATTCATTTACATCTTAGGGTCATTGTAACAAGAATGTGAGCACACCTTTTGATCTCATATCCACTACACCCCAGTGGGTGTGTAGTGAGATAGTCATGGCACTTCTGTTGCTGCACAAGGGGGTACCCTCTTTTCCCCCATCTACATCTTCCTGTCCTGTGTCATACCTGGTGTGGGGGTTAACAGATAACCAACCTTACTCCCAGCCTAAAACTCCAACATCGAGGGAATCAAACACTTTGTGTTTCAGGCCGGGCACAGTGGTTCAGACCTGTAGTCCCAGCACTTTGGGAGGCCGAGACAGGTGGATCATTTGAGGTCCGGAGTTCAAGACCAGCCTGGTCAACATGGTGAAACCCCATCTCTACTAAAAATACAAAAAATTAGCTGGGCATAGTGGCGCACACCTGTAGTCCCAGCTACTAGGGAAGCTGAGGTAGGAGAATCACTTGAACCCAGGAGGCAGAGGTTGCAGTGAGCAGGAGTCGCGCCACTGCACTCCAGTCTTAGCGACAGAGTGAGATTCCATCTAAAAAAAAAAAAAAAAAAAAAAAAACTCTGTGTTTCAGTTAAATCTTTCTGGTTCTTTTCAGAGAGGGACGTTTGCTACATCTGTTCATGTTCCTCTCCTTTTTTCCCTTCTACTTAGTGAACAGGTCTCTTCTTGGGTATGCTTAACCCATCACAAACTTGGGAGCTGGGAGAAGGGGGACTTCCCAGGGAGCAAATATAAGGATGTAATCCTGGCCCCTTACAAGTCCTGTCTTGAAAGTGACTCCATTTTGTCTTTAAGTCATGTCACTCTTTACCACAGTCAAGACAAACTTGGGACTGTTTCCCACCTCCAAAGTTCTGTGCAGCTCAAGAATGATTACCAAAGCTGTCCCAACCAAAGAAGAGTTTGAAAACTGCCTAATGAGTGGTGGAGAAACTTATGATCCCCCTGTGACACATCGTGCCCCACTGTCAGCCTGGTCAGTGTTGAGACACCTACCTGGGAGCTCCACTTTAATAGAAGAGGATGAATCCCGGCCTCACTGGCTGGGCTCCAAGAGGGCTCTGTTGCCTGGATCCCAAATCACTGTTTAGTATTAGCATTCAAGAGCTTCAGGGCTCCAAGCACCACACTATTGCCCCCTGGTGGATGACAGAGTAAAGTAGCTTTTCCAGGCTGAACACCTAGATGGAATATTTCTTCGAGTTTGGTTATTAATTTGATACGTAAATCCCAGTAACTGCCTACTCTAACCTATGCTCTCTCTAGAACAGTGAAATATTTTTCCATAGACCAGGCAGTTTAGACCTTCATTTAACTGGCAGTATTTCTCAATCATCAGCAGTTTCCTCAACCATATCATTTATTGATGTTTCTACTGTCCTCTATAAGTCTACTTCTCCAGTCCTTGGCATGCTACTTTTTTGGGGAAAAAAAAAAGTCCCAAATAGCAATTACTGAATACCACAAGAGCCACTAAGTATCTAGGGGATCCAGTACACAGCAGTGGGGCTGGCCAGAAACTTCTAATTGTAAGAGCAGTTAAATCACCAACTTCCTCTTTCCTTCCATGAATGATATCCGTTTCTTTAGAACTAGGTGAGTGTGGAGTTTGGGTAAAATATGAATGTTCAAGCATTCTCACTAACTAGATAAATTTAAAGTCTCCTCCTGCTAGAAAACAACCAGATACTAGAAAGTGTGTAAAAAATACACTTCCTCATCTGAAAAAGTGATTCTACCAAAAACCACTCAATAGGAGAAATTTTATAAATTTTTCACTTAAAAATCAGTATTGAGAAAAAAGATAACTCCTATAAACACTTCTATTTAACATGATGCTTGGGTTCTTGCACATTGGGAACCCCATCTTAGCCCACCTATATTTTCCTCTTTTAGCACAGTAAGGGAGGAAAGTAAATAAAAACAAATAAGGATTGGAAATGAAGAAAATAAATTGCTTATTCACAGATTATATGAAGATACAAATATTTTTAAAGAAATTATTTGAATTGATAATAATAACTCAAGGTTCCAAGCACCACACTATTGCCCCGTGGTGGGTGATACAGTATTACTGTCCACAGTATCCATCACTGGGCAACATGTCCATCACTGGGCAACAGAGCTAGACCCTGTCTCCAAAAAAAAAAACACACACACAAAAAACAAAAATCACTCCCTTCTCTTTTTCACAGTGTCCTTTTTCACAATAGCTCCTATTCCTTTTTAACTCTAGGTATTTTGAAAATCTTACACTAATTCTTTTTAGATTATTATCTGCAATTCTCAAGGTCTTAATTATCCTGTTTGTTGCATTTGCTGATGCTCAGCTAATTTATTTTGTGTGTCATTTGTATTTTTTATTGTGAAATAATCTCCAGAAGAAATTATTATTGTTATTGAATTATTTTGTCATGAAAGTATCTTACAGAACAGTTTTATACTTGTTTCTTCTGGAACCCAATATATTTCAAAGATTCAAGTATGTTTTTATGTTATGTTCTCCACTGTGAGTTCCTGAGCCATGAAGTACTGCGAATGTGTATGCCATATCTAAGGGTGGTACAAACTTGAGGTTATAATTTCTAATACATGACTTCTTTTCTACTGAAAGCACAGGACAAATAAAAACATTTTCACTCTTTCCCCCAGCCAAGGGCAGAGTTTGTCTGGTCCCCCTTTAACAAATAGGGCAGTACATCCAAGATCCAACATTTATCCGGCAGTGTCAGTTCCATTTTCTGTATGTTTTCAGGACTGAGGCCATGACGCCTGCTCTAAGGAAGCATTAGAATCCCAGCAGAAGCTTCAGTCTGGTTTCAGTCTTTGCTCAGTGCTTTAGTTTTGATTTTTCTCTTTTCATCTGACAGACAGATTTCTCTTTATTGTGAGCTTGATTATACATTCACAAATGTTTTAAGTGTATCTTTTATCCAACATTTTTTATGGGTTATATTATGAAGACCTCATCTATGTCAATATAGTCCACCATGTTGGTAGAAGTTTCATCAATGAATTATTTTTTCTTTTTTTAATATGTATTAATACTCATTCAGTTTTTCGAGTACTAGTTTGCTTTTAATTTTAATGTTTTGCATCCTTCTTATAAAATAAGATATATATACAGGAACAAAGAATAATGCAACAAACACAAATGTCCCCACTACCCATCTTAAGAAAAAAGTGCTAATAGAGGTTATGCCACTGAGTACCTACCTCAAATAGGATACCCTTCTCTTCTTCCCAGCAATAACCCTTTTCATAATTTTGGTATTGATTATTTCCATATATTTCTTTCTTCTTTTACTACATGCTTCAATAGCCTTAACGGCATGGTTATACATACTTTCAACTTTATATATATATAAAATTTGTATATATATAAA
>NW_012108186.1:80760-106273 GCF_000951045.1 Mandrillus leucophaeus | reverse complement strand
CACACACACACACACACACACACACATGCTGTGTCACCATGCAATGTCTTCCACCATCTTACAATGCAGCAAGAAAGTCTTCATCAGATGCAGATCCTTAAACTTGGGCTTGCTAGCCTTCAGAATTGTAAGCCAAATAAACTTCTATTATTTGTAAATTACCCAGTCTGTGATATTCTGTTATACTAACACAAAACACTAAGACATCGCATCAATGGATATCTATGGTATTTCCAATATTTTGCTACTGCTGACAATGCTGCTGTGAATGTTTTTGTGTATATGTACATGAATTCTATAGGAGTGAATATACTGACTTGTAGAACATTTGCATTTTTAGCTTTACTAAAAATTGACAGATTTATGTAAAGTTGTTATATAAAATTTACATTTAGTGCCTCCTCTATGTATACTAAACATCTTACAAATTCTCGTTCCCTTTTGCTTCCCTCTCAATACCTTCCACATGGATTGCAGACACTTCACTAAACTCTTTCTCCTATTCTCAAGTCAACTCCCAAATCTCTGCATGTTCTTATCAATGTTCTGCAGGTCTTTTACCCTCATAGGCTGAAACACTTTAGGATAGCAGGAGTATTTGGTTGGCTTCGCCACCTTCCATTTGCCCTTGACCCAGTGAAGGTAAAGGTAAACATCCCAGCCACCTAGTAAATAAAGATTTTTTTCTCCTTTTCTAACTCATTTTAATATAGGAAATTCTGTCATGAATAAAATTATTTAAATTTTTACACAAATGACTTCCCAAGTTAATACATAAACGTATGTGTTCTCTTAGGTATAGTTTGACATGTTAACTTCAACACATTCTAGAGGAAATATGAATTCTTTTGTTTAGCATACAAAAGGACTTATTCTGATACAAAAATTCTGGGCTTCATAGCTGATCTTCAAAGGGAGAACACAAAACTCCTGAAATTATATACACTATGTGCATACATGCATTATGTGCATTTTGCTTGGGGGAAGGTCTATAACTGTTATCAGATTTTCAAAGAAGCCATGACCTCATAATAATGTATAATCAACTTTCTACCTATGGAATAAATTTCAGATACATATGGAAGAGGTCAGCCCCACCAGAGCCTAATGGGTACACAGGGTACCTTGGCACCTTTCCCTCACTATAAATAGCCCTTTCCCATAGTCTGGGTCTATTTCTTCAGGGAAACTGTAGACTATGGGTTACAATTAAATTATCTTTCTGGTCTATAATGCTATAATATATATTATAAATCAATAACGATGTCTGCCTTTGTAAATGTTTCCAGTTTAAAGCCACAGATACATAAAACTTGTAAGACAACACTTCTGTATATTGTTCTAATCAACTGAAATAATTTGAAATGGCAAAACATTCCTTTATATATAATACATATCCTAGAGGCTTTTTAAAACATTAATTTAATACATATCTCTATGGGGCTTCAAGGAAATTGTTGCTCACTTTCAGGATAAAGAAGAAAGAATAGGCAGAACGCAGAGAATGGTTAGGGCAGTGAAACTACTCACTCTGACAATGTAATGATAGATACATGTTGTTATACATTTGTCCAAACCCGTAGAATGTACAACACCAAGAGTGAACCCTAATGAAACTATGGACTTTGGGTGATTATAATGGATCAATGTAAGTTCATCAATTGTTACAAAAGTACCACTCTGGTGGGGGATGTTGATAATAGGGAAGGCTAGGTATGTGTAAGGGTAGAGGATATATGGGAAATTTCTGTACCTTTTGTTTAATTTTTCTGTGAACCTAAAGCTGCTCTAGAAAATAAAGTCTATTTTACAAAAAACATGAAAGATTTTTTTTCCACTTCAGCTGATCACTAAGGATATGCCTTTCTCAATTTACTATAGAGAATGCATTTATGAAGGTCCTGCTAATATATTCATGGAATATGAGGCATGCAGCCACCCAAATTCATGGCTAAATTTCTGAATAGACAGAGTAAAATTGCTAACAACAGAAACGCTTGTATCGACCAAGCACTGTGGTTTGATTAAGTTTACTCATTTATTTTATAAATTTGCTGTAAAGCTATTAGAAGAGTTTTATTACTCAAATTATGAGGCTGAGTCAGAGTAGCCTTTTAAATCTATAAATTAATTAGAACTGTATTTTTAGAGCACTGAAAATATCTACCCCTTTCTTTCAATGAATATATTTCCTTTCTCTATTACAAACAAATTGTGATTTAGTTCATAATTTGCCTAGTTTGCCATCATTCATATATATAGTACTTGGACAGATCACAAATATAATTATAAATTTACTTCACAATCCACTTCTGGGTAGATGAGAGAAGCTTATATATGCATGTGATAGAAGAAATTACCCTTCATTAAAGCATTTTCTCCATTCAATACATTTAAACACATGCCCAAGCAAGGATATAGTTCTCGCCTATTTGTATTCTCCATGCAAAATGCTTTTTGCGTTCTTTATAACTTCCATGTGGGAGTTACCTCAGTCTAGCATTTATACTTTCTCCTAGTTTTTTCTTTTTGGCCACCAGTTTGTTCTTTCTACTACTTTACCATCACTTTCTTGTTATCCTTTCTATAAGGCATTTATCAGTTCATTCTTGTTTTTTTCCTTCTCTAATCCTCATATGCCAGGTTTGATTGTTTTTTCTAACTCCATTCAGAACCAAATCTGACTGTGTGCATGTCACTGGGCAGGGCTTACTCCACCACCTTCACTCATCAGTCATAGCAATTGGTCCAGGGATAGGTACAAGGCCATGGCTGAATAAATCTGGAAAAAGAGAGTTTTCTTTCTTTCAGGGTTTTCTAGGTTGGTAGTATTTAAGACTGGAGTTCACGGAAGCCACCTTGCCACACAGGAAGTGATTGTCTGAGCATGATGCCACCACACAGAAAAGAACAGAGCAAAGAGAATAAGAGAGGCAGATTCGAAAGATATTTTCGAATACTGAGATCCAGTTTTGCTTGACCCATCCCTTGACTTTTATATGAAAGCAATGATATGCTTTGACCACTTTGAATCACGTTTGTTTTGTATGAAGCATTCCAATACCTTATTTTGTTTTAAAAAATTTTATTTGCATTCAATAAGAGGTAAGATATTCCTAACAAAATCCTACATATGTGTCCATTTGAACAACATTGCGTTAGTTAAGATACACCAGATTGCTAGAAATGGAAACCAGTTTCAATCTTGTCTAAATTGAAATAGGTATCTGTTCATTTCTACAAAGTTTCAGAGGTAAGCTAGGCTCGGGCATGGCTGAGTTCCAGAACTTCAACTACTAGTTTTCCATATTTTAGTTGTCCACCCATTCCTCTTTTCAGCTTGACATCATTCTCTCCCCTTAACAGGTTTTCTCCATGTGGAGATAACGTAACAGCTGGCAGCTCCAGAACTGCATACCAGTCACGTTTTTATGATCTTTAGATGAAAGGTTATGCTTCCTCCAGCCCCAAGTACTCTGATTAGCCCTTCATAACTACGCCTGAAAAAAATCACGTGGCAAATATATAGTCTGTGACTGACTAGCCCTGAATTCCATGCCCACCTCTGCAGTCAGAAGGAAGCCTCTTGCAATGGATGATCCCAGTAGCACCCCATGAATTTGGAACAGATGGAAGTGGTAGGCAAGCAATCTCCCAAGTAGAAACACAGGAGGTGTAAGATTTCTGTGAAACACATCAAGTTGCCCACTCATGTTCATTTCTTGTCCTTTTCCAGACCCCACTAAAATGAGGAAATAAACTGATTTTTTAAAAATTATGGGATTGGAGGAAGTAAAGGGTGAGAGAGCTCAACACAATTCTGGAAGGCAAGAAAACAATAGAAGAAGAGAACCAATCACGTTGGAAGATGTCAAAGCCTAAGGCATGGTCAGAGGCTGACGTCTGAAAGGACTTTGCATCACCTGGCATGGCTGTGGGTGGGGATAAGGTGAGGAGCTGTAAAAAAAGATATGGGTTGAAGTTGTGTGGAGTGGTCAATCCCTCCTGACTACCGATAAGCAGAACTTCAGAAATCTTTAATTCCCATGCAGCAGATACCTTCAATAATGCATCGTCAGGAGACTGAGGTTCTTTCTCTATAGAATTTGAATGAGAAACATGAAAGTCAGACAATCAGACTGGCAGAGGAAGGGGTAGGATATGGGGTTGGTAATAGAGAATTCATTTACAAGCTGCACATAGCTCCTCCAAACCCCATCCTCATTACATCTTTGTGCAGTGTACTGCCTGAACTAGAATATGTGGATATGTCTAGAACTATAAAATCTTGCTTAACTACAATCTTTATCTGCATCCTCCTTTTAGGAAAATGAGGTAAAAGGAAAACAGTAAGCTTATGATATCAGAGAGTTATTTAAAACAAGAAACTGTAGTTCATTCCAGTTTTATGTCTCTAACAAAGCTACACAGAAATTATGAATATTCTAGGAGATGCCCCAGGCATCACATGATCCTAAATCATCAAAACAACATTGACTTGTGTTCGGCATTTTGTACTTACTGAGCCAGGAAAGTGAAGTGGTTCAATGTAGAAAGGTTTTCTGAGCTAATAATTAAAACAAAGAGTTTTCCTTTTTTTTAAATTATACTTTAAGTTCTGGGATACATGGGCAGAATGTGCAGATTTGTTATACAGGTATACACATGCCATAGTGGTTTGCTGCACCCATGAACCCATCTTCTACATTAGTTATTTCTCCTAATGCTATACCTCCCCTAGCCCCCCAACCCCCAACAGGCCCCAGTGTGTGATGCTCCCCTCCCTGTGTCCACATGTTCTCATTGTTCAACTCCCACTTATGAGTGAGAACATGAGGTGTTTGGTTTTCTGTTCCTGCGTTACTTTACTGAGAATGATGGTTTCCAGCTTCGGAACATTCTGATTAATTGTGATTTTGCTATGTATTGATATTTTATAGCTCCTACCCCTTTTACCAGGAGCTACCTCCCTATCGTTGAATTGATTAGTTATATTTAATAATGTTTGGTGTTTGGATTCATTTAGCAATAACACTTGGAAATTTCTTACCAGTTTTTTTAAAGTCTTAATTTGTTTTTTGTTTTTGTTTCTGTTTTTTCACCAGCTATTTAGGATAAGAGAGTGTTTACATCTTAATGTAAAAAATGAAAGCAGGCATAAATAGTATTTTATGTATAGAAATGCTTTCTTTCATTACTTGGTGCCTGCATCTCTAAGTGTTTACATAGCTTCTCTGCCTGTATGATGTTGCTAAAAACATGAATCAGGAAGGAGAAAAAAGAAGTTGAATATCTAGTCCAAGAAGGAGAGAGGTTTCTATAAAAAACGTGTGTGTTTGTATATATATCTATGTATGTATATGTATGTATACATCTATGTATATGCATATGTGTATATATCTACATACATCGATATGTAAATATATTAATATATCCACATATATTTATGTATACATATGTGTGTATTTTTATATGTGTATACATATATATGTATGTGTATATACACACACCCACACCTTCTCTTGGCATTATTGTCAAAAATCAGTTGACCATAGACAAGTGCCTATATAATATGCACTGTGTGTGTATATATAACTATACAGGAAAAACAGGGTGCAAAGAAGAAAAAAAGAACTTTTTTTTGTTGTCGTTGTTTTGAGACTGAGATTTAATACAGGCAAAATCACTGTGAACATTATAAATCACTTATGTAAGTTTAGCCATTCTCCTACATATGATCCTAAGCTTTGGAAATGGGAAAATTCTTTTATTATTATTATTATTATTATTATACTTTAAGTTCTAGGGTACATGTGCACAGCGTGCAGGTTTGTTACATATGTATACATGTGCCATGTTGGTGTGCTGAACCCATTTACTCGTCATTTACATTAGGTATATCTCCTAATGTTATCCCTCCCCCCTCCCCACTCCCGACAATAGGCCCCAGTGTGTGATGTTCTCCTTCCTGTGTCCAAGTGATCTCATTGTTTAATTCCACCTATGAGTGAGAACATGTGGTATTTGGTTTTCTGTTCTTGCAATAGTTTGCTGAGAATGATGGTTTCCAGCAGCATCCATGTCCCTACAAAGGACATGAACTCATCCTTGAAAAAAAGAACTTTTAAAAAACCTGTAATTAGAATCATCAGAGAGATAGGAAAATAATGCATGCATAAAATAAGAAAAAATATAATATAAAATAAGAAAGATTAAGGTTATTAGAAATTAAAAGTGTTATTGTCAAAATGAGAAATTTAATAAAAGAGTTGGAAGATAGAGTCATGGAAAACTCTCACACAGTAAAACAAAGAAACTATTTTTTTTTAAAGAGAGGGATAAAGCAATAAAGTCCAGAGGTTCAAGTTAGGAAGTCTTACATCCAGCCAAGATGAGTTCCAGAAAAAGAGACCAGAGGAAATCAAAGAAGAGAAATGGTCAAAGAAATAATAATGATAAAATTTCCTACAACAAAAGGATATGTCTCCAAGTTGTAAGAAGCCACTAAGTAATTCACACTTACTAATGAGTTTAACAAAAGAAGTGCAAAACATATTTTCAAAACTACAAAATATTGTCAAAGGAAATTAAAGAAGATATAAATGATTTTTAAAAACGCAAGATGGCTGTACTCCCCAAAGTAGTCTACAGATTCAACATCATCCTTGTCAGACTTTGGGCTGCTTCTTTGTAGAAGTTGACAAGCTGAATCTAAAGTTCACACTGAACTTCAAGGAACCCGGAAGGGCCAAATCAATCTTAAAATAGAATAACAAAGTAGGAGGATTTATTCCTTCTAATTTCAAAGCTTACTAAAAGCAACAGTAATCAAGACAGAGTGGTACTGGCACTAGGATAGACATACAAATCAATGGAATAGAATTGTGAGTTCATAAATAGACCTGTGTGTCTATGATCAACTGACTTTTGACAATGATGCCAAGAGTATTCAATGAGAAAATAACAGTCTCTTCAACAATTGGTGCCAGTGCCATTCAATAGCTACATGCAGAAGTATGAAGTTAGACCCTTACTTTACATCTTAAAAAAAAAAAAATCCAAAATGAATCAAAGACTTAAACATAAGAGCTAAAACTCCTAGAAGTAAACATAGTCATAAATTTTCATGACCTTTTATTTAACAATGATTTCTTATGTATGGCACCAAAAGCACAATAAATGAAAGAGAAAAAAGATAAATTTGAATTCCTAAAAATTAAAACTCTTGTATATCAAAGGGCACTATCAAGAAAGTGAAAAAACAATCTCCAGAACTGAAGAAAACATTTGCAAACTGTATGTCTGATAAGGATGTAGTACCAATAATACATATTTTAAAATCTCTTATAACTCAACAAAGAAAAGAAACAGTAGGCAAAGGACATAAATAGATATCTTTTCAAGGAAGATATGCAAATGTCCAACAAACACATAAAAAAAGATACTCATCATCATTAATTATTAGGAAAATGCAAATCAAAACTATAAGACACCACTTCACATCCATTAGGATAGCTATAATAATAATTTTAAAACAACAAAACATAAATGTTGGTAAGGATATGGTGAAACTGGAAGCCTTGTACTTTGCTGATGAGAATTTAAATGCTACCGCCACTCTGAACTACAATTTGACAGTTCCTCAATAAATTAAACATACAATTACCATAGGACCCAGCAAGTAAACTCAGGTTTATACACAAAGTATTTGAAAGCAGATATTCAAACAAAAATGTATAGATGGATGTTCATAGGAGTGCTGTGCACAATAGCCAAAAGGTAGAAATAACTCAAATGACCATTGACAAGTGAGTGGATAAACAAAATAGGGTAGACTGAGCTACCTGCATGCACTGTGCAGTGCCACAGAGGTCAACCAGAATCAACATGTCTGGCACTGAGGAAGCAATTTTTGGAGAGCGTGACAGTCATACTGCTGTTCATGGCAGCTCGGCATGCTTTGGACAGTGCCAGTACACAGTAGAAGAGTACCAGGCCATCCAGAAGGCCCTGAGGCAGAGGCTGGGCCCAGAATACATAAGTAGCGCATGACTGGAGGAGGCCAGAGGTGTGTTACATTGAGGGTTATTGGGTAACTAATCTGGCCTATGACATGTTTGGTTACAACGGTGGGGCACACTCCATCACACAGCAGAATGTGGATTTTGTTGAGCTCAACAATGGCAAGTTCTACATGGGAGTCTGTACATTTGTGAGGGTCCGGTTGAAGGATGGTTCATATCATGAAGCTGTGGGTTATGGTGTTAGGGCCTCCAGTCCAAGGCCTTATCTTTGGAGAAGGCAAGGAAGGAGGCAGTGACAGAAGGGCTGAAGCGAGCCCTCAGGAGTTTTTGTAATGCACTTGGAAATTGTATTTTGGACAGAGACTACTTGAGGTCACTAAACAAGCTTCCATGCCAGTTGCCTCTTGAAGCGGATTAAACTAAAGCAAAGAGACAAGATTTTGAAACACCTGTGGAATAGGCAAGATACAACAGCTGCCAACTGAACATGACCCTGGGACACCCACAACTTCAAGTGATGACCTTCCCTTGCGGACCAAGCCACATTGTGATTCAGGGGGACAAGGATTGCAGCTTTCCAACTTCTGAGCTCATCCACTATTGGTGAGAGAGGCCATGTACCAGCAGAAGCTCTGGCAAAAGCAGCTGCAGCAGCAGTTCCGGGAGCAGATGAAGAAACAGCAAGTCCAGTTTTCGCCGTCAGTTGAGAAGAGTGAGGAGACTCTTGGAGACAACTCTGAAATCTGGGATGTGACTCCAGATGCAGGGGATGGTGTGGTCAAGATTTGTCTAGAGAAGAACCACCCCAGACCTCTGACACACCAGCCTTGAACAACCAGATAGTGACCCAGAACAGGACTCCACACAGCCTACGCTGCCAGAAACCACAAGCAAAATCTGGATCTTGAGACCTCCAAACTTACAGCACTGACCAGCGCATAACAGGAAACTGAGAAGCTCATAGGAAGGGCCAGGACATAAAGAAAAGGAAATTGGATACATCTTAACTGAGCCTCTGACTACATCATTGGACTCTGTCACAAAGGGACTTTGGAAAACTACTTTTTGGTCATGAAATTGTTCATCCCTCATGGAGAATTAACTTTATTGCTAAGGATTTATCGTGCTTCATTTTGCACCTCATCAATAGGATCTGACTGAGAGCCTACTGCAGTTAGAGCTGAGCACATTTAAAAACCTCATCCCACACTCTAGTTGGGAGAGGCTCTGGACAGATGAAACACCTTTTCTTTGGCTTGTGAGGCTTCCCACTATTTATTTCTAAACTATTATGTTAACACCGATGGACATTTTAGGAATCACCAATGGCTGCTTGCCCTCAAGCAATATAGGCCAGACTTAGTACTAACCACCTGCCTCAGCAATTACCTACATTCAATTGCTTTGCATAACCTCTGCCTTCTTTCCTTTAGGGCACCAAGCATTTAATATTGTCCACATTAAGCACTGAGGATCATGACAGGAAAAAGTTTGGAGTAGCACTTTTTACTGCTTTGTATCAATCCAGGCTACAATCTTCATTTAATATAAATAAACTCACTTATGGGTTTATGACATAAAAAAATAGGGTATATTTATTTAATGGAATATTATTTGCCCTAAGAAAATAAGGTACTGATATATGCTACAACACAGAAGAACTTAAAAACATGAAAGAAGCCAGTCACAAAATACCACAAATTACATAATTTCTTTTATATGAAATGTCCCAAACAGACAAAATTATAGAGACATAAAGTAGATTTGTAATTACTTAGGAATGAAGAGGATAGGGAATAGGGGCTTGACAGCTAAAGGATATGGGGTCCTCTGTGGTGATAAAATGTTATAAATTTGTCTTTGGTGATGGTTGCAGATAGCATGGATATACTTAAAAATCATTGAATTATATTCTTCAAAGTAGTGAATTGTGTGCTATGTTAATTATATCTTAGTAAAACTATTTTTACAACTTGTAAAGGAAAAAATGGGAGGGCACCAAATGCTGAACACATTGACTAGAAAAAGACCCACATCAGTGCACATCAACAGGAAAAAAGAAGACACTACAATCTCCAGGTAAAAACCTTAGCCTTAGCTTACATTAAAAAGATTGTAGGGTGAGAATGGCATCGCCTTGTAAAAGAGAAAGCTTTGTACGTTAGAAGACAATAGAGTAATACAAAATAATTGATGAGGCAAAATAATTTTCAGTCCCACATTTTTATTTGAAAATGAGGACAGAAGGAAGATGTATTCATAAATGCAGTGTATACTTTACCTTCCATGCACCCTTTCAAAGGGAACTATCCTTCTACTGGAGAATAGACTCCAGTAAAGTCAGCAAGTAAAACAAAAAGAAGAGCCAACCCAATAGTATAGCCAAGAGGAGCCCCAGGTTACTGACTTTGCAGCCCATATTGGAGTGAGAAGCAGAGAGACCTCAACTGGATATCTCTATAGAGAAGCTGTTCAGTAGAATAGTGGATATTATGAAGCATTTTGAAGCACTCGTTGGGCAGTGTGGGGAGAATACATGGATAGCAAGTATTACATGTGGAAAAATTTGATAAGAAAAAAACACTGCTGAAAAGGGGGGAAATGTATCATAGTATCATATGTATCATAGTATATGTATATACACATATATATACACACATATATACACATATATACACACATATAAATACACATATGTATATGTGTGTATGTGTATATGTATATATACACATGTGTATATATACATATATACGTACACACATACACACATATGTATATATGTATATGTGTGTGTGTGTATATATATGATTTTGCCTCACAATAAATAGTCTGTTTATAGTTATAATGAATTGACATTAGATATAGATTTAATTTAAAAATACTGATATATACTAGGCAATGGGAGGAGAAGGCCAAATGCCTAAAATTAATAACTTGAGAAAATAAGTATGTTTTTGATTTAGGAATAAGAACTTGAGAATAGAAGAAACCACTAAAAGAAAGTCAAAAAATTGTCTTTGGGTAGAAGGACATGAAGGGTCTGGGATTTATTTTTCATTTTAAGTTTATGGTACTTTTAAATTTTTCAACCATCTCCATGTATTATTGATTTTTATTTCATAAATACTTCAAAAACAACAAAATTGAAAAGGTGATGGGGTCAGGCACGGTGGCTCACGCCTGTAATCCCAACATTTTGGGAGGCCGAGGCAGGTGGATCACCTGAGGTCAGGAGGTCGAGACCATCCTGGCTAACAAGGTGAAACCCCATCTCTATGAAAAATACAAAAATTAGCTGGGCGTGGTGGTGGGCACCTGTAATCCCAGCTACTTGGGAGGCTGAAGAAGGAGAATCTCTTGAACCCGGGAGGCAGGGGTTATAGTGAACTGAGATCACGCCATTGCACTCCAGTCTGGGCAACAGAGTGAGACTCCATCTCAAAAAAAAAAAAAAAAAGGTGATATACAAATCTTTTGATACCTATTTCACTAACCTGAGCTTTATATTAGAGCTACGAAGACAAGCTATGTTGACAGACTCCTTTGGTTGGTGTCTACACAGACAAAATTCTAAACACTTACGGACAAAATGCTTTTGTTGATGCCAGTATTATAATTTCATTGAGTATATATAGTTAAAGTCTTACTTAATTTCACTAGTTCTTTTTCTGTGTTTCTCTGACAAGATTCTAATTTAATATTGTATAATTGCTGGCTCTGCTAGCAAAGCACCTGCTCACTCTGTGGTTAAGAGGGTCCTGATAATTTGTTAGCTCTCTTGAAACCTTGTGGATTTTTAGACACACAAATCCTACTTTTAAGAAATCGTCAAAGTAATCCTCAATAGACCAGGAATTCAGGTCAGAAAATACTTTAAATCCCTCAGATAGAAAGAGCTGTAAATCCTTTAGGTTACTTTGGAGGATCTGAAGTGGGATGATATGTTTAATTCTGTGAATTATGTGGCAAAATTAGAGTCACTTGGCAAATTCTTGCCATGATGCTACACTCTAGGGAGAGGAAGTCCATGCATGCTACATTATATTCCTGGGAAAACACAAAAAATAATGATTTCTTTCCGTTACCCCGATCCCTTCAACATTCTGTTCCCCAGAAACCTCTGTAAAAAAACAGTTGCCCTCTGGATAAATGACCAGACCAAAACAATTTGGCCAAAAATTTTGAAATCAATACTTCTCATCTTTTCACCTCTAACTTCTCAGCTCTTTTAAGCTATCTTAACCCAAGTGTTCTCAAAAAAGAACTTTTCTTGAATCTAACATTGATTTTGTTGTTGTTGTTATTCTATACGATTGACTGAGTTTTTTCCACTCAACTTACTTGGCTATCTGATTATGGAAAGTAAAGCAACTCTCCATCTGGTTACCTGCTTACCTAACCTCTGTGTAAGAAACCTTAATGGAACCTGAATTTGCTCTTTTTTTTTTTTTTTTTGAGATAGAGTCTTGCTCTGTCACCCAGGCTAAAGTGCAGTGGCTCAATATCAGTTCACTGCAACCTCCGCCTGCCAGGTTCAAGCAATTCTCCTGCCTCAGCCTTCTGAGTAGGTGGGATTACAGGCACCCACCACCATACTCAGCTAATTTTTGGGTTTTGTTTTGTGTTTTTTTAGTAGCAGCAGGGTTTCACCGTGTTGTTCAGGCTAGTCTCGAACTCCTGACCACAGGTGATCCACCCTCCTCAGCCTCCCAAAGTACTGAGATTACAGGCATGAGCTACTGCACCTGGCTGTCATTCATTTTTAAATATTATTTATTTAAGAAATACTCCATGCATACACACAAGCCTCAGGGATGTACCCTGGATTCTAGCTGAACTAACAATTTAAAAATAATTTATGATCACAAAATACATATTGGTCCATCTGTACTCCATAAGGGCCTATCTTGCCCGTCCTCCTTCCCGACATCCTTGTCCAGGGCTCTCCCTCCCACTAGATAGGGACACACAAATGATCCTTCTGTAACTTCTGCCATCGAAATGCCTCATGCTGGAGACCTTCCTCAGTTCCTTCCATGACCTTACTCTCGGTTTCATTAAGGACTGAAAAAGAAAAGGAAAGCCAAAGCAATAAACGGTAGCCAAGAAAAGTTTGCTTAGCCTCCTTTGTTGTCTCTGCCCAATTTTAATTTGGTAATAATTTGTAGGGAACAGATAAAGTCAGGGCCAGTCTTTCCTTGATGGTTTTAAGGAAACAAAAAGCACTGATCTTGAAGTTCAGTCCCGGGATGTGTCTACTCTGCAATGGCAACTTCCATATCCTTGGGCAAGCCACTTAACCCCTCCGATTTTATTTATGAGACAATAATCATATCATCGTTGTTATTTTTCTTTTTTTAACTTTTAGTTTCAGGGGTACATGTGCAGGTTTGTTATATAGATAAATTGCATGCCACAGGGTTTAATGTACAGATTATTCCATGACACAGGAAATAAGTATAGTATCCAATATGTACTTTTTTTATCCTCACCCTCCTCCCAACTCCACCCTCAAGTAGGCTCCAGCATCTATTTTTCTAGTCTATGTCAATGTATACTCAATGTTCAGCCCCCACTTATAAGTGAGAACATGCAGTATTTAGTTTTCTGTTCCTGAATTAGTTCACTTAGGATAGTGGCCTCCAGCTCCACTTATGTTGCTGCAAAGGATAGGATCAGCATAGTATTCCATGGTATATATGTACTACACTTTTTTAATCCAGTCTACCATTGATGGGCATTTAGATTGATTCCATGTCTCTGCTATTGTGAATAATGCTGCAATGAACATACACATGCATGTGTCTTTATGATAGAACAATATATATTCCTTTGGATATATATCCAGTAATGGGACATGTACCCAAATGGTAGTTCTGTTTTAAGTTCTTTAAGAAATCTCCAAAGTGCTTTCAACAGTGGCTGAAATAATTTACATTCCCACTAATAGTGTATAAGCATTCCTTCCCTTTTCTTCACAACCTTGACAGCATCTGTTATTTTTTGACTTTTTAATACTAGCCATTCTGACTGGTGTGAGATGGCATCTCATTGTGGTTTTGATTTGCATTTCTCTAGTGATTAGTAATGCTGAGCATTTTTCATATGCTTATTGGCCATTTGTATGTCTTCTTTTGAAAGTGCCTGTTCATGTCCTTTGCTCACTTTTTAATAGGGTTGCTTGGTTTTTGCTTATTAATTTATTTAGGTTTCTTATAGATTTTGGATATTATACCTTTCTCAGATGCATAATTTAAACATATGTTCTCTCATTCTATGGGTTGTTTACTCTGTTGATAGTTTCTTTTGCTGTGCAGAAGCTCTTTAGTTTAATTAGGTCCCACTTGTCAATTTTCGTTTTTGTTGCAATTGCTTTCGGCATTTTTGTCATGAAATCTTTGCCAGGGCCTATGTTCAGAATGGTATTTCCTGGGTTTTATCCAATGATCTTTACAGTTTCATGTTATACACTCAAGTCTTGAATTGATTTTGTATATGATGTAAAAAGGCATTGATTTGAATCCATCTTGAATTGATTTTGCATATGATGTAAAAAAGATATCCAGTTTCAGTCTTCTGTATATAGCTAGGCTGTTATCACAGTACCATTTATTGAGTAAGAAGTCCTTTCCCTGTTGCTTTTGTTGACTTTGTCAAAGATCAGATGGTTTTAGGTTTGTGGCTTTATTTCTGGGCTCTCTGTGCTGTTCCATTGGTCTATGTGTCTGTTTTTGTACCAGTAACATAGTGTTTTGGTTACTGTTGCCTTATAGTACAGTTTGAAGTCAGGTTTTATATATATATATATATAATCTGCCAGATTTTGGTATCAGAATGATGCTGGCCTCATAGAATAAAATAGAGAGGAGTCTCTCCTCCTCAATTTTTTTGAATAGTTTTAGTAGGAATGGTACCAGTTCTCTTTTATATGTCTGATAGAATTCAGCTATGAGTCTCTCTGATCCTGGGCTTTTTCTGATTGAAAGGCTTCTTATTACTCAACTTTGAAACTTGTTATTGATCTGTGTTGCGGGAAGTTAGGGACCCCAAATGGAGGGACCGGCTGAAGCCATGGCAAAAGAACATAAATTGTGAAGATTTCATGGACATTTATTAGTTCCCCAAATTAATACTTTTATAATTTCTTATGCCTGTCTTTACTGCAATCTATGAACATAAATTGTGAAGATTTCATGGACACTTATCACTTCCCCAATCAATACCCTTGTGATTTCCTATGGCTATCTTTAATCTCTTAATCCTGTCATCTTCATAAGCTGAGGAGGATATATGTCACCTCAGGACCCTGTGATGATTGGTTAACTGCACAAATTGTTTGTAGAGAATGTGTGCTTGAACAATATGAAATCTGGGCACCTTGAAAAAAGAACAGGATAACAGCAATGTTCAGGGAACAAGGAAGATAACCTTAAACTCTGACTGCCAATGAGCCAGGTGGAACAGAGCCATATTTCTCTTCTTTCAAAAGCAAATAGGAGAAATATCACTGAATTCTTTTTCTCAGCAAGGAACGTCCCTGAGAAAGAGAATGCGCCCCTGAGGGTAGGCCTCTAAAATGGCTGCTTTAGGGGCAGCTGTCTTTTACGGTCAAAGACAAAGGGATGAAATAAGCCCGGGTCTCCTGTAGCGCTCCCAGGCTTATTAGGATGAGGAAATTCCCACCTAATAAATTTTGGTCAGACAGGTTGTCTGCTCTCAAACCATGTCTCCTGATAAGATGTTATTAATGACAATGCATGCCCGAAACTTCATTAGCAATTTTAATTTTGCCCTGTCCAGTGGTCCTATGATCTCACCCTGCCTCCATTCGCTTTTTGATATTTTATTACCTTGGGAAGCATGTGATCTCTGTGACCCATACCCTATTCATACACTCCCTCCCCTTTTGAAAATCGCTAATAAAAACTTGCTGGTTTTATGGCTCAGGGAGCATCACGGAACCTGTTGACATGTGATGTCTCCCCTGGACACCCAGCTTTAAAATCTCTCTCTTTTGTACCCTTTCCCTTTATTTCTCAGACCAGCTGATGCTTAGGGAAATACAAAAGAACCCACATTGAATATTGGGGGTGGGATTTCCCCCGATAGGTCTGTTCAGATTTTCACTGTCTTTCTGGTTAATCTTGGGAGGTCATGTTTCCAGGAATTTATCTATTTCTTCTAGTTTTCCAGTTTGTGTGCAAAGCAGTGCTCATAATAGTCTCTGAAGGGTTTTTGTATTTCTGTGGGGTCAATGGTAATGTGCCTTTTGTCATTTCTTATTGTGTTTATTTGGATCTTCTGTCTTTTTTTTTTTTTCTTTATTAGTCTAGCTAGTGGTTTATTGGCTTTTTTTTTTTTTTTTTTTTTTTAGAAGTCTTGCCCTGTCACCTAGGCTGGAGTTCAGTGGTGCAATCTCAGCTCACTGCAACCTCCACCTTCCAGGTTCAAGCAATTCTTGTGCTTCAGCCTCCTGCTAGGTGGGATTACAGGCATGCACCACTAAGCCCAGCTAAAATTTTTTGTATTTTTTAGTAGAGATGGAGTTTCACCATGTTGGCCAGGCTGGACTTGAACTACTGGCCTCAAGTGATCCTTCCTCCTTAGCCTCCCAAAGTGCTAGGATTACAAGCATGAGTCACTGCACCTGGCCTATCAGTCTTATTTACTCCTTCAAAGTACCAACTTCTGGTTTTGTTGGATCTTTTGGAATGGCTTTTTGCATCTAAATTTCATGCAGTACAGCTCTGGTTTTGGTTATTTCTTGTCTTTTGATAGCTTTGGGGTTGGTTTGCTCTTGTTTCTGTAGTGCCTCCAGTTGTGATGTCACATGGTTAATTTTAGATCTTTTTAACCTTTTGATGTCAGTATTTAACGCTATAAACTCTTAACACTGCTTATCTGTGTCCCAGAGATTCTGGCATGTTGTATCTTTGTTCTCATTAGGCTCAAAGAATTTCTTGATTTCTGCCTTAATTTTATTATTTACCCAGAAGTCCTTTAGGAGGAGTTCAGGTCCCGAATATCTTTGTTAGTCTTCTGCCTGAGTCATCTGTCTAATACAGTCAGTGGGGTGTGGAAGACTCCCACTATTATTGTGTGATTATCTAAGTCTCTTCAGAGGTCTCTAAGAACTTATTTTATAAATCTGAGTGTTCTTGTGTTAGGTGCACCTTGAATTCCTCACGGGCAAGTCATTCCCACAACACCCTTACACCCATCCCCTCTGCCCCAAGATTTGGCCAAAGGACCTTTTGTTAAAGCAGAGAAAAAAACACAGTTTTTCAAGTCAGTAGATTATTTCCTCTAAATCTTCAGCACAATATCCAGTTATGAAACTGATATGCCAAAATGTTTATAGGGAGTAATAACTGGTTGGTGAAAATTCAAGAGTTTTTTGGGTTTTGGTTTGGTTGTTTTGCTTATTCATGTCTGTCTCATTGTATTAATTCCTTTTTACAATCAACACATATTATTTTATAAGAGAAAATAACTCAAAAGCTTTTTAATAATATTAAGACAAAGAATAGAAGGGAGATAGAAAATGGTAAACTTAGACTCAGGAAATCTAGCTCCATTATTGCTAAAATAATGCTTTTAATTAATAGGGAAGGTATTAAAATATATTGACTTTATTATAAACCCAGTCTTCTGTAGTTCTGTAAGTGTTTTATGACTTTTTTTTATTCTGTGAAGAATTTCATTTGTATTTTGATAGAGATTGCTTTGAATCTGTAAATTACATAGTATAGACATTTTAATAATATTAATTCCTCCAATTCTTGAATATAGCACATCTTTCCATTTTTTTGTGTATCTTCTTCAGTTCTTTTCATTAGTATTTTATAGTTTTTCCTTGTAGAGATCTTTCACCTCTTTGGTTAAATTTATTTACACGTATTTGTTTTTGTAGCTGTTGTAAATGGAATTGTTCCTTTATTCCTGTCCCTGATTGATCACTATTAGCATATAGAAACATTACTGATTTTTGTATGTTGATTTTGTAGCCTGAAACTTTACTAAATTCATTTATCAACTCTGAGAGTTTTCTTGGTGGAGTTCTTAGGTTTTTCTAAATATAAAATCCTGTCATTGCAAACAGAGATAACTTCATTTCTTCCTTTCCAATTTGGATGCCCTTAATTTCTTTCTCTTGCCTAATTGATCTGGCTAGAACTTCCAGTACTACGTTGAATCAAAGTGGTGAAAGGGTTTCCTTGTCTTATTCCAGATATTTTTTCCCATTCAGTATTGTATTAGCTGTGATCTTGATATATATGACCTTTATCATGTTGATGTATGTTCCTTTTATACCCAGTTTGTTGAGGGTTTTTAATTATGAAAGGATATTAATTCTATCAAATGCTTTTTTATCTTCTATTGAAATGATCATATGGTTTCTGCCCTTGATTCTGTTGATGTGATGTATCATATTTATTGATTTGCATATGTTAATCCATTCTTGCATCCCTGGGATGAATCCCACTTGATCATGGTGAATAATATTTTTAATGTATTGTTAAATTGAGTTTGCTAATATTTTGTTGAGGATTTATATATATATATATTCATCAGGGATATTGGACTGTAGTTTTCTGAGTTTGGAACTATTCCCTCCTATTCAATTATTTGAAATAGTTTGAGTAGAACTGGTATTAGTTCTGTCTTAAATACTTGGTAGAATTCAGCAGTAAGTCCATCAGGTCCTGTACTTTTCTTTGATGGCAGTCTATTTATTATAACTCTTATATCATTACTCATCATTGGTCTGTTCAGTTTTTCTGTATCTTCCTGATTCAGTATTGGTAGGTTGCATGTGCCCAGGAATTTATCCATTTAGTCTAGGTTTTCCAATTTGTTGGCATATAATTGCTCACAATAATCTCTAATAATCCCTTGCATTTCAGTGGTATCAGTTGCAAAGTTTTATCTTTTTTCATTTTATTTATTTGGCTAAAGGATTTTTTATTTTATCTTTTCAAAAAATCAACTTTTCATTTTGTTGAATTTTTTTTGGTCTCAATTTCATTTATTTCTGCTCTGGCCTTTATTATTTCTTTTTTTTTCTACTAATTTTGAGTTTAGTTTGATCTTGCTTTTTTAGTTCCTTAGGGTTTATTGTTAGGTTGCTTGAGTCTTTCTATTTTTTTATATAAGCATTTATTGCTATAAACTTCCCTCTTAAGACTGCTTTTTCTGTGATGTGGTTTGGATGTTTGTTTCCTCCAAATGTCATATTAAAATATAATCCCAGCCTGGTGCAGTGACTCATGCCTGTAATTCCAGCACTTTGGGAGGCCAAGGCGGGTGGATCATGAGGTTAGGAGATCGAGACCATCCTGACCAATGTGGTGAAACCCCGTCTCTACTAAAAATACAAAAATAAGCTGGGCCTGGTGACACATGCCTGTAGTCCCAGCTACTCAGGAGTCTGAGGCAGTAGAATTGCTTGAACCCAGGAGGTGGAGGTTGCAGTGAACCAAGATAGCGCCACTGCACTCCAGCCTGGCAACAGAGGGAGACTCCATCTCAAAAAAATATATGTATGTATGTGTGTATATATACACACACACACACACACATATAATATAGAGAATATATATATATATATATATAAAATCACCACCTAGTGTTGGAGGTGGGGCCTTGTAGGAGGTGTTTGGATTTCGAGGGCAGATCCCCCATGAATGGCTTAGCACCATCCCCTAGGCAATGAGTGAGTTCTTGCTTTGGTAGTTCACATGAGATCTGGTTGTTTAAAAAGCATGGCACCTGCACCCTCTCTCTTGCTCCCATTCTTGCCATGAGACATGCTGGCTCCATTGCCTCTGCCATGCTTGTAAGCCCCCTGAGGCCCTTACAAGAAGCAGATGCCACCATCACATTGCCTGTACTATATGCAGAACCATGAGCCAATTAAACCTCTTTTCTTTATAACTTACCCAGACTCAGATATTTCTTTATTGCAATGTAAGAACAGACTAATGTATGCTGTTTCCCATAGGTTTTTGACACGTTGTGTTTCATTTTCACTTCGGTAAATTTTTAAATTATATTCTTAACTTTGTAATTGGCTCATTGGTCATTCAGGAGTATGTTGTTTAATTTCCATGAATTTATACAGTTTTCAGTGTTCCTCTTGTTATTGATTTCTACTTTTATTCCATTGTTTTAAGAAAAGATATTTAATAGGATTTCAACATTTGTGGATTTGTTGAGACTTGTTTCGGGGCCTTACATATTATCTATCCTAGAGAATGTTCCATGTGCCGATGAAAAGAATGTATACTCTGCAGCAGTTGGATAAAATGTTCTGCACACATCTATTAGGTCTATTTGGTCTACAATATAGTTTAACGCCAATGTTTCTTTGTTGATTTTCTGCTTTGAATGACCCATCCATTGCTGAAAGTGGGAGTATTAAAGTTCCCCAATATTATTGTGTTATATTCTTTCTCTTCCTTTAGATCTATTAATGTTTGCTCTATATAGTTGAGTATTCCAGTGTTGGGTGTGTATATATATATATTTACTATTATATGCTTTTGCTAAATTTTATAATGATGTTTCTGTCTCTTTTTACAGCTTTTCACATAAGGTTTATTTGATCTAGTATAAATATAGCTATTCCTGTTCTCGTTTTACTTACATTTACATGGACTATCTTTTTCCCCATCTGAGACGTTGGGGTTTTCTAAATATACAATGGTGTCATCTGCAAACAGAGACAATTTGACTTCCTCTTTTCCTAATTAAACACACTTTATTTCTTTCTCTTGCCTGATGGTGCTGGCCAGAACTTCCAATACTATGTTGAATAGGAGTGGTGAGAGAGGGCTTTCTTGTCTTGTGCTGGTTTTCAAATGGAATGCTTTCAGATTTTGCCCATTCAGTATGATATTGGCTTTGGGTTTGTCATAAATAGCTGTTATTATTTTGAGATACATTCCATCAATACTTACTTTATTGAGTGTTTTTAGCGTGAAAGGCTGTTGAATCTTGCTGAAGACCTTTTCTGCATCTATTAAGATAATCATGTGGTTTTTGTTGTTGGTTCTGTTTATATGATGGATTACACTTATTGATTTGCATATGTTGAACCAGCATTGGATCCCAGGGATAAAGCCAACTTGATCGTGGTGAATAAGCTTTTTGATGTGCTGCTGGATTCGGTTTGCCAGTGTTTTATTGAGGATTTTTGCATCAATGTTCATCAGGGATATTGGCCTAAAATTCTTTTTTGTTGTTGTTGTTGTCTTTCTGACAGGCTTCGGTATCAGGATGATGTTCGCCTCATAAAGTGAGTTAGGGAGGATTCTCTCTTTTTCTATTGATCAGAATAGTTTCAGAAGGAATGGTACCAGCTCCTCTTTGTACCTCTGATAGAATTCAGCTGTGACTCCATCTAGTCCTGGCCTTTTTTTTGTTGGTAGGCTATTAATTATTGCCTCAATTTCAGAACCTGTTATTGGTCTTTTCAGATATTCAATTTCTTCCTGGATTAGTCTTGGGAGGGTGCATGTGTCCAGAAACTTAACCATGTCTTCTAGATTTTCTGGTTTATTTGTGTAGAGGTGTTTATAGTGTTCTCTAATGGTAGTTTGTATTTCTGTGGGATTGGTGGTGATATCTCCTCTATCATTTTTTAATTGCCTCTATTTGATTCTTCTCTCTTTTCTTCTTTATTAGTCTTGCTATCAGTTTATCTATTTTGTTGATCTTTTCGAAAAACCAGCTCCTGGATTCACTGATTTTTTGAAGGGTTTTTTGTGTCTCTATCTCCTTCAGTTCTGCTCTGATCTTAGTTATTTCTTATCTTCTGCTAGCTTTTACATTTATTTGCTCTTCTCTAGTTCTGTTAATGGTGATGTTAGGGTGTCAATGTTAGATCTTTCCTGCTTTCTCTTGTGGGATTTAGTGCTATAAATTTCCCTCTACACACTGCTTTAAATGTGTCCCAGAGATTCTGGTACATTGTGTCTTTGTTCTTATTGGTTTCAAAGAACAACTTTTTCTGCCTTCATTTTGTTATTTACCCAGTAGTCATTCAGGAGCAGGTTGTTCAATTTCCATGTAGTTGTGTGGTTTTGAGTGAGTTTCTTAATCCTGAGTTCTAATTTGATTGCACTGTGGTCTGAGAGACAGTTCGTTGTGATTTCTTTTCTTTTTACATTTGCTGAGGAGTGTTTTACTTCCAATTATGTGGTCAGTTTTAGAATAAGTGTGATGTGGTGCTGAGAAGAATGTATATTCTGTTGATTTGTGGAGGAGAGTTCTGTAGATATCTATTAGGTCTGCTTAGTGCAGAGCTGAATTAAAGTCCTGGATATCCTTGTTAACCTTCTGTCTCGCTGATCTGTCCAATACTGACAGTGGGGTGTTAAAGTCTCCCATTATTATTGTGTGGGAGTCTAAGTCTCTTTGTAGGTCTCTAAGGACTTGCTTTATGAATCTGTGTGCTCCTGTATTGGGTGCATATATATTTAGGATAATTGGCTCTACTGGTTGAATTTATCCCTTTACCATTATATAATGGCCTTCTTTGTCTCTTTTGATCTTTGTTGGTTTAAAGTCTGTTTTATAAGAGACTAGGATTGCAACCCTGCTTTTTTTTTTTTCCACTTTCCATTTGCTTAGTAGATCTTCCTCCATCCCTTTATTTTGAGCCTGTGTGTGTCTCTGCACGTGAGATGGGTCTCCTGAATACAGCACACTGATGGGTCTTGACTCTATCCAATTTGCCAGTCTGTGTCTTTTAATTGGGGCATTTAACCCATTTACATTTAAGGTTAATAGGGTTATGTGTGAATTTGATCCTGTCATTATGATGTTAGCTGGCTATTTGCCTGTTAATTGATGCAGTTTCTTCCTAGCATCAATGGTCTTTACAATTTGGCATGTTTTTGCAGTGGCTGGTACCAGTTGTTCCTTTCCATGTTTAGAGCTTCCTTCAGGAGCTCTTGTAAGGCAGGCCTGGTGGTGACAAAATCTCTCAGCATTTGCTAGTCTGTAAAGGATTTTATTTCTCCTTCACTTATGAAACTTAGTTTGGCTGGATATGAAATTCTGGTTTGAAAATTCTTTTCTTTAAGAATGTGAGTATTGGCCCCCCCTCTCTTCTGACTTGTAGGGTTTCTGTCGAGAGATCTGCTGTTGGTCTGATGTGCTTTCCTTTCTGGGTAACTGACCTTTCTCTCTGGTTGCCCTTAATATTTTTTCCCTCATTTCAACGTTGGGGAATCTGACAATTATGTGTCTTGGGGTTGCTCTTATCGAAGAGTATCTTTGTGGTGTTCTCTGTATTTCCTGAATTTGAATGTTGGCCTGCCTTGCTAGGTTGGGAAAGTTCTCCTGGATAATATCCTGAAGAGTGTTTTCCAACTTGGTTCCATTCTCCCCATCACTTTCAGATACACCAGTCACATGTAGATTTGGTCTTTTCACATAGTCCCGTAGTTCTTGGAGGCTTTGTTCATTTCTTTTCACTCTTTTTTCTCTAATCTTGTTTTCTCATTTTATTTCATTAATTTTATCTTCAATCACTGATATGCTTTCTTCCACTTGATTGAATCAGCTATTGAAGCTTGTATATACTTCATGAAGTTCTTGTGCTGTGGTTTTCAGCTCCATCATGTCATTTAAGGTCTTCTCTATGCTGTTTATTCTAGTTAACCGTTTGTCTAACCTTTTTGAAAGATTTTTAGCTTCCTTGCGATGGGTTAGAACATGCTCCTTTAGCTCAGAGAACTTTGTTATTACCGACCTTCTGAGGCCTACTTCTGTCAACTCATCAAACTCATTCTCCATCCAGTTTTGTTCCTTTGCTGGCGAGGAGTTGTGTTCCTTTGGAGGAGAAGAGGTATTCTGGTTTTTGGAATTTTCAGCCTTTCTGCTCTGGTTTCTCCCCATCTTTGTGGTTTTATCTACCTTTGGTCTTTGATGTTGGTGACCTATGGATGGGGTTTTGGTGTGGATGTCCTTTTTGTTGATGTTGATGCTATTCCTTCCTGTTTCTTAGTTTTCCTTCTAATACGCCCCACAGCTGCAGGTCTGTTGGAGTTTGCTTGAGGTCTGCTCAAGACCCTGTTTCCCTGGGTATCACCAGCGGAGACTGCAGAACAGCAAAGATTGCTGCCTGCCCCTTCCTCTGGAAGCTTTGTTCCATAGGGGCACCCACCTGTATGAGGTGTCCATTGGCCCCTACTGGGAGGTGTCTCCTAGTCAGGCTACACAGGGGTCAGGGATCCTCTTGAGGAGGCAGTCTGTCCATTATCGGAGCTCAAATGCCATGCTGGGAGAACCAGTGCTCTCTTCAGGGCTGTCAGTTAGGGACATTTGAATCTGGAGAAGTTGTCTGCTGCCTTTTGCTCAGATATCCCCTGCCCCCAGAGGTGGAATCTGTAGATGCAGTAGGCCTTCCTGAGCTGCAGTGGGCTCTGCCCAGTTCGAGCTTACCTGCTGCTTTCTTTACACTGTGAGCATAGAACTGCCTACACAAGCCTTAGCAATGGCGGACACCCCTCCCACTGCCAAACTCCCACGTCCCAGGTCAATCTCAGACTTCTGCGCTAGCAGCAAGCAAAGCTCGGTGGGTGTGGGACCCACCGAGCCAGGCACAAGAGGGAATCTCCTGGTCTGCCGGTTGCAAAGACCATGGGAAAAGCACAGTATTTGGGCAGAAGTGTATTGTTCCACCAGGTACAGTCATTCATGGCTTCCTTTGGCTAGGAAAGGGAAATCACCCAACCAGTTATGCTTCCTGGGTGAGGCAACGCCCCGCCCTGCTTTGGCTCACCCTCCGTGGGCTGTACCCACTGTCCAACCAGTCCCAATGAGATGAACCTGGTACCTCAGTTGGAAATGCAGAAATCACCCATCTTCTGTGTTGATCTTGCTGGGAGCTGTAGACCACAGCTGTTCCTACTCGGCCATCTTGGAAGCGACCAATATCTTCCTTCCTTTCTTCTTTCTTTCTTTCTTTCTTTCCTTCTTTCTTTCTTTCTTCCTTTCTTTCTTGTTATGTGATTTTTCTGTGGTAGTATGTTTTAATTTGTCACTTTTAATTTTTAGTGTATCTATCATAGGTTTTTGCCTTGCGCTCACCACAAGGCTTACCAAAAACATCCTATAGTTATAAGTATTTAAAACTAACACCAAAATCTGAGGGGGAAAATGGCAGATAGGAGACAGAACTAACTTGCAGCTCCCACTTGGATGGACAGAGCAGCATGTGGAGACCCACATCATAAACTTTTGCTTCAAGAACTACCACAGGAATATACCAGGAAAGCTGAGAGAATTCACAGACCCTTTGAAGGAGGTGGATTGCCACTGCAGGCTCTGTGGGACAGCCTAGGGACTGTAAGTCAGCTTGCTTTCTCTGCTGGGAATTTGTAGCCTGGGGCAAGTTCTCAGCCCTGCTCACCAGCTGCCTGAAAATAAACTCAGTGCTGTTGTGGGGGCATGGTGGGAGTGAGACTAGCCTTTTG
>NW_012108186.1:74456-80710 GCF_000951045.1 Mandrillus leucophaeus | reverse complement strand
GCGAGGAGTTGTGTTCCTTTGGAGGAGAAGAGGTATTCTGGTTTTTGGAATTTTCAGCCTTTCTGCTCTGGTTTCTCCCCATCTTTGTGGTTTTATCTACCTTTGGTCTTTGATGTTGGTGACCTATGGATGGGGTTTTGGTGTGGATGTCCTTTTTGTTGATGTTGATGCTATTCCTTCCTGTTTCTTAGTTTTCCTTCTAATACGCCCCACAGCTGCAGGTCTGTTGGAGTTTGCTTGAGGTCTGCTCAAGACCCTGTTTCCCTGGGTATCACCAGCGGAGACTGCAGAACAGCAAAGATTGCTGCCTGCCCCTTCCTCTGGAAGCTTTGTTCCATAGGGGCACCCACCTGTATGAGGTGTCCATTGGCCCCTACTGGGAGGTGTCTCCTAGTCAGGCTACACAGGGGTCAGGGATCCTCTTGAGGAGGCAGTCTGTCCATTATCGGAGCTCAAATGCCATGCTGGGAGAACCAGTGCTCTCTTCAGGGCTGTCAGTTAGGGACATTTGAATCTGGAGAAGTTGTCTGCTGCCTTTTGCTCAGATATCCCCTGCCCCCAGAGGTGGAATCTGTAGATGCAGTAGGCCTTCCTGAGCTGCAGTGGGCTCTGCCCAGTTCGAGCTTACCTGCTGCTTTCTTTACACTGTGAGCATAGAACTGCCTACACAAGCCTTAGCAATGGCGGACACCCCTCCCACTGCCAAACTCCCACGTCCCAGGTCAATCTCAGACTTCTGCGCTAGCAGCAAGCAAAGCTCGGTGGGTGTGGGACCCACCGAGCCAGGCACAAGAGGGAATCTCCTGGTCTGCCGGTTGCAAAGACCATGGGAAAAGCACAGTATTTGGGCAGAAGTGTATTGTTCCACCAGGTACAGTCATTCATGGCTTCCTTTGGCTAGGAAAGGGAAATCACCCAACCAGTTATGCTTCCTGGGTGAGGCAACGCCCCGCCCTGCTTTGGCTCACCCTCCGTGGGCTGTACCCACTGTCCAACCAGTCCCAATGAGATGAACCTGGTACCTCAGTTGGAAATGCAGAAATCACCCATCTTCTGTGTTGATCTTGCTGGGAGCTGTAGACCACAGCTGTTCCTACTCGGCCATCTTGGAAGCGACCAATATCTTCCTTCCTTTCTTCTTTCTTTCTTTCTTTCTTTCCTTCTTTCTTTCTTTCTTCCTTTCTTTCTTGTTATGTGATTTTTCTGTGGTAGTATGTTTTAATTTGTCACTTTTAATTTTTAGTGTATCTATCATAGGTTTTTGCCTTGCGCTCACCACAAGGCTTACCAAAAACATCCTATAGTTATAAGTATTTAAAACTAACACCAAAATCTGAGGGGGAAAATGGCAGATAGGAGACAGAACTAACTTGCAGCTCCCACTTGGATGGACAGAGCAGCATGTGGAGACCCACATCATAAACTTTTGCTTCAAGAACTACCACAGGAATATACCAGGAAAGCTGAGAGAATTCACAGACCCTTTGAAGGAGGTGGATTGCCACTGCAGGCTCTGTGGGACAGCCTAGGGACTGTAAGTCAGCTTGCTTTCTCTGCTGGGAATTTGTAGCCTGGGGCAAGTTCTCAGCCCTGCTCACCAGCTGCCTGAAAATAAACTCAGTGCTGTTGTGGGGGCATGGTGGGAGTGAGACTAGCCTTTTGGGCTCTGGGTTCCATGGGAGCCTGATGAGCCTGTGGCTGTGGTTTTCCCCAACTTTCCTGATGACTGGTGTGATGCAACAGAGGCAGCCATAATTCCCCAGGAACATAATTTCCTTGGCCTAGAAACCGCACCCCTATCCCCCACAGTGGCCAAAACAAGCCCCACCCAAGGATAGTCTGAGCTCACACATGCCTAACCCTGCCCCCACCTAATGGTCTTTCTCTACCCACCCTGGTAGCTGAAAACAAAGAACATAATCTCTTGGGAGCCTTATGACCCACCACCTGATCCTTCATATACTACCACAACTATGCATTCCTGAAAGCACCACCTCTAGCTGGAGGCCAAACAACACAAAATCAGCACACTTAAGAAAAATACAACCAAGGACCCTCACACAGTCCAGTTCATTCCCCTGCTACCTCCACCAGAGCAGGTGCTGGTATATTAGTACATTCTCATGCTGCTATGAAGAAATGCCCAATATGGAGTAATTTATAAAGGAAAGAGGTTTAATTGACTTACAGTTCCACATAAGTAGGGAAGTCTCAGGAAACTTAGAGTCATGGCAGAAGGCACCTCTTCACAGGACTGCAGGAGAGAGAAGAATGATAGCTGAGTGAAAGGGGAAGCCTCTTATAAAACCATCAGATCTCATGAAAATTTACTATCACAAGAATAGCATGGGGAAACTGTCCCCATGATTCAATTACCTCCCACCACCACACATGGGGTTTATGGGTATTACAATTCAAGACAAGACTTGAGTGGGACGCAGCCAAACCATAACAGCTGATATCCATAGCTGAAGACAGAGCACATCACAGGACTCTCTACAGACACTCCCCAGTACAAGTCTGGAGCCTGGTAGCTCTGCTGGGTGGCTAGATACAGAAGAGAAATAATAATCACTGCAGTTCAGCTATCAGGAAGCACAATCCCTAGGGGAAAGGCAAGAGCACTACATCAAGGGAGCGCCCCATGAGACAAAAGAATCTGAACAGAAGCACTTGAGTCCCAGATCTTCCCTCCGACATAGTATACCCACATGGGAAGGAACCAGAAAAACAATTCTGATACTATGACAAAACAAGGTTTTTTAACACTCCTAAAAGATCACACCAGCTTACCAGCAATGGATCTAAACCGAGACAAAATCTCTGATTTGCCAGAAAAAAATTCAGAAGGCTGACTCTTATGCCAATCAAGGAGGAACCAGAGAAAGGTGAAGTCCACCCTAAAGAAATTCAAGAAATTATACAGGATATGAATTTAAAAATATCCAGTGAAATAGATAGCATAAATAAAAAATAATCACGGAATCTGGAAATGAAGGACACATAGAGAATTGCAAAATGCACTGGAAAGTCTCAGCAATAGAATCAAACAAGTAGAAGAAACAACTTCAGAGCTCGAAGCCAGTTTCAAATTAACGCAATCCAACAAGACAATTTTTTTTTTCTTAATGAACAAAGCCTCTAAGAAGTTTGGGATTATGTTAAACGCACAAACCTAAGAATAATTGGTGTTCCTGAGGAAGAAGAGAAATCTAAAAGTTTGGAAAACATATTTGAGGGAATAATTGAGGTAAACTTCCCCAGCCTTGCTAGAGATTGAGACATCCAAATGCAAGAAGCTCAGAGAAGACCTAGGAAATTCATCTCAAAAAGATCATCACCTAGGCACATAGTCATCAGGTTATCTAAAGTCAAGAAGAAGGAAAGAAACTTAAGAGCTGTGAGTCAAAAATATCAGGTAGCCTATAAAGGAAAACCTACCAGATTAACAGCAGATTTCTCAGCAGAAATCCTACAAGCTAGAATAAATTGAGGTCCTATCTTTAGCCTCCTAAACAAAAGAATCAGTCAACAATTTTTTATCCAGTGAAACTGAGCTCCATAAATGAAGGAAGGATACAGTCTTTTTCAGACAAACAAATGCTAACATTTTGCCACTACCAAGACAAATTTGCCACTACCAAGCCAACACTACAAGAACTGCTAAAAAGAGCTCTAAATCTAAAACAAATCCTTGAAATAAACCAAAAACAATAAGTTAGGTTGGTGAAAAAGTAATTGCAGTTATTTGTGCAAAAGTAATTGCAGTTATTTGTGCAAAAGTAATTTGTGGCAAAACAATAATAACTTTTGCACCAACCTAATAGAATCTCCTTAAAGCAGAAATCTCACAGGACCTGTAAAACAATAACTCAGTGAAAACAAACCAAGGCATTCAGGTAACAAATAGCATGATGAATAGAATAGTGCCTCACATCTCAATACTGATGTTGAATGTAAATAGCCTAAATGCTCCACTTAAAAGATACAGAATGGTAGAATGGATAAGAATTCACCAACCAAGTATCTGCTGTCTTCAAGAGACTCAACTGACACATAGGGACTCACATAAACTTAAGGTAAAGAAGTGGAAAAAGACATTCCATGCAAATGGACACCAAAAGTGAGCAGGAGTAGCTATTCTTACATCAGACAAAATAAACTTTAAAGTGACAACAGTTAAAAAAGACAAAGAGGGACATTATATAATGATAAAAGTACTAGTGCAAGAGGAAAATATCACAATCCTAAATATACATGAACCTAACACTGAAGCTCCCAAATTTATAAAACAATTACTACTAGACCTAAGAAACGAGATAGATGGCAACGCAATAATATTGGGGAACTTCAATACTCTCCTGACAGTACTAGACGGGTCATCAAGACATAAAGTCAACAAATGAACAATGGCTTTAAACTATACCCTAGAACAAATGGACTTAACATATATTTAAAGAGCATTATACCCAACAACTGCAGAATATACATTCTTTTCATCAGTACATGGAACATTGTCTAAGACAGACCATACGATAGAAAAGTCTCAACAAATTTAAGAAAAAAGTCTCAACAAATTTAAGAAAATTAAAGTTATCACAAGTATTCTCTCAAATCACAATGGAATAAAATTGGAAATCAACTCCAAAAAGAATTCTGTAATCCAGGCAAACACATGGAAATTAGATAATCTGCTCCTGAATGATCATTTGGTCAACAATGAAATTAAGATGAAAATTAAAAACTTCTTTGAACTGAATGATAATAGCGACACAACCTATCAAAACCTCTGAGACACAGAAAAGGCAATGCTAACAGGAAAGTTCATAGCATTAAATGCCTCCATCAAAAAGTATGAAAGAGCACAATTAGACAATCTAAGGTCACACCTGAATGACCTAGAGAAACAAGAACCAAGTCCAAATTCAGCAGAAGAAAAGAAACAACCAAGACAAGAGAAAAACTAAATGAAATTGAAGCAAAAAAAAAAAAAATACAAAAGATTAACGAAACAGAAAGCTGATTCTTTGAAAAGATAAATAAAATTGATAGACCATTAGCAAGATTAACCAAGAAAATAAGAGAGACAATCCAAATAAGCTCAATTAGAAATGAAATGGGAGACATTACAACTAAGATCACAGAAATACAAAAGATCATTAAAAGTTACTATGAACACACATAGGTGCATAAAATAGAAAACCTAGAGGAGATGGATAAATTCCTGGAAATATACAACCCTCCTAGATTAAACCAGGAAGAAATAGAAACTCTGAACAGACCAATAACAAGCAGTGAGACTGAAATGGTAATGTAAAAGTTACCAACAACGACAACAAAAAAGTCCAGTGCCAGATGGATTCACAGCTGAATTTCATCAGACATTCAAAGAAGAATAGGCACCAATTCTGTTGATGCTATTCCAAAAGATAGAAAAAGAGGGAATCCTCCCTGAATCATCCTGTGAAGCCAGCATCAGTCTAACACCAAAACTAGGAAAGGACATAACAACAAAAAAAGAAAACTACAGACCAATATCCCTGATGAACATAGATGCAAGAATTCTCAACAAAATGCTAGCAAACTGAATCCAACAGCCTATGAAAAAGACAACATGCCATGGTCAAGTGGGTTTCATACCAAAAATGCAGGGATGGTATAACATCCACAAGTTAATAAATGTTATACACCACATGAGCTTTTCTGCATTCAGTATAATGTTGTATAATGTTGGCTATGGGTTTGTCATAGTTAAAACATTCCCCCCGAAAACTGGAACAAGACAAGGATACCTACTTTTACCACTTCTATTCAACATAACAGAATGGAAGTCCTAACCAGAAAAATCAGACAAGAGAAAGAAATAAAGGGCATCCAAATAGGTAAAAAGGAAGTCAAACTATCTCTGTTTGCTTGTGATATGATTGTATACCTAGAAAACTTTAAGAACCTATCCAAAAAACTCCTAGAACTGGTAAATAAATTCATCAAAGTTTCAAGATACAAAATTAATGTACACATATTAGTAGCTCTGCTATACACCAACAGCAACCAAGCTGAGAATCAATCAAGAACTCAATTCCTTTTACAAAAGCTGAATATATATATATACACATGCACATATGTATATATACATATATACACACATATATACACACATATATACACATATGTGTATGTAGACATATATACACACATAGATGTACACACATTATATACACATATGTGTATGTAGACATATATACACACATAGA
>NW_012108186.1:69167-74406 GCF_000951045.1 Mandrillus leucophaeus | reverse complement strand
AGACATATATACACACATAGATGTACACACATTATATACACATATGTGTATGTAGACATATATACACACATAGATGTACACACATTATATACACACATAGATATGTGTGTGTGTGTATATATATACACATTATACACACACACACACACACACAGACACACACACACAAACACTTAGGAATATGCTTAACCAAGGAGGTGAAAGACCTCTACAAAGAAAACTACAAAACACTGCTGAAAGAAATCACAGATGATGCAAACATATGGAAACACATCCCATGCTCATGGATGGGTAGAATCAATATTGTGAAAATAACTACTGCCAAAGCAGTCTACAAATTCAATACAATTCCCATCAAAATGCCACCATCATTTTTCATAGAACTAGAAAAAACAATCCTAAAATTCATATGGAACAAAAAAAGAGCCTGCATAGCCAAAGCAAGACTAAAACAGAACAAATCTGGGCTGGGCACAGTGGCTCACGCCTGTAATCCCAGCACTTTGGGAGGCTGAGACTGGTGGATCACCTGAGGTCAGGAGTTCAAGACCAGTCTGGCCAACATGGCAAAACCTCACTTCTCCTAAAAATACAAAAATTAGCCAGGCATGGTGGCGAGCACCTGTAGTCTCAGCTACTCGGGAGGCTGAGGTAGGAGAATCACTTGAACCCAGGAAGCAGAGCTTGCAGTGAGCCAAGATTGTGCTACTGCACTCCAGCTTGGGCGAGAAGAGTAAAACTCCATCTCACAAGAAAAAGGAGAAATATGGAGGCATCACATTACCCGATTTCAAATTACACTACCAAAGCAACATGGTACTGGTATAAAAACGGGCACATAGACCAAAGGAACAGAATAGAGAACCCAGAAATAAAGCCAAGTACTTATAGCCCACTGATCTTTGACAAAGCAATCAAAAATATAAAGTGAGAAAAGGATATCCTAGTCAGCAAATGATGCTGGGATAATTGGCAAGCCACATGTAGAAGAATGAAACTGGATCCTCATCTCTCACCTTATATAAAGATCAACTCAAGAATGACCAAAAACTCCAATCTAAGATCTGAAACTGTAACAATTCTAGAATATAACATTGGAAAAACTCTTCTAGACATTGGCTTAGGCAAAGACTTCATGAGCAAGGACCCAAATGCAAATGCAACTAAAACAAATAGATGGGACTTAATTAAACTAAACACCTCCTTAACAGCAAAAGAAATAATCAGCAGAGTAAACAGACAACCCACAGAATGGGAGAAAATCTTCACAATCCATACATCTGAGAAATTACTAATATCCAGAATCTACAAGGAACTCAAACAAATCAGCAAGAATAAAACAATCCCATCAAAAAGTGGGCTATGCATATGAATAAACAATTCCTCAAAAGAAGATATACAAATGGTCAACAAACATGTAAAAAATGCTCAACATCACTAATTATCAGGGAAATGCAAATCAAAACTGCAATGCAATACCACATTATGCCTGCAAGAATGGCTATTTTCATAAAAATGTCAAACTAATTTTCAATTGTTTGAAACTATTCCAAACAACTGAAAAGGAGCCCCAGTGGTGTGAGTTTGTAAGAGGGATCTTTCAATCCATGGGTTGCAAACTTCTATGGAAAAAGCACAGTTTCCCCAGCTGGGTAGCATGCTCACTCACTGCCTCCCTTGTCTGTGGGGAGGGGGTTTCCCTTCCCTGTGTGGCTGTCAGGTGGGCAGCCACACCACACTGTTCTTCCTTCTCTCTGTGAGTCACGCCAGCTTTCTAGTCAATTTTGATGAGAGAATCTGGATACCTTGGTTGCCAGTGAAGGATTCACATACTTATTATGTTTTCTTTTGATGGGAGTCTCTGAACACCACTGCTTCTAGTTGGCCATTTTGGCCCCGACCCCCCTTACTTATTTAAATAAGCTTTCTATCCCCTTGTCTTTCTCAGTTCTCTCTTCAACTCCAATAACTCAAATATTTGCTCTTTTGATGTTGTTCCATAAGTCCTGTGGTTTCATGTATTCTTTTTCAGTCTTTTTTTCTTTTCTGACTGTATATTTAATACATTTATGGGCTCACTTATTTTTTTCTTCTGTTTGATCAATTCTATGGTACTTTGTTGCTCTCTATGGTACTTTTCATTTCATTCATTGTATTTTTCAATTCCAGGATTTCTGTTTGATTTTTTTTGTCATTGTTATTTCAATCTCTCTGTTAAATTCATTTGATAAATTTCTGAATTGATTCTCTGTTATTGTTGAAGTTCATTGAACTTCCTTAAAACAGCTATTTTGTATTCTTTGCCTGGGAGATCATACGCCTTCACAACTTTAGGATTGTTTTTTGGCATCTTATTTTGAGGTTTTGTTTCCCAGAATGTTCTTGGTCCTTCAGAAGTGTGACAATGCCTGCACAATGAGTAATCAGGTATTTATTTTAGCTTTGTGGTCTGGTTTTGTTTGTGCCTATCCTTCTTCAGAGAACCTTCCAGGGATTGTAAGCTAACTCACTATTGTGTTACCTGAGTCTGTGATCACCACAGCCATCTCAGCACAAGAAGATAGTATAAGCCTAGGCTTGCCATGAGTCTTCAGAGGGTTCTGAGGTTGATGCAACTTTCTAGCCCAGATGATCCTGGGGAAGACATAAGGAGGATATTGGGACTATGTAGGAACACTGGCCAAGGACCTGAGTCAACAAGACTGTCCCACTGTCCCAGATGAGCATGCTTCCCAGCAGTTCTCTGCATAGGTGGGATGGGTCCCCAACTCCAGTGAGAGGAGCTGCATTTGAGACTGGGCCCCATTGGGATTTGCTGTGGGAAAGAGGCTGTTGTGCTTGTCTGACTTAGGTGGGTATACATCACCAAACAGGTCTCTGCACAAGTCAGATAGCTCCTTAACTGGTACAGAAAGGGCCAGAGCTGAGACTGAACCTTCCTGGGACCTGCTGTGGGATGAAGGTTGACAAGACTATCATATCTGCTTGGATAGGTGTGAATCTCCTAGCAGGTCCCTGCACAGATGGGATAGTGCCCCACCTGCAGCAGGAAGAGCTAGTACTAAGACTGGGTCCCCTTGAGATCTGCTATGGGACAAAGGCTGGAGAGCCCAGTCTTGGCTTTGATGGGTGTATGTCATCCAGTAAGTTCCTGCATAGATAGAATGGCCCACCAATTGTAGCAGGAGGGACTAGAATTGAGACTGCCCTCCCCCCCACCTCTCCAGGATCTCCTAAGAAACAAAGGTTAGAGAGCCCATCTTGTTGGCCCAGATGGGTACATATCTTCCAGCAGGTCTCAGCACAGATGGGATAGCTCCCTGACCATAACAAGAGGGGCCGGAGCTGAGACCGAGGCCCCTTAGCATCTGCTGTAAGGCAGAGCATCTCTGAGCTGGGACCTCAGCTGAGGAGAGCCCTAACAGCTCACAGGGAAACTTTCAGGTTCACTGTGGAAACCAATATCAATGGGTAGCCAGCCTGTCCACCAAGGTAGTAGTGTACATGGTTCTTTCTGGACCTTTGCACAGATGGTTTTAGTTGCAAGCTCAATGCCAAACAGGGCTGTAGCCTAGCCCTTTGAGGGACTAGACTGTTTCCAGGTTCCTGGAAGCAAACTCAGCAAGGCAGATCAGTCAGCTGGGTGTTGGTCTGCACCCTCAAAACAACGCTCTTGTAGATCTTGAGTTCTGTTAGGACTTCACAAACTCCCACCTGAATTCTGAGGCTCCTGCACAAAGACTTTTAACTGTGGATGGATGCAGAATTCTTATTGTTGTGGGGGTATATGAACAGGTTAGCTTCTAACCTGCCATCTTAATAACATCAGTCATATATTTAAAAAAAAATTTTGGTGTGATAATAGACAAAGAGTGTGGAAATATTCCATATTAAAGGAGATTAAAAAGATGTAACTAAATGCAGTTCTGGACTGTTAGAAAACCCTGTTCTGAAGAGGAGAAAGTTTTTTAAAAGACGTTATTGGGTCCATTGGCAAAATTAGAATATGGATCATATATTAGGTAAAAGTATTACAACAATGTTAAATTTACTGATGCTGATAACAATACTGTAGTTATGTAGGAGAATACCTCTACTCTTAGAAAATAGACTCTGAAATATTTGAAGGCAAAGAACCATGAGGTTAGCATCTTACTTGAATGATTCCAGAAAAAAAAGTACGTGTACACACATAAACACATACAGTTCTTACAAGCATACATTATTTTGACGTCTCACAATTTATATAATTATTATTACATAATAGTTGTAACATGTCAAAAATTTTTGTACATCTATTTACATGATCTCATGGGTTCTCTTTTTTTAGTGTATTAATATGGTAGCTAATCAACATTCAATAATTGATTTTTGGATGTTAAACCAATATTGCATTCTTGGAATAAGCCTCACTTAGTCCTGATGTATTATCCTTTTTTGTATGTTGGTACAGTTAATTTCTAAAATTTGCTTTAGCATTTTTGCATCTATGTTCTTGAGGGGTATTGATTCATAATTTTTTTCTTGTAATGTCTTTGTATACTTTTAGTCTGAGAATAATATTGTCCTTAGTAAATGAGTTGGAAAATACTCCTTCTTCAATTTTCTGGAAGAGTTTGGGTAGAATTGGTATTTATTTTTCTTAAATATTTGGAAGAATCTGTGAACAAAGCTGTTTTGGCCTGGAGTTTTTCATTTTAGATATGTTTTTAACAAAATATTCTATTTCTTTAATTGATAGACGGTTTTTCAGGGTTTTTTTCTTAAGCAAGCTTTCATAGTCTGTGACTTTTAAGAAATGTGTCTATTTCACATAAGTTGTTACATTTATAGGTATGATGTTGTTCATAACATTCCCTCACCATCCTTTTGCTATTTGTAAATTCTGTAGTGATGTCACATTTCTCTTTCACAAATATTGGTCATTCACGACTTCTCTCTTTTTTCCTAATCAGTGTGGCAGGAATTTTATAAACTTTATTGATTATCTTTATGAACCATTTTGGTTTCATTGATTTTCTCTATTTTTCTGTCTTCTATTTTATTATTTCCACTTTGCTCTTTCTCTATCATTTATTTTCTTCTTCCTCTTCTGATTTTCTTAATTATCTAATTTCAGATTTGATTCACTCTTCCTTCTCTAGTTTCATAAGGTAGAAGCAGAGGTTGATTTGAGACCTTTTTTCTTTTCTAAAATAAGCATTTATATATATATATATTTTTTTTTTCTTTTCCTTTT
>NW_012108186.1:63544-64738 GCF_000951045.1 Mandrillus leucophaeus | reverse complement strand
AAAAAAAAAAAAACAAAAAAAACCTCACAACTATGAGAACAAAGTGTTTCCAGAAAAAAGGAGTATTTATGATAAAAACTGCTGAGAAGTCAAATACAATGAGATTGAAGAACCACTGGACTTGCTAAGACGGAAGTCATTTGTGATATTGATAAGAGCTACTCATTGGAGTAGTGGAAAATCAAGTCCAAGAAGATAGAATGGAATGGTGAGAAAGCAGAAACAGTAAGTGTAGGAATTGTGTGCTTATGGTATCTATATTCCTGTACATGAGGATACAGTCGTAGGTACATTTTGTGTTTTAAATAAAGTGCCCTCAATAAAGTTAAATTAGCCTGTGCCAACCAAGGTCTTTCTCATGTTACTCTGTGCAACCTCTTCAATGTGTGTTAAGTTAGAGAAGATTCTAACTTAGATACACAAAATTGTAGAATTGAGCTGAATCATTTTGCTCTTCCGAACACCCTTTATTCAATGCGCTAGAGTATTTTTCCAAAGGAACTTATTTTATTATTATCCTATATTTTATTAAGTAATATTTAATATATTCAAAAAGTTATCGAATATATTATGAAGGATAATAAGTTATGGGGAAATAATACTTATGAATCCTCTACCTAACCTAAGAATTATTAATTATTAATATTATTTTGCATCGCCGGGCGAGGTGGCGGGCGCTGTAGTCCCAGCTACTCGGGAGGCTGAGACAGGAGAATGGCGTGAATCTGGCAGGCGGAGCTTGCAGATCACGCCATTGCACTCCAGCCTGGGCGACAGAGCGAGACTCCGTCTCAAAAAAAAAAAAAAAAAAAAAATGGCAACAGTGGAAACTGGGCACCACTAGATACAGGAGGGAAGAGGGAGGTTAAGGATTAAAAAACTATTCAGTACTGTGCAAAATGCCTGGGTGATGAGATCATTCATACTCCAAACCTTAGCATCACGCAATATAACTTCGTATATTGTATGCACATGAACTGATGAATCTAAAGTAAAAGTTATAAACAAATGAATAAATATTTTTTTAAAAAAAGTAAAAGAAAATTAGAGGAGAGGTCAGGCTACCAAAGATATTCAGAAACAGCAGCAGATGAAATAGAAAAAAAAAAAAAACAAAAAAAACCTCACAACTATGAGAACAAAGTGTTTCCAGAAAAAAGGAGTATTTATGATAAAAACTGCTGAGAAGTCAAA
>NW_012108186.1:58990-63029 GCF_000951045.1 Mandrillus leucophaeus | reverse complement strand
TAACCAGGGTGGTCTTGATCTCCTGACCTTGTGATCTGCCTGCCTTGGCCTCCCAAAGTGCTGGGATTACAGGCGTGAGCCACCACACCTGGCCTAAATATATATTATTTTTTAAAGGCCGTATTTAGGCTGGGCATGGTAGCTCATGCCTGTAATCCCAGCACTTTGGGAGCCTGAGGTGGGTGGATCAGCTGAGGTCAGGAGTTCGAGACCAAATTAGCTGGGCATGGTGGTGCACGCCTGTAATCCCAGCTACTCAGGAGGATGAGGCAGGAGAATCGCTTGAACCCAGGAGGTGGAGGTTGCAATGAGCCAAGATCGCAGAATTGCACTCCAGCTTGGGCGACAGAGCAAGACTCCCTCTCAAAAAAATAAAATAGAGTAGCTATATTTAAAGTACTGCTTTAGCAAATTCTGATGCATTATATTTGCATTTTTATTCAGTTTAATTTCTAGTTTCCCTTTTGGTGTTTTAATTCACCTATGTGTTATTTACAAGTGTTTTAACTTCTCCCTGTGCCACAGCCTAGAAACTTTCCCTGAGCAGTAAAACTGGAAGAGTTATAGGATTGACTTTTTTTATTTCCTATCTCTCAAGTATTACTCACTTTCAATGCCTGATGTCCAGCATCTTAAAAACTGAAAACTATTTTGAATAGATTCTGTTTAGTTTTCTTTCTTTCACCCTTTTTTGTTTGTTAGTTTTAGGCAGAAGGTAAATCTGGCTGGAAACAGAATTCCTCCTTTTCTTTTTGCTTAGGTTTAAATGTCTTGTAAGAGATCTTATCAGAATGAGGCAAAGAGCATGTAAGAATAAAAGACTAAGACAGGTAGAATTCTGGTACAATCTACCTGTTCTTCATAAAAGAAAATGATGCATGCAGCCTTGTGTTTATTAAGTCATACCCTCTTGGACTATTTTATCAAGTTATATTTAATATAAAATAACCCTCGGTTACAGACAAGACCCACATGACTTTAAACTATTTACTCATTCAACAATGAACAATTCACTGAATAAATATGTATTAATCACCTATTATATGATAGGTACTTGGGATAGGGCAAAAAAATAAGGTAGTCTTTGTCTCAATGTTAGTCAGCATTTAAATAAGGCGATACACAGAAAATAAAAAAGTCAAGAAACAAACAAGATCACTTCAAATAATTTTAAGTATCACAGAGAAAGAAAAACAGCGTCTAGAGAAAGTGGTAAGGAAGAAATGATGTTCTAGTTTACCTAGCTCCTTAATCTGAAGATCTGGCATTGTGTTTAGATTTGAATAAAGCAAAGAAGAAATGGTATGATAGTACAGCATGGGATGAGGAGGTAAGGAGACATTCCAAGCCAAGGAAATAGCAAATGCAAATACACCAAGAAGAGATAGAGTTTTCTGTAATTGTAGATTATACAAAAAATCAGAGTGGTTGGAGACTAAAGAAGGTGGAAGACTGATATGGGATGCGATCTAAGAGCTAGCAGAAACCCCTTTATGTGGGCCTTGTTGGACATGGCAAGGCACTCGGAATTTCAATGGGACACCAGCAGAGTTTTGTGCAATGAAATGTTATGATAAGATTTCTGCTTTGAAAAAATAACTCTGCCTGCTATGTAGGATGCGTGGGTTTGAGTAAGATAGGATGGAAGTTTGAACTAGAATTATAGCAGTAGAGTTGATGAGAAGTGATCATGCTTGGAGTATAGAGTTGACAGTGCTTGATAAAGGATAGATTGTGGAGTATGAAAGAAAGCAAGGAATCAAGGATGTTTGTAGCCTGAGATACTAGCATTTTCTTAGAGGAGAAAATCTGGTGGATAAGCAGATATTTTAAAGCTTTCTGATGCCTGCGTAAATATGTCAGTCTGGCAGTCAGATACACAAATCTGGAGCTGAGGAGAGGAGCCCAGACTGGAGACAGAATTCGGGGATCCACTAGCTTATTACAAGATCACCTAGTGGGTAATAACATAGGACAAGACCTAAGTCATTTAAATTTAGAAATCAAGTAGTTTTTTCTAGTTCTGTGAAAAATGATATTGATAGTTTGATAGGAATAGAATTGAATCTGTATATTGCATTGGATAATATGGATGATTTAACAGTGTTGATTCTTCCAATCCATGAGCATGGAATGTTTTTCCATTTGTGTCATCTATGATTTTTTTCAGCAGTGTTTTGCAATTTCTCCTTGTAGAGATATTTCACCTCCCTGGCTAGATATATTCCTAGGTATTTAATTTTTTATGTATGGCTATTTTAAATAGGATTGCATTCTTTATTTGGCTCCTATATAGAACCGAAAAAGAGCCCAGGTCAGGCACGCAGACTCACGTCTGTAATCCTAGCACTTTGGGAGGCCAAGGCGGGTAGATTGTTTGAGGCTAGGAGTTTGAGACCAGCTTGGGCAACATGGTGAACCCCCATCTCTACAAAAAAAAAGAAAAAAGAAACAATTTGCTGGGCACGGTGGCACGTGCCTGTAGTCCCACCTTCACGGGGAAGCTGAAGTCAAGGCTGTAGTGAGCCCAGGAGGCTGAGGCTGCAGTGAGCCATGATCATGCCACTGCACTCTGGCAGGGGTGATAGAGCAAGACTCTGTCTCAAATAAAAAATAAAAATATCCAAATTTCCAAAGCAATCCTAAGCAAAAAGAACAAAGCCAGAGGCATCACATTACCCAATTTCAAACTATACTATAAGGCTGCAGTAACAAAAACAGCACAGTACTGGTACAAAAACAGACACATAGACCAATGGAACAGAATAGAGAACCCAGAAAGAAAACCACACACCTACAGTCATCAAATCTTCAACAAATTCAACAAAATAAGTAATGGGGAAAGGACTCCCTACTCAATAAATGGTGCTGGCATAGATGGCTAGCCATATTCAGAAGAAACTAACTGTATCCCCCTGTTTCACCATATGAAAAAATCAATTCAAGATCTATTAAAGATTAAAATGTAAAATCTCAAGTATAAGAATCTTAGAAGAAAACCTAGGAAACGTTTGGACATTGGCCTCTGCAAAGAATTTATGACTAAGCCCTCAAAAGCATTTGCAACAAAAACAAAAATTGACAAATGGGATCTAAGAAAACTGAAGAGTGTCTGCACAGCCAAAGAAACTATCAACAGAGTAAATCAACAACCAACAGAGTGGGACAAAATATTTGCAAACTCTGCGTCTGACAAGTCTGATATCCAGAATCTATCAGAAATTTAAATAATTGAACAAGCAAAAAACAAATAACCCCATTTAAAAATGGGCAAATGACATGAACAGATACTTCTCAAAGAAGACATACAGCTGGCCAACAAACATGAAAAAATCCTCCACATCACTGATCATCAGAGAAATGCAAATCAAATCCACAATGAGATACCATTTCACACCAGTCAGAATGGCTATTATTTAAAAAGTCAAAAGTCAACAGATACTGTTGAGGCTGTGGAGGAAAGAGAATGTTTATACACTGTAGGTGGGAATGTAAGCTAGTTCAGCCACTGTGGAAAGCAGTTTGGAGATTTCCCAAACCACTTAGAACTACCGTTCAACCCCCCAATCCCATTACGGCTGTATATCCAAAAGAAAACAAATTGTTCTACCAAAAAGACACAGGCACTCACATGTTCATTGCAGGACTACTCAGCATAGCAAAGGCATGGAGTCAACCTAGGTGCCCATTAATGGTGGCCTAGATAAAGAAAATATGATGCATATACACCGTGGAGTACTACATAGCCATAAAAAATGAAATAATGCCCTTTGCAGCAACATAAATGCAGCTGTAGACCATTATCCTAAGCAAATTAACACAGGAACAGAAAACCAAACACTTCATGTTCTCATTTATGAATGAGAGTTAAATACTGAGTACATACCAACATAAAAATGGCAACAGTGGGCCGGGCGCGGTGGCTCACGCCTGTAATCCCAGCACTTTGGGAGGCCAAGACGGGCAGATCACGAGGTCAGGAGATTGAGACCATCCTGGCTAACACGGTGAAACCCCGTCTCTACTAAAAAATACAAAA
>NW_012108186.1:17682-57980 GCF_000951045.1 Mandrillus leucophaeus | reverse complement strand
GGGGAAATAATACTTATGAATCCTCTACCTAACCTAAGAATTATTAATTATTAATATTATTTTGCATCTCACTGTGGGATCCTCCGTCATCCTCCTGACTCCAGCTCTCCCCAAGGGTAAAAGCTACTCTAAATTTTATTTTCCCCTAGATTAAAAAATAAGTTTTATAATATACACATATATTCCTAAACAACATATTATTTCCTTGTTAGTCAGCCTTCACAGCATATGTGTTACAAGCCTTTTTTCTTTGTAGAAATAAAAACTTAGGTAATTATGATTTACCAAAGGCCAAGAAACCAACTAAAACCAGAGCCAGATGTAGTTACTCCTTCTTGGTTCAGATCATAACTCATGCTAATACTCACAAGAGCTAGTACTAGAAAATAAAGTCACTGTGGAAAAGGCAGTCTTTCCAGCTTAACTCGAACACAACCTCAAATCATTTATAACAATGCACCAAGCAGTTATTACCAATTGCTTGGCTCTTTTAGAGACATGAACTGGATTCGATCAGAAAGCCCTGTTGGTTGAATAACATGGAATACAGTTGTTATCCCAGTGCTTTTTCTCAAGTATGACATGATTTCTTTCTCATTTTAATGTTGAAAATGCTTTTTAATAACCTCTACAGTTTGATGTTGGAAAACTTATATTGAGAAACACCAGGAACGATTTCTTTCTCCAATTTGAAAATCAATAGTAACATTTCACATTTTTGTACCAGGAGTTTATGCACCAGGAGCATTTCACTAATGAAAGCACTATTTTAATATTATGTTGTAATAGAATTATAGAATCTCAATATTAAATGTATAAATGTATTGCCTCTGCCCTGATATTATCTTCTTTTCATAGATGATATTACCTGACTCCAGTCAGTAGTCCAATTAGCAGTAGACTTCACCAAATCCAATATTCTTTGACCAATCTGTCCTTAGTCAGAGATTTAGCCCTTCATTTAATAGCTCAGCTGACACATTCATCTTGAAGTAAATCCTTTATTTTGTATACAAACAAAATGTTTCCAGAAAGAAGGAATGTTTATGGTAAAAGCTGCTGAAAAGTCAAATGCAATCTAGCGATAACCACTAGACTTGGGATGATGGAGGTCATTTGTGACTTCCATCAAATATGGTATTGAGTTTCTGTATTATTCTTGAAATTAAGCTATCACTTTATATCCCAAGTGTAATACGTGCATCCCTGTCTTGCATAGGGACTCATCTCCTTCTTCTGATAATAGTACCCCACTTTCCTATAAATAATCCATTTCATATGATTTAGGTAGAGCGCATAATCAGCCATGGTCAATAAGAGAGCCTCTTGCCCCAAGTCAGAGTGATTAGTTCTAAATTGACTATATGATCCAAGCCTGGCCAACCTGATCTAACATGAGGACTTTTATTTGGGGAGGTTTAAACTCATAAGATATATATCTTGAAGAAGTTAACTGCTTGAATGTAAGTCCCTTAGTGCCAACAGCAATCTTGCCTGACATTTGAGAGTACATTTTTAAGAAATGATGACATAGAACCTTCATAATTACTTGGGACACCACCCCCTCTGCAATCTTATCCACCCATAAAACAATTTCTATTAAATGGACTAACAGAAATTGTTAGTCCTAAACTTTTAGTTAAATGAGCTAAAAATAATTTTCCCTTAGGCAGGGCGCAGTAGCTCATGCCTGTAATCCCAGCACTTTGGGAGGCCGAGGTAGGCAGATCACATGATGTCAGGAGTTTGAGATCATCTGGCCAACATGGTGAAACCCCATCTCTACTAAAAATTAAAAAAAATAAAAAATAAATAGCCAGGCAAGGTGTCAAATGCCTATAATCCCCGCTACTCGGGAGGCTGAGGCAGGAGAATCACTTGAACATGGGAGGCACAGATTGCAGTGAACAGAGATCATGCCACTACAATCCAGCCTGGGTGACAGAGCGTCTCCAATAATAATAATAATAATAATAATAATAATAATAAATTTCCCTTAAATAGTTTCAGTAGAATTTTTAAGCTTTCAACTGAAAGAGCCATGGCTAACACATAAACAAGTATACGAAAATGGGATGTGGCAGGCAATAGACCTTAAAATGAGGTGTAGGCTGAGTCCAGGTGGAATTTATGTGGCCTTGAGACAGTTAATTAAACTATGGGTATTGTGTTTCAGGATACAAATCATGTGCTTACTCAGGCTATAGCTTTAGTAACTTAGTAAAAAAGACATTCAGAGACTTCTGCTTTCAACCAAGATGGAGCAACAGAGACTAGAATTGCCCTCCTGTCACAAACAACTAAATAATAGGAAAAAATACATATAAAGCAGTGATGTTCAGATTTTGGACAACAGGTGTCATAGGACACTGATTCCTGAAAAGGAAAACTAATGAGGTAAACTCTGGAAACTTTCTAGAGACAGTTTCTAGGATAGAGTGCAAACAGAAGGAACCCAGACAGAACCCCACAGTCTCCTGACTTGGAAAGGTAGAATTAAGGGTTTGCAGAGGCCAAGGAAACTAGAATTTGGGTGAAGAATCAGAGAGGAGAGAACTTCCGGTCTAAAGAGTTCTGGAGATCTTCAGAGGTTCCCTTTCCCTCATCATCTCTTCACCTGAGTCCTGTCATTACATATATATGAGAAAACAACCCTAGGCCATGGAAAGAACCATCTGAAAGGGGCAGATAGAACAATCCCTGGAAGTCCCACAAGGCCAGTAATAGTTACTGTTTCCTTTTGTCAGAGTAGAAAAATGGCGTTATACACGGGGCATTAGGTGGAGCACTCTGAAGGGTATTAACTCACAAGCGGGCAAAACTAGCCCTAAAGGCTAATCTGGTCCCACCTAACAAAAATCTGTTTTGTTAAACTATCGTAAAGTAATTTAACTATGTCCAGAATAAAAAGCTCCAGAATATTGTTTTAAATACATGAATATCCAGTAGCAGGCAAAGTAAAATTATCAATATCTGGCATGTACTAAAAAATTATCAGGCCTTCAAAGAAGCAGGAAAATAAGACCCTTAGTAAGTAGAAAAATCAATCAAAATAGAAACAGATGATAGAACTGGTAAACATAAACATGCAAGAACTTATTATAACTTATTCCATATGTTCACAAATGTAGAGGGAAACATGAGCATGATAAGGAGAGACATAAAATATGTAAAAATGATCCAGACTGGTCATCCAGATATGAACAATACAATGTCAGAGATTTAAAATACACCAAAACAAACTGCAACCCAAAGGCACCTGACAAATAATGCGTTTGTTTGGAATCAAATTCTGTTCTAGGTGATCCAATTGAGCTCCATTTCATTTGTGAAATGGTGATAATAATAGTATCCATCATATTGAGATATTAGAAGGCTTAAATGAGCTAACAAGTACGATTCAGAACAGACCTTGGCACATAAAGAGAATTCATGAATTTAGCTAATAATATTAGCAATGTATCTTATTTACATATTTCACCCAGTTGCTCTGCTGTGCTCCAGCTCCCTCTTGATTTCCCAGCTGTTAGCTATCTGCTTAGAAGAACCAATTTTCACTATTTTTGCCTACACATCCAGTTTGACTGAACTTTCTTTTCCCATACTCTGCTGACTATGATCCTTCCCCAGGGCCAGTCTACTTTCTACTTCTTTTCCCACTTGGTTTAGTCTTTCCTGCTGTTTATCAAATTTGCTATTCTCTTTCTGACAACAGGGAACCTTGAAAGTCATCCAGTCCAATCACTAAAACTCCAACAGTGATAGGTATTATAAAGAGTTTAGTTTATTTTCCTAGGCTAGAAGTTTATTTCAGACAAGACATAATACACAAACCAGTTTTGTAAAGTTTTTATTACTGAAATAATGAGTTTGACTAAATCTTATTATATAAACCATTCTATTTTAGTTTATATTATATATATAGAATATTATATACTATCATAATATGTAAAATAATAGTGTATTATATAATGTGACATTGCATAGTATTTTACCCTGTATTTATAAATGTGATTTCTATATAAATGAAAAGTTACCAGTTAATTATAGCTGTAATCCATTTTAGCAATTTTTGTGTTAAGGAAGGTTTTTATATACTATCTCATTTCATTTCACCACAACTCTATAGGGTATTTACTATTGATATCCCTACTTTACAAATGAGAAAATTGAGCTTCAGAAAGGTTAAGTGACAGAAAGTTGGTGATACTGGATTCTATTCCATGTCCTTCCAAGTAAAAACCTAAGTTCTTAACTACTCTGCTATACTGGATAAAAATGAGATAAGTGCCTGGAATAGATCTAGCATTTGTTATTCTACTTCAAATAGTATGTTACTAAAGCACAAAACAGGAAGATTCATAACATTAATGCTGAGAAGGCTCTGGAAATCTACAGATAGAAATAATTCCTGGAGAGAGAGGACAACCATACTATACCACACTTTGAATCACCCATGAATTCAAAACAAGTATGATGTCTAGCTGTAGTCAGAAATCAATTTTCTTTCTACCTTTTCATAGCTTCTGTTTCCCCACTCTTTAAACTGTCCTAATCTGCTTTCCTACTGTGACTTATTTCCGGTAATGTATAGTTTGGATCACAGCATCCACACACCTGGTGGGCTGTACGTAGCTATCCATGCTGTGAATGTTAAGGATTGTAGGAAACTGGGAGGTACAATACGAGCCCTCATAACTTCAAAATGAAGACCTGAGCTCTGCAGATGATGGGAACTGGCCAAAGACAATAGCATCAAAACCATAGGTGAGCACTCTCACGTGCAAAAGCAAAACTCAATCAGAAGCCACATAGCAGAGCATTTTGATGAAAAAGAACATGTTTTATTAGATTCAGTTTCATCTATTTGTTGAACCGTATGCCTTTTATCATAAAATACTCATGTATGAACATATCCTGTAAACAGTACTCATTATGGTCAGGCACTACGTTTGGTATAGGGAATACAAAAAAAAAAAAAAAGTCCCAGATGTCAAAGTCTTCATATTCAGGTAGAAAAATCATTATGTAAATATGTTGATACCCACCAGCCAAATGCCACCAGAAATACACCTGTATTCAAAGCTGGGTTTATTATTTGCTGCAACAAGGGAGACCCCAGGCCATGAGGAACAAAGAGGAGTCTCAGAGGGTTATAGCGAGGACTTGTTATAGGGTTTGAGTTCGGGCTTGCATTAGGTAATTTAAGGGATGGTTTAAGGAAACAGTGGTTTTTGTCCACATCAGGTGCTGTCAGAGGGTGGGAGTAATTCTATGACTGGCTGTCTTAAATTTTATTGAGGAGGAGGAAAGAATAAAACGGGGTTAAACTTGCAGTTTGTAAGGCAGCAGGAGCTATTAACTGGGAACAGGGTGTATGTGGCCACTATTATGGTTAGCACTGTGTTCTTGTTTTTTCCTGGGCTCTGATGTAACTATAGAAGGTTCCTGTTTTTGTTTTGATCCATTATGTGGTTTATGCACAGAGTAACATCATATGATTTTGTTTTTCTATAAAGTGTGTGTTCAGCTATGTTCAGCAGGATAACTATGGCTTGCCTGGGAGAGAAGTTGTTTTTTCTGCCTCGGTTGTGAGCTACACTACACCTTGATATGTGCTAAGTTACAAGAATACACACATGTTTAAAAAACTAACAAATCCTGCTTATGAATAGGTGTTCTTTAGAAAAAAGGTTTATGTGAATAGTATATTGAAGAAACAGAAGTTACTGGGCTCCAGAGAGGTCAGAGGACATCTCCAAGCAAAAGCAGTGTGCAAGTACACACAGCATGATGGGGAACTTTGAGCGGAGCAGCACTGCTAGAATGAATGAGGGAGCTGAGTTGGTGAGGCTGAGGCTGAGTCAGCAGGTCGTGGTCAAGTCATGAAGGAGTTTGGAGTTCATTCAGCTGGTAAATATGAATCCATCAAAAATAATTTAAATCAGAGTCCATGCATGGTGGCTCACGCCTGTAATCCCAGCACTTTGGGAGGCTGAGGCAGGTGGATCACCAGAGGTCAGGAGTTCAAGACCAGCCTGGCCAACATGGTGAAACCCCATCTCCACTAAAAACACAAAAATTAGCCAGGCATGGTAGATGCATGCCTGTAATCCCAGCTACTCAGGAGACTGAGGCAGGGTAATTGCTTGAACCTGGGAGGCAGAGGTTGCAGTGAGCCAAGATCACATCATTGCATTGCATTCTGCACTCCAGCCTGGGCAACAGAGTGGGACTCCATCTCAAAAAAAAAAAAAAAATGAATCAGAGAACAACATAATCAAATCAATGTTTTAGAAAGCAGACCTTGGCAAAAATATGGAGAACAAACTAGTCTAAAGAGATTTTTTAAAAAGAGACAAGTTAGTAAATTACTTTAGCCAAGAGACAATTCACATATAAGCTGAATCAGTAGCAGTGGGGATGGAGGATCGAGGGGTATAAGAGACATTGCTGGCATGCAACTGACCAGAGTTAGAGATTATATCCTACATTAAAATGTAAGCTGCATCAGGGTGAAATCAGGTGCATTTGCTCACACTGTACACCTAACAAGTACAGTGTCTGGCGTGTGGCAGTTGCTCAATGAATGTTTGTTAAATTAAAAAAAGAATTGTGAGGGATGGGTTGAAGAAGATGTGAATGAAGGAGAAATAGATATTTCTAGGTCATGGTGCTGGGTGAACGGTGATTAAATAAACTGAGATAAGGGAGCATATTTGTGGAGGAAGATGTTAGTTTGATTTTGGACAAACCCACAGAACAAAATAGATATTTTTGGCTTTATATATGTAAAATCTTGCAGGGGATATTTTTTAAAAGACAATATGACAACAACCTGAAGTGTGTTGATTAACCAAATAAACACTCAGAGTCCTGAAATTATTCACATATGTTAAAAGAGGTTAATAAGTTCCTTCAATGCTGAAAACTACCCCATGATAGATAAAAGGCCTAGACTTATTAATTCTATTTGGTGACTAAAGAGATAGAGCTAAAAACTAAAGTTCTGGAAAATATAACTGGCATATGAAATGAAAAAATTTCTTGTCTTCACCATAATTTTTTCAGCTTTATTGAGGTATAATCAACATATAATAAACTGTATCTATTTAAAACATACAAGGTGATGAGTTTCGACGTACTTACACACCTCTGAAATAGTCACCACAATCAAGATAATGAATATATCCATCAACTCTAAAAATTTCCTTATGGCTCTTTGAAATCCCTTTCTCCTTCCCTTCCTTTATCGCTCTATCCCTCAGCCCCAGTCCCAAGCAACGACTGATCTGGGTTCTATATGTATAGTTTAATGTGTGGTTATATAATTTTATATAAACAAAACCATACAGTGTATCTTCTTTTTTGTCTGACTTCTTCCACTTGGCATAATTATTTTGAGAATCATCCATGTTATTGCATGTATCAAAACTTTATTCCTTTTTATTGAAGAATAGTATTCCATGGTATGAACATGCAAGCAATTTCTGTATGGATTCTCCTATTGGTGGACATTTAGGTCGTGTGGCAGCTTCAAAATATGTTCAAGAATATGATTTTGATACTACTTCGACACTTAAGAAATGGAGTCTAATTTCCCTCTCCTTTCCAGTATGGACTGGCTTAGCAACTCATTTCCAATGAATGGAATAAAGCAGAAGTGATGACATGCAACTTGTGAAGCTAAGTCATATAAGGATTTTGGACTTCCTTCCTGCTCTTTTGGGTCATCCACTCTGGAGGAGGCCAACTGCCATGCTGTGAGGAAACTCAAGTAGCCCTATGGAGAAGGCCATGTAGTGAGAAACGGAGGTCTCCTGTCAGCAGTCATGTGAGTGAGCCAGGTTGAAAGCAGATCTTCTAACATCGGTCTAGACATCAGATGACCACAGACCCTTGACAGCTTGACTGCAACCTCATGGGAGACCCAGAGCCAGAGCCACCTGACTAAGCTGTTCCAGGATTTCCAAACCACAGAAATTATGAGATAATAAATATTTGCTGTTTTGTCACTAAATTTTGGGTTCATGTGTTACACAGCAAGAGAAAACTAATATAGGTTATTTCAGATTCAGAGTTATTACAAATAAAGCTGATATTAACATCTGTATACAAATATGTGTATGAATATATGCTTTCATTTCTTTAGGTTTACTACAAAATTTGACTAAATTTTTATTTTGCCTCATTTTTTTTCCATTCAAGTGTCAAGTTGACCCAACAAGGTTATACGCTCCAGGTACTTACTTAATATTCCACACAGTGCTCATCCCCATGCTAATTGACTAGTAGATAATCAATGTTTTGAATTGAGATAAATTGAGAACAATAATAAGTAGCCAAATGGCTTTCAGTAGGCAGCCAAGAGAAGGGAGAAGGTGATTCAGTGTTGCTGTTGAACACACTAACTGACTTTCCCTAACCCTATCCTGTGAAAAACAATTTGATTTGCTTTAGGCTCAGGAGAGCAATGTACTTTGGAGTTCATAAAGAAAGTTTTACCCCCAGGTGATGTGAGTTCTCATTTGAACACCACACATAAATGGGTAGAATTAATCCAGCTCCATCCTGGTGAAAAACTGAAGTGACATGCTCCCCAAAAGAGAAATAATAGGTATTTGATCACATTGCCAGACTCCAGACTGGGTCCTCTCTCTTTCGGTTGCTTTTTAACCAATTTAAGCTGTGCTTAGGGGAATAAACTATGGCATTGAGAATTTGAGTAAGATGTCTCTTTCAGCTCTCAGATGTGATTGGAGAGAGCAGATAGAGAGCATACAGACTGCTTTGCTCAAAGAGTTTCTACTGATTTAGTTCCTTTATCTGGTATGGGGGACACTGAGCTTTCTAAAGGGATAGAACTATATTAAAGAAGCATTCTGAGCAAAGGGGGTTTACCAAACTGATCCACAATGTACTGAATTTACATTAAACATAATTATATATATATTAGTGAGAGATAGGAATCACTCCATAGCAGTTCTTGAGAGGTAGCAATAATATGAAATTTTCTAAAATATTAATGAAATTTTCTGTTTTACATTTTCTTATACTAATCTTGCTTCTATTCTACCAAAAAAAAAAAAAAATTGCCTAGGGGAGATTTAGAATTGTTAAAACAGGAATGTAAAGAGGGGGAAAAAAGTGTTAATATTCAGCTCTTGCTATCTGAAATGCAGCAACTTGTTTTAGAGAAAAAGAGAGCAGAAGGATTTTGCAGACTCTTTTATTGCTTCCTTTAGAGAGCCAAGATAGGTAATCTTAGTCATAATGTTTTTTATATAAGGAGGATCCTATCCACATAGGAAGACTGAGCAAACAAATTCATCCTCAGCCTGGTTCATAGGAAGTGAAGAACCAGAGTAGAAGGGAGTGGAGGCAGTGAGTAGAGGAAACATCAAGGCCGTTGATCCCTTTCATGCCTCCAGTGCCCCGTGTAAAAGCACACAGGGGCTTTAGAAATATCCTAATAAATATATTGGCACTTGAGAACCTCAGTGCTATTGGTATGCATCCCTCACTGCAAGCCTAGGAGAAGGCCTGCACCCAACCACTTTCAGTGTAGAAAAGAGCAAAATACTGGAGGTGGAGGCAGAAAGCAAGTAGACATGGGAGCTGGAATATTCATGTCAGAAATGCAGAAAACCCTCCACAACCTGATAAAGGTACGGAGAGGCAGTGAACACTGCTGAACCAACAGAGAGTTTCAGGTCCAGAACAAACAGCCAAGACCGTAGATGCCAGTGGGAGTCAGACCAGAGATACCACAAATAATCCCCAAGAGGCCAGTGAGATCTGTGGCGTCCCAACAGTCACCAGATTTAGCAGGAGACTACTGGTCTGACTACTGACCAGGTAAGTGCAGTGTTATACACCCTCTTCTGCCCCTCTTTAAGATGGGATGTGAAGATAGAGAAAGGATTGTATCTTATGTAGTTTTATGGGGTTTGTTAGAATAGTGCTTGGAACAATATAGTATCTTCTGGATCATTTTATTTATTTATTTGAGATGGAGTCCTGCTCTGTCACCCAGGCTGGAGTGCAGCGGCGCGATCTCGGCTCACTGTGACCTCCACCTCCTGGGTTCAAGCAATTCTCTTGCCTCTGCCTTCCGAGTAGCTGGGATTACAAGCACACACCACCATGCCAGGCTAATTTTTTTTTTTTAAATTTTTAATAGATACGTGGTTTTGCCATGTTGGCCAGGCTGGTCTGGAACTCCTGACCTCAGGTAATTCACCCACCTTGGCCTCCCAAAGTGCTGGGATTGCAGGCGTAAGCCACCACACCCGGCCAGCCTCTGGATCATTTTAGAGTGACTGGGCAATCCTAGAAAAATATAGGAGCTATTGTTAATTTATCCATGACAGTTGTGATGACAATACATTTTTTAATGTGCTATACTAGTTTGTAATTGCATTAGTTTGCTAGGGCTGCTATAACAAAGTACCAGAGACTCGGTAGCTTAAATAACAGAAATTTATTTTGTCACAGTTCTGCAGGCTGAAAGTCCAAGATCAAGGTGGTGGCCTTGTTATTTTCTTCTGAGGCGTCTCTCTTTTTGGCTTACAGAGGGCCATTTTCTTCCTGGCTTTACATGGTCTTTCCTCTCTGCCTGTGTTTATCCTAATCTCCTGTTCTTATAAAGACACCAGTCATATTAAATTAGGGCCTACCTCCAGTATCCTCATTTGATCTTAATTACCTCTTTATAGGCCCTATTTCAAATACAGTCACATTCTGAGGACTGGGTTAGGGCTTTAACACAGGAACTTGGTGGAGGAGTAGGGACACAATTTAGACCATAATAGTAAACAATCAGAAATTAGTGACTAGGGGCCTGGCGCGGTGGCTCATGCCTATAATCCCAGCACTTTGGGAGGCTGAGGTGGGTGGATTGCCTGAGGTCAGGAGTTCAAGACCAGCCTGGCCAACATGGTGAAACCCCATCTCTACTAAAGATGCAAAAAAATTAGCTGGGCATGGTGGCGGATGCCTGTAATCCCAGCTACTCGGGAGGCTGAGGCAAGAGAATCGCTTGAACCTGGTAGGCAGAGGTTGCAGTAAGCTGAGATGGTGCCACTACACTCTAGCCTGGGCAACAAGAGCAAAACTCCATCTGAAAAAAGAAAAAAAAAAGAAAAGAGAAGAAATGAGTGACTAGGTGTGATGGCTCATGCCTGTAATCCCAACACTTGTGGGAGACCTAGGTGGGAGGATAGCTTGAGGCCAGGAGTTTGGGAGCAGCCTGGACAACATGGCGAGACCCTGTTTCCACAAATAAAAAATAAAAAAATTAGCTGGGCATAATGGCACATGCCTGTAGTCCTAACTTCTCAGGAGACTAAGGTGGGAGGATGACTTGAGTCCAGGAATTTGAAGCTGCAGTGAGTTATGATCACATCCCTACACTCCAGCTTGGGTTGTAAGAGTGAGACTATCTCTAAAAATAAATATAAATCAGAATTAAAATGTCATAATTCTTAATTCTTTTCTAATCCAAATAGTCAAGAATATAATTTTAGAGTTTAATAAATAATTCTGCTTCAGAAATTTTTATGCATAAAAATTTTTATTCTTTGTTACCCTGGTTGATTATTTATTACCCCCAGCTGGAGAGCCTTTGAAAAAACAAATTCCCAAACCCCATCCCAGACCTGCTGTCTGTGTGGTGGAATTCTCTGTGGCACCAAATAGCAAGAGCTACTCAAAGAAGAGGATATGTTTTCACTGTCCACTATAGGGGATATACGTTATTTTTTGCTACCCCAGTCTCTATTTTCTTGGTGTCTTTTGGAAAATTATTGCCTCCAATATGTGCAATCCTGGACCCATAAAACAAGATTGTCTGTCCTTCCCTAGCTCAGGGGTGGACCAGGGACCAAAGATGGCTACTTGGCCTCTCTCCTCCAAGACTTTGAACTTTAAGTGGAAGAAAGGAGAATTGGAACAGTATCCTGAAACAACTGTGGTATACTCAGTGCTATCTGATTCCTGGAGATAGCTGTTGCTATTATTTTTTAAGCCTGGTTCTCTACCTTCTTACTATTATCTTTCCATAGGTTCCTTTTCTGTTTTTTGTTAGCCAAAGTTGATTCCTCTTGCTTGGACCTCAAGACCTGCAACTAATGTAAACATTTGGAAAGTAAGAGGAATAGCTACTTGGAATAGACAAGGAGATAGGTACAGCCCAGTTTCAGATAAATTATGGTAATTTCTAATTCATGTCTTTTAATTAGTAACTTTTAACAAATTTCTTAGATATAAATAACTGGTAAGACATTAACTACAGTTTACTAAGAGACTTAACCCTAAGGAACCATGTATGAATTAACAGACAGTATCTGCCAGAAAAACATTTCTCTTTCTCTAGAAATAGGGGAGCCAGCTGTGAAATCTAATTACCAGAATTTTGACCATTCCCAATGTTCTGGTTCTCAAAGCCCACATCTAGATGTAAAGACTATATTTAGCTTCAAAATTTTAGAGCTTTAACCTGAGAATCTAAAAATCCATGGAAATAAGCAAAAAGTCTTTGAGGAAGTTAATAAATAGGACATGCTTGGATGCTGAGTTAGTAATTTCTGTCAGTCTATCGACAACAGTAAGACAGACACCATAGATACCTCAGAAGAGAGATGGAAATTAAATAGAAGAGAAATAGACCAGAGTCTATACATATCCTCCCTCTTCTAGAGGATACAATATGGGAGGTCAGCAGTCTGGAATAAAAACTTGCGATATCCCCACATTCATACTCTTAGTTGGAGTCATATCAGTGTGAAAAAAACTGTGAAGGGTTAAATTTTTACCCTACTTGCAAGTTGATGAATAAACCTTCCACAGTTTCACAGGTACTGGCAGAATACACCAAACTCCTGGGTCAAAAAACAAAGGATTTTATTAATCATAGCAATAGCAGTAGCCACAGGGGCAGCATTTGCATACGTTTCTCAAGCCTGAATTCCCACAGGGTGACATAAAGAAAGCTACTTCACTCCTTTATATATAGTTGATTACATTGTAAGAGAGAAACTTTGAGCTTAGGACACCTGGATCTTTTATGATGGACAGTGAGTCTACCTGACCTTTGTTCCAGAGGCAGACATTGTCCTATCACCCTGGTCAGGAAACAAATGTGCTTTCTGTCCTAGAGAGAGTCACTGTCTTCCAAGTCTTTCACTATATACTCAACCTTGAAAAGATAGTCTGGAACAAAGGCATTCAGGGACTCTGTTTACAAGATGTGCAAGAACATGAGACCCATAGAGAACTGTGTTCCAACAATCAATACCTACTAAAAACCTTCAAGGTAAGTATTTTACTCACTTTTTAGAAAAGGAAAATGAGAGTAAAAGAAGTTAAGGAACTCATATTAGGCCCCACAGTGGTGCAGCTGGAATTTATACCCAAGACTTTGGTTTTCCATGGCCTCTCCCCACTAAACCACTGCCTAAAACCATCCGTGTTTATGGTTTATGTTTATGATAAGCCGAAAATCATGACAGATCCTTCTAGGAGGAAGATTTCTGTCAGCTTATTATGCCCCCCAGGGTGACAAATGCTATTTCCTGAAAGATATCCTAGAAAAACTAAAACAAAACTTTATAAACAAGCTTAGCATGCCTCCCGCAAAGTGAGATTTGTCTACAGTAGGCCACCAAATTCTAATTGTCAACAAAAGGGGGAGGGGAGAGAAGGAACTATTGTCCAAGGTGAAAGAATATCCTAGGAACCTGAATGGAGTATCTATCCTCTTTTGTCCATTTCCAGAAATTGGGCTTCCAGAAACCTGGGAGGAGTGGCAGAATCTATCCTAGGAGGGTAGAAAAGAAGAGGGAGAATCTTGTTTAAACCTAGGAAGATTTGGTAGCTTGTTTCCAAGATGGCCACCACCGATTTTCTCCCTTCCTGTATGTACGTTTAATCCCCTAAAGAGAGGTAGGGTCTAATCCTCTCCCTCCACCTCCCACACCTCTTACCCCTCACCCCTTGAATCTAAGCTGGATTTGGTAAATTTCTTAAATAAAAAAATGTAACAGAAGTGGTATTCTGGGACTTGCAGACTTTAAGTCATAAGAAACCTTGCAGATTTTGTTCAAGTCTCTTGAAATGCTTGGTCTGGGGCGAGTATAAAAAGTCTGACTACTAAAACTGCCATGCTGTGAGGAAGCACAAGCTGGTCATACGGAAAGAGATAGCTGTCCAACAGCCCCACACTTCCAGCCATCTCAACCCATGCACCAGTCACATAAGCTAAGGAGCCATGTTGGACAGTCCTGTGCCAGCAGATGCCACGTGAAAAACAACAATAAAAAGGGATAAAAAAAAAAAAAAGAAAACAAAACAAAAGAAACTCAACCCACAGGGAGAACAAAGACCCCATACATATGGCTCAGTGTAGAGATGTCCTAAGTATCTCAAGCCACGTCTGCTATGCCTTATCCAAATTCCTGACTCACAAAATCATGCATACAATAAAATTATTGTTCTATGCCCCTAAATTTTGAGGTGGTTTGTTAAGAAGCAATAGATAAGAGCAAAAATAGGTATAACTGAAATACATGTTGGGAGAGTGGTTAAAAAATCAGACTGGGGCAAATATTAAACAGAAATTGTAAATTCACATTGTGAGCTGATTAGTAGTTTAACATGCAATTAAAACTTAAAAATAAATGTTTCACAGAGTTAACAGGATAAGATTTTAAAATGATGTTTGAAATCTCTTTCAGATACTGACTGATTGAATTAAAGTTGGAAAAGTTATCATCCTGGGGTAGTATATCTCAACCAAGAGCAATTTTGTCCTTCAAGGTACATTTAGCAATGTCCAGAGACGTGTTTGGTTACCACATTTGGGGCAGGGGGTGCTACTGGTATATACTGGAAGTTGCTAAATGTCTTATAATGCAGGAAGCAGCCTCCCATAACAAAGAATTATGCAGCCCAAATTGTCAGTAGTGCTAAGGTTGGGAAACCCTATCCTAGACTGTCTGAGGCAACTATATTAAAGGGATTTGGCAAAGTCATAACTTCTTCCATTTGGAGAGAAGCTTTTGTTATTCATACTTTCTTGTCCATAATACAATGTTAAATGTTTATGTGGATCGCAACATGTGGGTTTCAGTCTAATACATAAAGAAACATTTCTTGAGGTATTTATCTGGTATTTTATTAGCAGTAGGCAATTCACTAGCACTGTGGATTTCACAAGTTTCCTGACTTCTGTGAGCTGTTATGTAACACGGAGATTGACATGTCAATGATTATTGTACTATAGGATAACAGCAGTACTAGAGACTGGAAAATAGGACAAAGAATACTAAAGTAGGCAGGGGATTTTCAGGAAAGGCTTCAAAAGGGAGGGCCACTGAATTGAAACTATAATGAATAAGTCGGAATGTTTCAGACTGGAAGCTGGAGAAAAATAGCCTTGACTGGTATGTAAGCCCAGTTAGTTCTATAAAATAAATTGTGCTTTCCTTTAATAGTATATGAAGCAATTAGGAGTTGAATCAGATATAGAATCACTGGAGGCTTCTGAGAATTTGATTGGAAAAAGTACAATGGCTGGTAATTTAAATCTCCAAGAGAAAAGTCAGGAAAACTGAACAAGTTTTCAGAATCTAACTTCTTCATGGTCCAAAGATTATAAATATAAAACACACGAAACACAAAAACAAGTTTGGCCATGGCTAAGAATAAATGATTGAAAGCTGATAACAGCTTTTTAAGGATACATGGCCAGCATTAAATGTAAGGATAAAGAATAAAGAGGCTTTATCACCAGCATAGAGAAAGCATTAGATGAAAAAATGTAAGTTAAACTTTGGAAAATAAGTTTTGTCTTTGTTGTTTTCTAAAATCTTTTTCAGATTGAAACAATCATTTTTTGAAATTCCAGGAGGTCCTTATGATAAATAACTGAAAGTCTCTTATGCTATCACATGCATTCAATTTTCCTATGTTTTCCCTGTAGAGACACACAAAAAATCCCTGTGGGCTTCAGAATATCTTAAGTACCTTAGTCACACAATGTTCAATTTGAACTGGTATCACTTATAAGCTTTTATGATTCGAAAATCATATAGTATGACATTTTTAAATAGCCCAAAGACTATCATAGAATTTCTATAATCATTTGCCACGGTTGTGTATTCTAACACTCAAGAAAATATACCTGATTTCAAAAGACATGTTTCCCTTGGCAAAACTGCTGTTTCGAAATGGAGCAAAGCTTCTTACTTCACAGAATACTCCGAAAGCACAGAACATCACTAAAGCAATGTACATTATCAGAATGTTGTGAACTAACAGAAAACCAACACCAGAATTCCACTGCACTAGGCTGGCCTGGTTATGCTCAACTAGGTAGAGGCCAAGCTCTCTCCCTGGACATTGGGCAACTCTGGTTTCTAAAAATCAGTTCTTATGTAATTATTTCCAAGTAGGTAAGTGAGACTTATGCTAGCATAACTAGTGAATGAATGCCCCAAATATAAAGTACATGATGTGATGATTCCTTTGCAAAAAGCAAAAACCAGATCATCTCCAGGGGAGGTCATTTAGATTGTTTTCATCCATACATAGCACTTTTCTCAAAATGTAGTTTTTAGACCACTTGCATCAACATAATCTGTGGTGTTTGCTAAGAGGCAGTTTCCTGTGTCCCCTCAGACCTAGTGGAAAATAATTTTTAGTTTGATTTTTTTGGCATGCTATAATTTATGAACTGTGTCTTTATGTTAAAAGTTCAGCAAAATTTTGCATAAGAAAATTACTTATTTTGTGTGGAATTCACTCTAGAATGTAAAATCATACTGAAAATATAGCTTTTAATTTCTTTAATGGTTTTGAGTGTTTCTAGCCTACGTCTCCATGACAGGATAACAGCATTTGGGGGTGGGGGAAATCAACTATTGATTCCTTGCTTAGGAAATAAGATATTTCATCACAACTTTTGTCAAAGTCAGTGAGCCATCACAGTAAGTGTTGAGACTGTTTCCTCTGTTCCCACTTTAGAAGGATTAAATGGGGTTGTTTCTCCAGACAGAGGAGCCTGACTTCATAGAGCAAATTTCTCTGCAAAAACCAAAATATAAATAAATAAGTTTTAAAGTATGAATGTGGCTTAGCCCAGGGAAGGAGAGTTGATTTAACTTGAGAGCCAAGGAAACCTGAGGTAACAATTAGCATTAAAAAGAATAAAGTGTATTGTACTGAAAGGGCATCTTTCTTTTATATTATATGTCATGTAAACACACCAATCTTAAAACCATATATTCTTATAGGTCTTTAGTCTGCCCCACAACCCCTAGCAAAGTGTTACTAGTACTTTGGGAGGGAGGGTTGGGCAGTGGAAGAGGTTGACATGCTCATGGCTGAATGAATGAAGTGTGCTTTCTTTCCATTCAATGTTCTAGGGTGCCAACAGCTCATTCCTTCTGAAGTGCATTACCAGAGGAGCTTATCTGTTGATTAGCCAGAGACCTTAGACTTAATGAAAATGTATAAGCTGGGACAGATTCCTCTTACTGCCATTTTGGGGTCATGAGCAAGATGAGAGAGCAGAGGAAATTGTGATGAGAATGAGCCATAGGAGAGTAGAAACAAGACAGAGACAGAGAAGAGATCACGAAGCCCCTGAAAGATTAAGGTTGGTCTTCTGGTCCTAGTTGACATAAGACCTACTTAAATGCCATCGGGCGTCCTTATAGTTCACAAGACTTCCAAGCACCTATAATAGCCCTCTTTTCCTTTGATTTGGCTTATTTTAGTGGCCCTCTGTTCTAGCATTCTTGAAACATAGAGTTTCTGAGATAATATGATTAATAATCATGTAAAATTCCATACAAAGCATTTACAATGGGGATCTGCCTTCTCACTTCATCAATAGCCTGACCTTTCTGAAATAGCTTCTGTATCTTTCATGAGCATTTTAGGGCATATTGTGTGGATAAGAATTACACAGAGAAGAAGGTATTTGGGCTCACCTCACCCTGTCTTGACTTGGGTAAACATGGTCTTTAATCAGCTGAATTCCCATCTAGGGATTAAAAACTAACATTTATTAAAAACATTGCACAGGCAAAGATGTTTATGGTCATTAGCCCTTTAATCTTCACAACTTTGTAAGATTCAAACTCAGAGAAGTTAATTAACTTGCTCAATGATCAGAGCTAGAAAATGTTAATGTTTATACCATAATTCAGGTCTCTACTTCCTAGTTTGGAACTCTTTCTACTAGGCCAGTATCTCTCAAAATATAGTACACATATTAAATATGGTACCAAAGAGTATTTTAAATAGATTATGAAAAGTATGTTTAAAGTTACACATTTATTTAATATACTGGAAATACAATTAAATCCAATTTTATTTTATGAATATATATAGTAAATAATAGTACAGATGGCATATAGATATGGTAAAAATATTGAAGATAAATGATTAAGTTTGAAAAACCCTCACCACACCAAATTCACAACTTGACAATATGTTCAAAAGTGATCCAATGGCCATATTAAGTTTAAAATTTGGATGTAGGTAAGATATTTTTAGGGAAGAATACACCTGTAGTATTTGATCTCCATATTATTTTGAAATTATTAATGTGCAGAAGACATTATTACATTTTAAAATAATCCTATTGTCATCAATATTCAATATAAAAATAATCTCGTCATCAATATTCAATATAAAAGTATAATAAATATTTTTCTAATTTAATACGTGTACATTAAAATTGCTGAGTAACAATATGGGTAAACTCTTGTTTTGTTTTGTTTTGTTTTGTGTTTTGTTTTTGTTTTCTGAGATAGGGTCTCGCTCTGTTGCCCAGGCTAGAGTGCAGTGGCACGATGTCTGCTCACTGCAACCTCCACCCACCAGGCTCAAGTGGTTCTCGCACCTCAGCCTCCCAAGTAACTGGGACCACAAGTGGACACCACCATGCCTGATATGGTTTGGCTCTGTATCCCCACCCAAAATCTCATCTTGAATTGTAATTCCACATGTCAAGGGGGACCAGGTGGAGATAATTGAATCGTGTTCTCATGACAGTGAATTCTTACAAGATCTGAGGTTTTTATAAAAGGCTTCCTCCTTCACTTGGCGCTCATTCTCTCTCCTGCTGCCCTGTTGAAGAGGTGCTTTCCACCACGATTGTAAGTTTCCTGAGGCCTCCCCAGACATGCTGAACTGTGATCAATTAAACTTCTTTCCTTTATAAATTACCAGGTCTTTATTAGCAGCATGAGAATAGACTAATGCCCAACTACTTTTTAAAAATTTTTATTACACTCGGGGTCTCACCGTGTTGCCCAGGCTGGTCTTGAACTCAGCTCAAGTGGTCCACCCACCTTGGTCTCTCAAAGTTCTGGGATTACAGGCATGAGCCACTGCACCTTGACCAACCCTAAACTACTCTAATGCTTTAACAAATGCTAAAAAGGTTTAAATATGCACTTGGCAACTTTGTACATCTTGAGAAAGTTTTCCAGGTAATCAAAAAAAAGACAGGGTATTATTATAATGAAGGCCAAGAGAGTTCAACCACCGAAGAAATATAATGAGCCTTTAGTAATGTACTCCCTGGAGTTTCATGCCCATATGATGAAATGGACCTGAGAAAGGAAAATGAACAAGAAATCAAAACTAGGGATGACTGGACACTGTGGGCATAAGTACCAGAACACTCACAGCCAAATAAAAAAAATCCTTCTCATATTAACTTTGAGGTTCTTTCAGAGAGATGTAAATGTGCAATTTAGGGGATTTCTGACACTGAATCATCTCTGTTGCATGAAAGCCAGAGACTAGCAGTAATAAGTCTAGATTAGGAAGGAATCCAAAGCTTCGTTCTCCTAGCTCTGTCCTCTATTAACTGGGAGAATTTGGGGAAGGCTTTTTACTGCTCCAAGTCTCTGTTTCCTAACTCAGAAAATATGAATAAAAATACCTCCCTGACTAGATTAAAAGAATATTATAAAGGTATATCATAAATTGCTAAGTACTCTTTATCTGTTAAGCAATATTATATCTAGATAAATAGCTAATAAAAGGATTAATTTTTTCTCCTTATGAGATTTGCTTGCCTTATTTTCTCCTATAGTGCAAAGCTTGGTGTATTTCTTTTAAGAAGGATAATTTTTCTGTAATATAATACATAATAGTATTTGAAATGTAAAGGCTGGATGCATGCTTATAGTGGGATATGGGAGAAATCCTATATTAAAGAAAGATTTTTTTCATCAAGAAACATTACAGTAGATTCAGTAGTATATTGGATGAGATTCTCCAATTTAAATAAACAGCAACCTGCTCTTTTTAGGATTGGAAGGAAGGAGGAATGTGTTTATTTTTCACAACATGGGATCCACTAGTCTGGAGATATATCTGAAGTAAAGAATTCATGCCCTCTGCATCTGACTCATGCCAATGTCACTGCTGGTTTGAGGATGTTGTCTTTTTCTTTTACTGCCAACTTGGATCTTAACTGAGGTTCTAAAATCCTATGTCATCATTTTGTTTTCTAAGACCTCATTAAGTTTGACTTTTCAGAATAAGATCACTCTAGAAGCAGCTTTAATCAACAGGCTTAATGAGGGAGATGGTTACAGAGTTCCATGTATGTATAAAAGGCTTATTTTTTTGTTTGTTAATTACTTTAGAAACATTTCTGTATTCCTTGACAAATTCACTTTACTTTTATCCAAGACACACATTGTCCTTGAAAATCATTTGATGCCCTTTGCCTTGGCCAGATGTCAAATACATTGACCATTTCTAAAAGCCATTTCTCTTTCAGATCTCCTATTGAGGTTGTTTCAAGTACTGTGATTCTATATTGCCTTTTATTTCTTGGTAATATTCTTCTGCTCAAATATCTAGAAGAAAGGTTGCTTACTGTACCCTCTAGTGGTGATTGTGACATTCTCTTAGAAATATGTTTATTTCCATCTTTGGACTTTCCTAAAAATTTAATGTACAGTATGAAATAATTTCATCAATCTTTAAGGAGATACAAATGATGAAATTACACTGTGATGGTGTTTTTAATTGCATCACAAATTGTTTCACAGGAAAACATCTTAATTTCCTCATTGTTAACCCAAATTTTATTCAATTGAAATCAAAGGGTTTAAATTCTTTCATTTTAGAATATTGTCAGTACTTAGTTATTCACACTCCTGGAGGAAGTATGTATAGCACTCTGCACCTCCCAAAATATCATTTATATTTGAATTTACAGGACCTTTTCATTCATGTTTAGTCATAGTGCATTTCACTTTCTAAGAATTCACAACATTGGAAATAAAACAAAGAGGCCACACATGGAATTTCTGACTCTACAAGAACTAAGAATTTATCCACATGATTCCTCCTCCAGTATTCTGCCATTTCTTCTTTTCTTTCTCTGCCTTTCCTGCTCTCCATTTTCTCCCCACCCCAAAGTGGATCAAGGCAAGTCTTTAAAATGAGAGGAAGCATGTGCTTTGGAGGAGCTGCTGCCAAGAGTACAGCTGTCGCTCTGTGTCCTTTTTTCTCAGGTAGAAATTTAATTAGATATTTTTATTCTAAAGTTCTTGCCTCCAAACTCTAATGAGTTATAGTTCATATGTAGAGGATGAGAATAAATGCAGTTAAGAAAAACAAAGGAGATAATCAAGCTGAACAGGTGGTTCTCAACAAAAACTTGAAATTAAGATTTGTCTTCTACTGAGAATAATTAAGAGATAACCATAAATTAAAATGACTTTAATAAATACATAAAATGTCTTGTTCCTGAATAAAAAGACTCCATATTTTAAGCTGTCAATTTTCCTAAATTAATCTGTAAATTCAATGGCATTCTGATGGAATTTTTAATAAACTTGAACAAGTGTTTCTAAAGTTTATCTGAGAGAATATTCAAGTGAGAACAGCCAAGAAGAAGAACAACAACAAAAATTTAATAAGGGCCATAGAGAGAAGGATTAGATTTAACATATGTTTAAAGGTGATACCAAACCACAATAAATAAAATGGCATGTTCTCAGCTCAGTAAAAGAGACATATTCCAATGGAACAGAAAGAAAACAAATATAATATATAGTATTTTGTTTTATTTTATTTATTTTTAGAAAAAGGGTCTCATTCTGTTGCCTAGGCTGGAGTACGGTGGTGCTATCATAGCTCACTGTAACCTTGAACTCCTGGGCTCAAGCAATCCTCCTGCCTCAGCCTCCTGAGTAGCTAGAACTATAGGCACACACCATCACACCTAGCTAACTTTTTTATTTTTTGTACAGACAGGGTCTCATTGTATTGACCAGACTAGTCTTGAACACCTGGCCTCAAACTATCCTTCCCCCTCGACTTTCCAAAATACTGGGATTATAAGCGTGAGCCACTGTTCCCAGCCATATCCTACAGAAATGCTTTAAGTAAAGGTACAGATATCTGTACCTATAGGGCCATATATAATGGCTATTTATATATATAAGTATATAATACAGATATATAAATATATATAATACAGATATATATCTGTGTATATATAGCTCTCTCTATATATACACACTATATTATACATGTTTTTTATATATATATATATATATATGGCTACTTTTACGTTATTAAAAATGACCCAAATGCTACTATGGATAACAATATAGTAGTTCCTTAAAAAAGTAAACAGAATCACCATAAGATCCAATAATTTCACTTCTGAGTATAAACCCCGAAAAACTGAAAGCAGGAATTCAAGAAGATATTTGTACACCTACATTCATAGCAGCATCATTCACAATAGTCAAAAGCAACCCAAATTCCATCAACCAATAAATAAACAAAATGTGGTATATACATATAGTGAAATATTATCAGCCTTAAAAAGGAAGGAAATCATGATGCATGCTCACAACATCATTGGACCTTGAAGAAATTATATGCTAAGTGAAGTAAGGCAGTCACAAAAGGAAAAATACTGTATGATTCCGCTTATATGAGGTACCTAGAGGAGTCAAGTTCTTTGAGACAGAAAATAGAAGAGTGGTTGCCAGGAGCTGCAATGAAGTGGGAATGCAGAGTTTGTCTTTAAGGGTACAAAGTTTTGGTTAGGGGAGATGAAAAAGTCCTGAAGATGAATGATAGTGATTGTTGCACACAATGTGAATGTACTTAATGCCTCAAAACTCTACATTTTAAAATTGTTAAAATCATTAATTTTATGTTGTATGTATTTAACCACAATTTAAAAAGTGTTGCATGGTAAATGTTGGAATACTCCTAGACTTACATCATCTATTAAAGTATTTTGAAATAAATACTTGTGGCAGTATTTGTTTAAACAACCAAATGATCATCAGCAAACTAGTATAACCATGTAACTATGGAATAGCATGCAACTATTAAAAAGCATAAAGTTGACAATATATGGAATGATGCACAAAATGTATTGTCAAATGAAAGAGGATGGAAAATTGTATTTGAGTTACTTTACATATTTCTTTTGTAAAAACAATATTATATCAAGTTGCCCAAGGGTAAGACCATCTAACCCACATGATAGAAAAAGCATCATCTTTGTTATTTTCTTCTTGGGATCACAGAGCCAGTCTCTGTCTTTTATATACTAGTTGGGTTTCCCTATAACAGATAGAAGTTCTCCACTGTCCATCATACTAGGAAGATATTCATCCTGGGACAGAAAATGAGGACTTGAGTAGGAATTAGTCTGAGGTGAGGAGAAATTGTTTCTTTTTTCTCTGGGTTTGAGACTTGGTGACTGTGAGGAGCCAGGTGTCCTGACCTGTGCCTGACTACACGGAGAAAAGCTGATGACAATTCAGGAAGGTGGCTGGACCCATAGGTGACCTATGGCAAAATGGACCTGAACTGTGAAGCAATGTATCTTCCGTGTTGGACTCTCCTTCCATTAGTCTTGGTTCTTCTGTAAGGGGAAATTATGGTAGAGCCCACGTCCATATTGGTGGGCAGTGGTCAGTGCCAGAGAGCAGCCATGTCCTCTGGAGTAGAGATAGTGAGAGTCATCACTGGATCAAGAGGGATACTAACATGAGGACAGGACCAGAGGAGAGGGATGCCAGGGATGTGTTCCTTAGCACACGTTAGGTATCAAAATCCATTGGAAATATCTGAGACACATTCTTTAGAGGAGATAGCCCACCATTGTGGTTTGGATTAGAGTAATTATAAACAAGATACATTCTAGGGTCTTTCTTACCCTTAAAGATAGAAGTGGTTCAACACTGCCAATTCCAGGTCCTATAGAGTCTAAAACATTTCCAAGTGTTCTGTGAATTTAGGGGAAATCAGGTAGCAAAGAAGTAAGGAGCTGTGTTTCCTGGCCACCTCTGTCTCTCAGCCCATGGGTGCCTGCTTCCACACATATGGGCTTTTATTCCCACACAGCTTCAGTATGGTCTTGACACTCACCCCTGTTCCCACAGGAAAAGCTCGCTCACACCAAGTATTCTGTAGATATAAAAGTCTTTACTAAGCCATTAGGGGAGACATGGTGCTGCCTGCTGCACTGGTAATGCCATGATGCCCCCATAAGAGATTGCTGGACTCCAAATGTTTCCTGGGCACCTCAGCACCATGAATTCTTCTCTTCACTCCTCCCCCATTCAGCTTCCAGTCTCGCAGCCTCCTCTGGCTCCCCTTCCCTCCCTCTCATTTACTTCTCCCTGGGTTATTCTCTACTCTTCTCTCTGCCCTTTTTTAGAAGGAAAAAAAAAAAAAAAAGAACTCCTCTCCTTTTCTCATGCAGAGCAATTCTACCCTATCCTCTGAAGTTTGTGCATCAACCAATACCTTTTCAACATCTTGAAGATTTTTCTTTTAATTCAATCATATATTAGCTTTACAAACAAAAACTGGCCTCAATCTATAATAAATTTTCAGACCAGTGGTTGAGATAACAAAAAATATTTCCACCTTGATATAGAATATAGATGGATAAATGATAGAAAGAAATTAAACCCCAAAAGTAAAATGATTTAGTAAATCAAATGCTGATTTACCAAAGAGTCAACAATAAATTATCTTTAAGGGAATGGACCGAATTATTTTCATTTTCTTCATTGAGTATTCTCAATGATTTTTTAATTTTGATAATGAGAATATCTCATTTTCCACTGAAACATCAAAGGTGAGACAGACGAAGCCCCTGCCCTTGGAGCACTCCTAGTCCAGGCCATGCAGCCCAGGCATCAAGCCTGGTATGGTATGGTTGGTCAGTGTGGGTTGTCCCTGGCCATCCAAAGAACTGAAACATCTCATTGTATTATCACTGTCTATACTTTGTGGAACTCATTTTATATTGTTTTAAAACATTTTCTAAGTGGCAATAGACCCAACTTCTGTCTCCCAGAACCATAAGGTCCCATCAGTTCCTGGTTTTAATGTGTTTCCTTAATGAGTTCCTTCTAATAAAATCAGTATTTGATTTTTCCTGTCATTCACACAGCAATTTATCTTTTGTCAGGTTCTAATTGAAAACATCCAAATAATTCCTCTGGAGCTCCAATGCCAAGGAGCCAGATTAGGCATACTTTTCTGCTCATCCTGATAAGAAAACCAGAGAATTCTAATCTACCAGTTTTTTTTCCTAGGCTTAGAATTTAAATTATTTCAATATATTTATGAAATGAAACAAGTTTTTAGCAAAAGCAGTGCTCAGTAATTGGAAAGTCAGTTACCTTTTATCTCTTGGTTAAAAAGAGGAAGTAGGTCAGTTCCTTGTTAATATTATTAGCAAATACTATTTCTAGCATGATATAAATTACTGAGAAAAGACATCCCAATTTTCACTTTTAAGCAGAAGGCAGGAGTTAACTCATTCTTATTCTTAAACATATTAAGGATACAGCGGACTAATTTTTCAGGAGGATAGTGTGTCCTTACCACCTTACAAACAACAACTAACTCACTCAGACAATTTTCACTACTCACATCATGTATCTGCTGGAAAGATTTGTCACTCATGCACATTTCAGCCACATATCACAGGTCTATGTGATGGAGAGAAAATATGAACTTGAGAATAAAATATTTATGATATGGAGTTACTCATGCCCCTTTATAGACTTTTCTGTGTGTACTTATATCTCAACTGTAAAACTAACATTCTGGTAGATCTCTTTGCATTTGAATCTTCTGCTGAGGAGATTTAAATTGCCCAACCACTAAATTGGGTGCATCTGAAATAAATCATGAAGTATTTATAAATACCATCATTTCAAAGGCAAGAAAAGGATATTTATGCATTTGGCTTATTACTAAACTGAGAATAAGGTTGTCTTGGAGGCAACAAGATTATCAAACAGCCTCTGTGTTTGCACACATCAGAATAAATGACAATCTGGACATGGAATACAAGAGCAAATAGTTCTCAGGAAGAACCATGATTTGCGGCTTTTCATCTAAGTCTAGGTGAAATCATTACCAAATCTCTACTTTTCTGCCTTGTTCCTAAATGACTTGGAAGGACGGTGACATCATCCTTTGATGCTTAGAAAAGAAGGAAACCATATTTCAACTAGAAAGTATAGGAATATTAAAACTCCTCAGACTGGAAATTTTTGCATCTGACAACACACCAAAAGCCATTGGGACAAATGTGCTCTCAAGGGCTGTCCTACTTTCAGCTTCCTCTCCTTTCTAAAGATTCTTCAGTTCTCAGCTCTGCTTCTGGAGGGATGCTGGCCAGAGTTCCAGGATAAATGATTCCCTGAGAAATGTTTCATGTTGAAGTCCTGTACAAGGCCAGGGAGCGGTGATGAATGGCAGCTCCAAGGGAAGTAGGAAATCTAATCACAGGAGGAGCCTTTGGATCTTTCATGCTCACTGACTTCACAGGATTTGTTTTGAGCCTGTAGACTGCGGATTAAAGCAGGAAGACTAGAGCTTGTGTCCCTGCCTGGTATCACTTTCAAAATTTAGAACAATCCTTAAAAGACGCCAAGAACTGAGATCTGAATTATAATTCTGTCAGTTTTTCTTTGCTTGCCGCTTTCCCATTTAGTGCCTCTTCAAGTTCTGCAAATCCCTGGATCATTTTGGTGATTTGAATCATGATTCTCTACCTGGTATTTGGAAAGAATGACCACAAATAGGCTAACCCATCCACCTCCCAAGAGTTTTTGTTCTTTGTTATTGCTGATCAGTTGGGTTTCCATTGCCCTGAACCCCCAGTCTTGTATATTCCTGAGGTATTTGAGTTCTTTATATGATCTATTTCTACAACACTTATTTTCTTCAGTGAATTAAACCTACAGATACATATTAGTTTATTATTTTAGTTTTGAAGAGTAGAAAAGAAAGCATTTTCTTCATGATTTCCCCTTCTCCTATCTGTTGAAGCCATTTTGGGGTCACATTAGAAGTTCAATTTTGCTCTCTGATTTTTCTTAAGGCAGTGAGTTCCCTTCAGATTTACCCTCTGAAATGCTACCATGCCTTTCTTTTAAAATGTTCATGTAATGTTCAAGAATATAATGAACACCTCAGAACTCATGAAAGAATTGCTTGAGGCTGGGCATGGTGGCTCACGCCTATAATCCCAGCACTTTGGGAGGTGGAGGTGGCCAGATCACTCAAGGTCAGGAGTTCGAGGCTAGCCTGGCCAACATGATAAAACCCCGACTCTACTAAAAATACAAAAATTAGCCAGGCGTAGTGACAGGCGCTTGTAATCCCAGCTACTAGGGGCTGAGGCAGGAGAATCGCTTGAACCCGGGAGGCGGAGTTTGCAGTAAGCCAAGATCGGGCCACCGTACTCCAGCCTGGGCAACAGAGCGAGACTCTGTCTCAAAAAAAAAAGATCTGCTTGATAAAGAGACAGACCATTTGAATGGGAGAATTTGAGAGAGAGGTCTTGCAGTCTTCTTTATTATCTAATCTAAGTTTTTCCCCCACATCTACCTCCTTCACCAGCTACTATGGCTCTCATAGAGACCTTACATTGGGCACACATAGTTTTGATGCTATCATGAGCTATATAAAAAGTTAGAACTAGTGTGAATTTTGTCTTTCTTGGTAAAGTGATTTTCCTCCAAAGCATAAAATAAAATAAAACTCACTTTGGATCACATTTTGAGTTGAAGTGTGTCGTCCCCACTGCCCCCAAATTCATTCATATATCAAAGTCCTGTGAGTGTGACCTGAGTAGGAGATAGAGTCTTTACAGAGATAATCAAGTTAAAATGAAGTCATTAGGGGAAGACCTTCATCTACCACAAATGATGTTCTTATAAAAAGGGAAATTTGAACACAGATACACATAGCAGGGTGATGATGTAAAGAGACACATGGAGAAGGTAGCCATGTACAACCAAAGAGAAAGGCCTGGAACAGATCCTTCCCTTAGGACCCACAGAAGGAACCAACCCTGCAGATACATTTTGCATTTTGTACTTCCTACCCTCCAGAACTATAAGACCATGAATTTCTGTTGTGAAAGCCACACATTTGTGGTACTTTACTGCAACAACTCTAGCAAACTAGTACAGAGCCCAGTCGTTGTTGTTATTGTTTAAATAGAAATGGGGATTCCTTATGTTAACCAGGTTTGTCTCATACTCCCAGCCTTAAGGAATCCTTCTGCCTCAGCCTCCCAAAGCACTGGGATTACAGGTGTGAGCCACCACTTCACAACTAGTGAGCAACCAGCCCCAGTTATATTTAATTGCTTTCCTCTTTACCTTTCACCCAATATCTTTGTTTTCTATACTGAAGTGTTCATTGGGTTAGCCCCCTCCTTCCCTTCTTCCCTGAAGCTTGAGTTGTGAGATGATACCTCTCTTAGAAGCAGGCTGCAAGGGTTGGGGTTTGGCACTCAAGATCTAAATCTGGATTGTTGACTGCACAAGCTCTGATTGACACCCCTGGAATATAATTATGACAACAGCTATCATGTGGCATGCCTTTTTTATGTGGTAGCTCTTTAACAAACATCACTTGTCACAAAAACTCTAGGAGAGATGCACCAATATAATCCCCACTTGACAGAAGAAGAAACTGATAATCAGCAAGATTAAGTAACTTTCCCAAGGTCACACAATAGTTTAACTGAGACTTGAACCCAAGCAGTCCAACTCCAGAGAATATCTTTGCAGAAACCAAATGAGGTAGTCCCCTAACCAGAATGTCTACAAAAAAAATGAAATGCCCAAAATATTGGAGTGACTAAATAAGCTATGATTTACACATACAATGAAATACAAAATATAGCATATAAATAATATAAACAAATCGACATATAACATATATAACAAAATCATGACTATAAATTATTTTTCATATATTTAATGATATGGAAAAAATGTTTATAATATAATATTAAATGAAATTAAGGGTATAAAAGCTGTCTACTTAGTAAAACCCCAATTTTGTAGTTAAAAATTAGAAAATGTCAGTACTCTCCAGTGATTGCATAAAAAGGTGATTTTAATTTTGTTATGTTTCTATTTTCAATTTGTATGACTATATTCCACCTTTAAAATTCAAAAATTAAGGCACAGTAATGCATAAGACTTCCTAAAGTGAATGCTGTCTAATTTCTAGCATTGAAGAAAAAGGAGTCTGTTTTGTTTTTATTTTCTTCCACAACAATCACAGCCACCTCTATCTAAAGGTAAGGTAGCCTCCCAGCCTGGCTTTGTCTAGATTCAGTTCCTTAATTTTCATAAGAAAATATCAATTCTACCGCCAGCTCAAATGGATGTGTCCTTCATTAACATCGTAGATTATTTATACTTGCCTTGAGCAGCTCTCCAGAGAGGATAACCTTGAACTCAGCTGCTTAGAAGAGTTAAAAAGCTTCTTGTAAAAAGAGAAAAAAAAAGAAAAGAAAAGAAAGAAAAAAAAGAAAAGAAAGAAAAAAATCAGGTAAAATTCCCAGATACCCATCCAGTTAATCTATTTCTATGAGACTTGACATTTTACCACCAAATCTTACAGCTGTATCCTACAACCACATTGTCGAGCTCCTTGCAGGATTACCTTTACTGAGCTAAATTTGGCCATGAAACCATCAGCTTGCCTTGATGGACCTTATAAGTAACAACCCTATGAAACCCATTATTGCATTATATGTGCAGTGCTACTGAACAGTTGTCCACCACATCATTACAGTTTAGGAAGGAATTTCTCTCAGGTCAAAAACTGTTATGATTCTTCTAAAAAACAGGTTTATTTTCTTCTTATAGACACTTAAATTGTATTATCCATTTACAAATTAGAGATCTTGCATACACATCTGTATTAGCTGCTGCAAAGCTCTGGACCAAATATGAGGTGCCCCTCTAGCAAATGTCCAGCTGTATGCATGGTGTGCTAGGCCCAGATTTCCCCCTAGCACTCACTTCCTCCTTTTTAAAATTTTACTATGCTCCTTCAAAGCCGTTATACAACAAGAAGGAGGAAGGGAGGAAATGAATGAATTAATGAAGAAAGAAATGTGTGGTGGTAACTTATGGTTATGATTGAGAGTCAACACCATATGAAGGAGAGTTTTATTGCTTTGTCTGTGTTTCTAGAACAATCTACAGTGATTCAGGAGGTGCTGCCCTGAGGAAAACATGACAAATGGAAGAGTTTTCTCCACTACTTGGCTTCAAGAAGAATGACAGTGTCCAAGTCTCAAGTACACATACAGGTCTGACAAGACCCACTGTGACCATAGAAACTACCTAAAACAGACTGTGTTCTTAGGAAATAGGCCTGGTGCATTGGATCCAAGTGAACAAGTGAGAGAGGCAGTGAAGAGTGATTTTTCCTTTGTTCCTTTGCAATTTTCTAAGTTCAAATTCTATACTGCATCTTTACACACAAACTTTCAACTTCAGAAAAGTGAGGATAAAGCAGGCATCAGAACAAGGGAGAGCAGGCTCTACCTACCAGCAACAACAGTGTGATCACTGGATTAGGGCCTCTTTGCTCACGGGTACTGAGAGATTTACACACAGCTTTTCAGAACCCGCGCTGTTCATACCTAGGAGAATTTCTGCTGTTCCCTTCTTTACCTTGCCTCACTGGGTTTTCATCATCTGTTGGTCGTTTTGTTGTTGTTGTTGTTGTTTCCATTTAGCATTTAAGTTTGGTGTTTCAGCTTTCCCTGGAGGCAGGATTTGATCTCTTTCTTTCCTGTGAGCAGCAATGTGACCTGCCCTAACATTCCCTCCAGAACAATTTCTCTCTGTAAAGTGTTGAGTCACTGAAGAGAGCTACAGACACTCTGTGAGCAGCTATAGTCAACTGAGAAAACAGAATCATTTTCTAGGATTTGAAAAGTTCCTTTCAAGAGTGAGCAAACTCAGGAGGTTCAGGAAAGTGGGCGAGAAGTTCATGCAGGGTAAAAAGCACAAAGTCCATTTCAGAGTTGCAGGAAGATCATATTTCATAAATGAAAATGGTATGAATGGAAAATTCCCTATTTAGCAGCAAGGAGGTAGCTCATCAGCCTTGGGCTGGGACTGCAGAGAGTTCTGTTTAGTTCTCATCCTTTCCTACCGGTCTCCACCTTTGAGTTTTTCACCAGTTAAATGGGAAGATGACCTTTGCTCCTCCTGTAATAGAAGGGTACTGAAAGGATGAATGTGTGAAGTTCTGAGCCTCTGAATGCCTTGATTTAGCTCTTGATCTTCAAATAGCTATTGCTTCAGAACCAAAGTCGGGGATTCAAACTTTCCATTTTAAATTTCCTAAAGGTCAATGAATTAAAAGTAAACTTTTTAAGTAAAAGAATGAAGCAGGCTGGGCACAGGTGTTCATGCCTATAAGCCCAGAACTTTGGGAGGCCTAGGCAGGAGAATCACCTGAGCCTAGGAGTTCAAGACCAGCCTGGGCAACATAGTGATGAGGCAGGAAAATCGGGTCTGGAAGCAGAGAACAGAAGGCCAATACACACTTGAGCTATAACAAGAAATATCCTCTCTATAGGACATATGCCATAAATGACTTTGTAACTTTACTTCATCCTCTTCATTTACATAGGGCGTACCCTAAGTAGAGGGTATTTAAACTCATGAAAACTCTGTAACAAAGCCTTTGAGCCCCTATTCTCAGGCCCGCTCCCACACTATGGAGTGTACTTTCATTTTCAATAAATCCCTTCATTCCTTCCTTGCTTTGTTTGTGCGTTTTGTCCAATTCTTTGCTCAAGACGCCAAGAACCTGGACACCCTCCACCGTTAACAGTGAGACTTTATCTCTACAAAAAAGTTTAAAATTAGCCAGGTGTGGTGGTGCATGCCTATAGTCCTAGCTATTCGGGAGGATAAGGTGGGAGGATCACTTGAGCCCAGGACGTAGAGGCTATGTGAGGTCAAGGTAGTGAGCTATGATCATACCACTGCACTCCAACCTGGGTAACAGAGCAAGACTCTCTGTCTCTTGGAAAAAAAAAAAAAAGAAGAAGAAGAAGAAGAAGAAGTATGGCAGGATATACAGTATAAGTTTGATACTATAAGCCTTTAAAAATGGGTATTGGTGAAAACTTCTTGTGAATAAACAATATTTCAATATAAAAAAGATTTAAAAATGAATATTCGTCCTACTGAAACACAGAGAACCGTCCCATAAAATAATGTGTGACTGTGATTTTATGACAAGACCTTCCTCCTGTTGATGCTCAGAAATGGACCTAATTGAATGATTTTTGTCATGGACAGAAATGTATCTGATCCCATCATTTTATGTCGTATATTGCATGCTGAGTTATTTTGGACTGCTTTATCATGGTGGTTCTGGAAGAGAGGCAGAAATCGAACCCACTCATGAAAAAGTCCCGGATATTAAAAAATTTAGACCTATCAGTAACTTTTATAATAACCTTCTGTTGAGAATCTATTTTTTCCAAAGCATCATCACTCTTCATAATTAGTTCTGTAATTTTCCTGTAGAATATGATCCATTTCATTTGAAGTGCTAAAACCAAGCACTAGTAGTTGATCACTGTCTGTCTATAATTTGCATTGTTCTTTATCCAGGAAAATATTAGTTCTTATTAGCCAGATAGAGATCTATTAGGAATGTCAACATAACTTAATTAAAGCATAATATTAATCATAATACTATCTTCCAGACTCAAATACTTCCCCAATGATGTTTACTTATGTAGATCTTCACCAATGAAATACAAAAATAAATCAGATGAAAGCATTTTTGATGAATAGAGATTTAACCAAAGCCTTTCTTAATGAAAAAATAATGTACTAGAAAGTATAGAAAGAATTGTATCTGCTAAGTCATATTCAAAAGAGGATCCCAATAAAATAAGAAATGTATTTTACCAACTTTATATCTAAACATTAAGTAATATTTTTTGAATTTCTGAGTGTTTCATGCACTGTGTGTCATAAATATTAGCCAACAAATCAAGCGCATAACCTCTACTAGTTTCCCCAGATTTTATTTATTACTATTTAAAGTGCACAATAAAATCTTAGGCCTTAGAAAAAGTTTAGCCACAATCACAGTTTTCTTGTTTAGTATCTACATATATAATAACATTGAAAACCAAAGTGTCTTCTGCATTTTTGAGAATGACTGTAATTTCTTTGGGGAAAGTTGTTCATTATTTTGGGAAAATATTCTAATAAATTTTTGGTTAGGCAAGACAAGGCCCAAAAGTTGGCACTGGAATAGTGTTTGGGGATGGTGGAGCAGTGGGAAGTGAGTACTGAGTCAAAAAGGTGACAATGGAGGAAAAAGAGGTTCTCAAAGTCCAGTCAAAGAAAATGAATTTTTGGAGACTGGCTTAACTCTCCAAAGTTAAGCGACTCTCCATAAAAGGCTGTCTTCCTCAGATGTAGAGAATGTTGCAATAACTTGTTTGGGAACTTTCTGGTTGGGGTTGTAGTTTCCCCAGAAACAGCTGGGTTGTCATACAGGAAATAAAGAGGAAAAGAGAATGAGGACTTAGATCTGTACAAGAGTAGCCCTAGCCACAAGAGAAAAGGCGAAAAAATTTAAAAAAAAAAAAAATCCCTCCTTAGCGATCCTCAGAGGACTTGAAACAAGCACCACAGTACTTTTAGCAGTCTCCTGGGATAAGGGCCTTGAATTATGGTACTAAAAGAAAGAGTCATCCCAGGAGGCTGGAGAAATTTATGGATATTAAGTTTGCACCTTAATTTATTCTGTTGAAATTCTTTTGGATGCAAGTAGCAAAAGAGTAGCCTGATTGGATTAAACAATAAATGGGAATTTTTAGCTCGATAGATTAAAAAGTCCAAACATCTTATGGGAGTTGAGGTGAGATTTGGTCAGGTACAGCTCCTTTGAGTCATGGCTCTTTGAATCTTCTTCCCAACATGCATCAACTTTGCCCTCAGGCTGTCTTCACAAGGTGACTGCAGCGTCAACTGAGACCACCTGCCCCTCAGGCACATCCAAAAGAAGAGGCTGGATTCCTCCAACCAATGAACAAGAGAAATGTCATGTGTTGATTACTAGGCCTACGTTACCTGAGCTAATAAAGGTTTCGATGGGACTGGGCTACCTGGACTGGTTTTGGTATGTCAGGGCTAAGGACTGCCATGGAAATGGAAGCAAGAATTATGAGGGAAGAAGGGAGGATGCTTGGAAGACAACTTTGATATCCTTTATGAAAATCTTACTATCGTCCAGGCACAGTGGCTCAGGCCTGTAATTCCAGCACTTTGGGAGGCCGAGGCAGGCGGATTGTCTGAGCTCAGGAGTTCGAGACCAGCCTGGGCAACATGGCGAAACCCCGTCTCTACTGAAAATGCAAAAAGTTAGCCAGGCGCGGTGGCGGGTGCCTGTAATCTCAGCTAATCAGGAAGGTGAGGCAGGAGAATTGCTAGAACCCAGGAGGCAGAGGTTGCAGTGAGCCGAGATCGTGCTACTGCACTCCAGCCTGGGTGACACAGCAAGACTCTTGCTGAACTTTTACATCAGGAAGAGTTTTAGGAATAAGTTTATGGTCCACTAAAATTTCAGTTAACTGCTCAAGAAACTCCAAATTTAATTCTCTCTCCATGGCTACTACATAATAAAATTATCTTAAATTTAGCAATGCTATTTTCTCAGAGTTAGCCAAAACCCATTTAATCTGTAGTATTTTTAGTGAAACTTACCGTACTGAGAACTGAACATTTTAATAAACCGATAGCAGTTTGAAAGCTTTAAAGAATCAAGCAACTCAAGACTTCTTCTCATGAAGGCAGAAGCTGGATATTGGAGGAACTGGAGTTCTTGAGACAGCAGAGGGGGATTGGCCTCTGCAACCCCACAGTCAGAAGCTAAGGCATGCTGCCCAAATATAACGCCAGCTGTGCAGCCTGATAAAGGAGCCCAGCTGTGAGGCTCAAAAGGATTTTCAGGGCTCCCTCTGGGCATCCTTGCACCAGCATATGGGGGCTCTCCCAATAAATACCAAAAGTCTGAGTAGCAGGAATTCCTGCCAGCAGCCGCACAGTTGGAGTGATCCTTCAAGCAGCAAACAACATTTTCCAGATGTACGGACTCAGTGTGCTGGGAGATCGGCTTGGGGAAAACAGGCTAGACGTTTATCCCTGCTGACTGAAGAGGGTGTGTGGCTGGTGCCCTTCTAGACATGAATTCAAGAATTCAGTTGTATTTGTTTTACCACAGTGAAGAAAGAACTAAAGAATAATGAGGGTGATGGTTCTAGGAATCAGGAGACCCTGGGGCTCAGCTGCAGGCTAAAGTTTAGAGTACCTCCCTCGCTTCCTGAAGGATTCTTCCCTTGCTTATTTCTACTTTGCCGATATGCAACCGTTGAATATTTGTATGGCACTTTCAAAGATCCTGGAGTACTCTGAAGATATGGGAGTCATTTCCTTTTATATCTCTTTTTGACTCAGACTACATTGATCTGGCAAATGCTCTCCTTCTAAAAACTTTCATGAACTTCACCTGGTAGAACTTTATTTATGGTCAATTTAGCAAGATCTTTAAAGATTAAAAACAAGAATATTTACGTTTTAAAAAATATTAACTCTCTTGAATATGTACCCAGCCAGGAAAACAGAACAAAGTTGGATGACAAATGCATTATTTATGTGAGATTGTTTAATTAATTGATTTGAATAATTTTCATCATGTTGGTTTGGATTGACAGATAACATACGCTGTTCTGTAGCTGCTTCAGACCATGTTAGCCTCTTCTAAAGGAGGGCAGTTTTTCATCTGGGCACACTGACCTTGAACAGAAGAACAGATTATGTGCTGTAAACCCGTCTCAGCTGCTACAAAGATTCTCTACTTCAAAAATATCTGCCTTGCAGGTGCTGAAATCCTTACCCCTGTACCTTATAGCTTGGAAGAAGGCATTTCCAGGAGCCCCCTCTTAAAATGTAAATATTACTTGGAAAAGTCATATATTTTGCCAACTCACATCTGGTTTATATAGAATGTCTCCTTGAATTTATAATTATTTTTCTTGAACATTCCAGTTAGGGGTGGTACCTAACATTTTCTTCCATACTATCTGAATTCTTTATATTTGAAGTATTCTTTATTCCTATAGGCTTGACTATGAAATTATTACATACATACACACACACACACACACACACACCACCTGTTTATGTAACCCATTCTCTGAAGCATGTGCCACAAAACAGCATCGTACACTGATGTTGCTATGAATGTAATTCTAACCTCATTGATAAGTCATGTATTTCAACCCTCCTGAGCTCAGTGTTGTATCCTATTCTTACTATTCCATTTGCCATTTTCTAACAGTAAAAGCTACCCTGTTGCTAGGTAACCTCAGCAATTTTGCACGTAGCCCTCTACTTTCTACATTCTTCTGGATTCCTTCTTGTGGTCTAATTATAATTGTTTTTCTTCTGAAGTCTCTCTCCCCATTCATGGTTGCCATTGTCATCGGATAGCTGTCAATGCATTATTGTCACTCTTGAATTCGCTGATGATAAGCTACAATTTGCTCATCCTTCACAGAATAGAAAATTGACATGTTCTTATGATGCATCTGCATGCTTTCAGAGAAATAGTTCCTCTCTTAGAGGTTACATTTCCAAAGAAGATTTTCAGTGTGTGGCAACCCTCCCCCTCTCATTTGCCTCACCTTTCCAACCCCTACAGTAATTCCTTTTCTTCAAAAAGCAGGCTTGTATCTTGATGATAGTCATGTTTTTGTGCAATGATAAAATTCTTACAGAAAGTAAACAATAAACAATGTTCAGCCTATGAACTAGTAAACACCAACAGCCATAAAAATGACAATAACTACATTTAGCTGTGGACGTTTCATGTGCCAGGCACTGCTAAGTGATTTGCACACATTATCTCATTTGATCTTCATAAACTCTATGAGGTATCATTACTCCAATCTGGTAAATGAGGAATCTGAGGTGAGACCCAGAGAGCCCAGATTATATGGTGAGTGAGTAGCAGAACCAAGATTTCTTCATTTACAATGTCATTGATTATAAAAAGTAACATCAACTTAATAACAGCTTTACATTAAATGTAAATTTGTAAGATAAAGCCTGAATTCAGAAATATGAAAATAAGGAAAAACATGTACCTTAGAAACAAAAAAAATTACTGTATGTATGTAACCTAGTTACATTCTCTTGCTTATGAATAAGAATGGTTCTCTAACATTATTTCTGATAAATAATGTCATTGGATCAATGCCTTCTAATTCCATTGTTTCCCTCCCCACACCCCAACTCCTATCTTGCCACTACCATTTAATGCGATTCTTTCTAATGCATAAATGGCTGAGTATTTTGTAAGTTATGAAGTCAGAAACTTACTTCGAATTTGAAATCAGAAAGCCTGGAGTAAAGATGATAAATCATCTTGAGCAAGATAATTCATTGACTTAACTTCTTTGGTCATATTTTGTTTACCTTTATTACATTTTTTGATGGAGAGACAGATTTCTAAAAATACCTAAGTTCTCCACTAGCCTGTGACTTCTTTGATAGTAAAGTTAGTCTTTTGTTTATCCTGATATTTCTCTGTGGTACTTACAATACCTTGACATACTAAGGTACGTGTTCAGAAAATATCTCTTTAATCAAATTTGTTAATACATGTTTTTTTCCAAATAGCTACAGTGTGCTGATGTTATAAGAATCAATAAAGTAATGTGGGGAGACCTCAATTACATCTGTTCCCTAAGAAATACCATCTCAGAGTTGTGCTTTTACCTATTCCTTGGTGCGTTGCTTAAAGAAGTTAAGATTCTACTCTTTCCACAAGAATGTAACTTCTCAAATATTTAATATGTGCCTTCTTCTTTGAAGAGAAAGAACTTCCTGTTCTGATGTATAGGTTTCTTCAAGGAAGAAGGCACAAATGAATGGGAGGGAGAAGGGTGAGCGCAGAGTTAATTTTACTAGGCTTTAATACAGAACGAATAGAAAAATTTTTGCCTTAGAGATGATTTGAAACTTTTATTTCAACATGTATGGTATAATGTGCATGTACTTTTATCATCTCTCTCTCTTGAGAAAATAGCCATTTTAGGTGCAGAAATTAAGCCAGAAAACATTGTAAGAACATCTATTTTCTAAACACTTTCACTCGACTAGTTGTGAAATAAATAGATTAAGCTTAATTGTAGTGCTATTGTGTTGCAAAGCACACTGAACTCTTCATAAATGCATAGATAACCAACTGGAAGAAGAGTAGAGACAGAAGATAAGCCTCTAATTTAATTGGGTGATTAGTCATTTAATTTCCTTTGTCTTTTCTTTCTTTCCTGGTACACTTCATCTCAGAAGTGTTTTATAAAAAAAACTAAATTAGAAAGAGAGAGGGAGAAAAAGATCCTGATTGGTGAGTTGTGGGTAAAAAGCTCTACTTGGAATCAGCATAAAAACAAAAGAGAAAATGGAAAAGAAGTCTGAATATTAGATACCTGTTTGGGCTTATACTGCTTTTCTCATTCAAGATTTTGAATCTTGGATTTAATGAAACTAATCCATGTCGTTTGGGTTGCATATCTTTGGATAAAAACAATGTGAACTTTTGCTGTTTTTTTAATGTTATTTTGTTTCAGTTATTTATTATTTTGAGATGGGGTCTCACTAATGTTCTCCAGGCTGATCTTGAACTCCTAGGCTCAAAGGATCTTCCTGCCTCAGCCTCCCAGGTAGCTGGGATTACAGGCGTGTACCACCATGCCTGGCAACGTTCCCTGATTTGATTTATAGGTTTTTCATTACTTATCTGATGATAAGCCTCTTATATCATCCTATTTCAACTATATCAAAGTACACAAATTCCATATAATACGAGGGTGTAGAATTTGTTTCAAGTGCTATTAATTATATCTTTTGAGACCAGATTTTGTCTTTTATCTAACCAATGCTTTACATATTTTGTGGAGGCCATGAGATCGATATTTCTTTTCATGTTCAGAATTCTTATTTATGTCTTATTCTCCAGATGCTTTTTCAGCATTACAGTCACACTGTTACACTCGGGTCAGCAAACACACTGTGTGAGGGCTATCATTCCCCAATTCTACACCCAAGGCAAATATTACTCATTGATCTTTTCTGTTTAGCCTGTGGTTGTACTTGGAATCCTTCTCAATGCCACACACCAGACATCCACTACTAATGCAATCTCAGCATAAAAGCTTTTTGCCAAACTATGCCAAAGATTAATTCATCACCTTCATTTTCTTTAATTATTGTAACCAAATTGTTTCAGGATGCTTTTCTACCTGATTGGATGTTCTCCTACCTTAACAGATCTTTCTTGTGAATTAGAAAGTGATATTAATTCACTATGACAAGGGTTCCTTTATAGAGAAAAAAGTTCTCCCACTAGGAATTCTAGTCCTGAGGTTTATTTTACACATTGTCTGACAAAAATGGATAAAAATTTAATCTGGGCATTTTCTGAGTGAAGACATGGAATCAAAGTTACAAGATAAACATGCAGTCTTAGATTTGTATATGTTTGTATGCACCTGCCTCATGCATTCTTAGAATATTTTTACACCAATCAAATCTGAAGTACAGTTATCTTAGATGTCCAGAATATATGCTTTCTTTCCCATGTTGCTTAAAATAGATTCAGCTGGTCAGAAGTGATCAGCCTCCAGACACAAATATGAATTTTGGATTCTATTTACAACAGAATGGAATTATCCCTCTGATATATTTTTCTAATGGGTTTATTTGCTTCAGGTTGAAATGTGGAAACTTCTTCAGCATTTGTTCAGCAACAATGTAGACCACATCAATTCAATTCATGCATAATAAATTCCAGGGATAAAAAGACAAATCCTTCCTTCCTTCCTT
>NW_012108186.1:9244-16612 GCF_000951045.1 Mandrillus leucophaeus | reverse complement strand
GGTGAGCGCAGAGTTAATTTTACTAGGCTTTAATACAGAACGAATAGAAAAATTTTTGCCTTAGAGATGATTTGAAACTTTTATTTCAACATGTATGGTATAATGTGCATGTACTTTTATCATCTCTCTCTCTTGAGAAAATAGCCATTTTAGGTGCAGAAATTAAGCCAGAAAACATTGTAAGAACATCTATTTTCTAAACACTTTCACTCGACTAGTTGTGAAATAAATAGATTAAGCTTAATTGTAGTGCTATTGTGTTGCAAAGCACACTGAACTCTTCATAAATGCATAGATAACCAACTGGAAGAAGAGTAGAGACAGAAGATAAGCCTCTAATTTAATTGGGTGATTAGTCATTTAATTTCCTTTGTCTTTTCTTTCTTTCCTGGTACACTTCATCTCAGAAGTGTTTTATAAAAGAAACTAAATTAGAAAGAGAGAGGGAGAAAAAGATCCTGATTGGTGAGTTGTGGGTAAAAAGCTCTACTTGGAATCAGCATAAAAACAAAAGAGAAAATGGAAAAGAAGTCTGAATATTAGATACCTGTTTGGGCTTATACTGCTTTTCTCATTCAAGATTTTGAATCTTGGATTTAATGAAACTAATCCATGTCGTTTGGGTTGCATATCTTTGGATAAAAACAATGTGAACTTTTGCTGTTTTTTTAATGTTATTTTGTTTCAGTTATTTATTATTTTGAGATGGGGTCTCACTAATGTTCTCCAGGCTGATCTTGAACTCCTAGGCTCAAAGGATCTTCCTGCCTCAGCCTCCCAGGTAGCTGGGATTACAGGCGTGTACCACCATGCCTGGCAACGTTCCCTGTTTTGATTTATAGGTTTTTCATTACTTATCTGATGATAAGCCTCTTATATCATCCTATTTCAACTATATCAAAGTACACAAATTCCATATAATACGAGGGTGTAGAATTTGTTTCAAGTGCTATTAATTATATCTTTTGAGACCAGATTTTGTCTTTTATCTAACCAATGCTTTACATATTTTGTGGAGGCCATGAGATCGATTTTTCTTTTCATGTTCAGAATTCTTATTTATGTCTTATTCTCCAGATGCTTTTTCAGCATTACAGTCACACTGTTACACTCGGGTCAGCAAACACACTGTGTGAGGGCTATCATTCCCCAATTCTACACCCAAGGCAAATATTACTCATTGATCTTTTCTGTTTAGCCTGTGGTTGTACTTGGAATCCTTCTCAATGCCACACACCAGACATCCACTACTAATGCAATCTCAGCATAAAAGCTTTTTGCCAAACTATGCCAAAGATTAATTCATCACCTTCATTTTCTTTAATTATTGTAACCAAATTGTTTCAGGATGCTTTTCTACCTGATTGGATGTTCTCCTACCTTAACAGATCTTTCTTGTGAATTAGAAAGTGATATTAATTCACTATGACAAGGGTTCCTTTATAGAGAAAAAAGTTCTCCCACTAGGAATTCTAGTCCTGAGGTTTATTTTACACATTGTCTGACAAAAATGGATAAAAATTTAATCTGGGCATTTTCTGAGTGAAGACATGGAATCAAAGTTACAAGATAAACATGCAGTCTTAGATTTGTATATGTTTGTATGCACCTGCCTCATGCATTCTTAGAATATTTTTACACCAATCAAATCTGAAGTACAGTTATCTTAGATGTCCAGAATATATGCTTTCTTTCCCATGTTGCTTAAAATAGATTCAGCTGGTCAGAAGTGATCAGCCTCCAGACACAAATATGAATTTTGGATTCTATTTACAACAGAATGGAATTATCCCTCTGATATATTTTTCTAATGGGTTTATTTGCTTCAGGTTGAAATGTGGAAACTTCTTCAGCATTTGTTCAGCAACAATGTAGACCACATCAATTCAATTCATGCATAATAAATTCCAGGGATAAAAAGACAAATCCTTCCTTCCTTCCTTCCTTCCTTCCTTCCTTCCTTCCTTCCTTCCTTCCTTCCTTCCTTTCCTTTCTTTCTTTCTCTTTCTTTCTTTCCTTCCTTCCTTCTCTCTTTTCTTTTCTTTCTTTCTCTTTCTTTCTTTCCTCCCTTCTCTTCTCTTTTCTTTCTTTCTTTTTCTTTCTTTCTTTCTTTTTTCTTTCTTTCTTTCTTTTCTTTCTTTCTTCTTTCTTTCTTTCTTTCTTTCTTTTCTTTCTTTCTTCTTTCTTTCTTTCCTTCCTTCTTTCTTTTCTTTTATTTTCTTTCTTTCTCTTTCTTTCTTTCCTTTCTCTCTTTCTTTCTTTTCTTCCTTCCCTTCTCTTCTCTTTTCTTTTCTCTTTGTTTCTCTTTCTTTCTTTTTTTCTTTCTTTCTTTCTTTCTTTCTTTCTTTCTTTCGTGGTGTGTGTATGTTTGTTTGTTTGTTTGTTTTGACAAGGTGTCACCATGTTGCCCAGGTTGGTTTCAATCTGTTGGGCAACTCAAGCAAACCTCCCATCTCAGCCTCCCAATTAGCTAAGATTACAGGCACACACCACCACACCTGGTTTAGAACATACATCTCTAACATTTAATTAGAAATCATATGCCTATATGCTATTTTTCTTTAGATTCATTTCACCAAAGTTCTAATTTTGTTAGTTTCATCAAGGTCAAGTAGACCTTGCTATGATTATTGGAAGCAGTGAATAAAGGATTTAGCACAATGCCTTGACAGTTGTAGATTCTTTGTTGCTTTGTTTTTTTTTTTTTTTATTTTATTTTATTTTTCAACTTTTGTTTTAGATTTTGGAGGTACATGTGCAGGTTTGTTATCTGGGTATGTGGCTTGATGCTGAAGTTTGGGGTATAAATAATCCTGTCACCCAGGTACTGAGCATAGTTCCCAAAAGATTTTCAACCCTTGACCCTCTCCCTCTTTCCCCTCTCTAGTAGTCCCCATTGTCTACTGTTGCCATCTTTATGTCCATGAGTACCCAAAGTTCCCACTCATAAGTGAGAAGGTGAGGTATTTGGTTTTCTGTTTCTCTGTTAATTCACTTGGTATAATGGCCTCCAACTGCATCCATGTTGCTGCGAAAGACATGATTTCCTTCTTTTTATGGCTGTGTAGTACTCCATGGTGCATATGTACTATATTTTTTAATCCAGTCCACTGTTGATGGGTACCTAGGTTAAGTCTATGTCTTTGCTACTGCAATAGTGCTGTGATGCACATGCAAGTACATGTGTCTTTTTAGTAGAACGATTTGTTTTCTTTTGGATATATACCCAGTAATGGGATTGTTGGGTCAAATAGTAGTTCTGTTTTAAGTTCTTTGAGAAATCTCCAAACTGCTTTCCACAGTGGCTGAATGAATTTACATTCTAACAACAGTGTGTAAGCATTCTTTTTTCTCCACAACCTCATCAGCATCTGTTATTTTTATTTTTAATAATAGACATTCTGACTGGTATGAAATGGTATCTTATTGTGGTTTTGATTTGCATTTTTCTGATGATTAGTGACGCAGAGCATTTTTTTAATGTGGTTTTTTTTTGCCATTTGTATGTCTCCTTTTGAGAAATGTCTGTTCATGTCCTTTGCCCATTTTTAAAAATTTGTTTATTTGTTTTTTGCTTGTTAAATTGCTTAAATTATTTATAGATTCTGGATAGTGGACCTTTGTTGGATGCATAGTTTCTGAATATTTTCCCCCATTCTGTAGGTTGTCTGTTTAGTCTGTTGATAGTGTCTTTTGCTGTGTAGAAGTTCTTTAGTTCAATTAGGTCCAATTTGTCAATTTTTGTTTTTGTTGCAGTTGAGAACTTAGTCAAGAATTACTTGCCAAGGCTGATGTCCAAAATGGTATTTACTAGGTTTTCTTCTAGAAGTTCTATTGTAGGTCTTACATTTAAATCTTTAATCCATGTTGAGTTTTTTTGGTTGTTGTTTTTTTTTGTTTTTTTGTTTTTTATGGTGATGGTGAAAGGTAGGAATCCAGTTTCATTCTTCTGTGCATAGCTAGCCAGTTATCCCAGCACCATTTATTGAATAGGAAGTCCTTTCTTCATTGCTTGTTTTGTCAAAGATCAGGTGGTTGTAGGTGTGCAGCTTCATTTTAGGGGCCTCTATTCTGTTCCATTAGTCTATGAGTCTGTTTTTATACCAGGTTTTGTAACAGTACCATGCTGTTTTGGTTCCTGCAGCCTTATAGTATAGTTTGAAGTCAGGTAATGTGATGTCTCTGGCTTTGTTCTTTTGGTTAGGATTGCTTTGGCTATTTGAGTTCTCTTTTGGTTCCATATCAATTTTAGAATAGTTTATTCTAGTTCTGTGAAAAATGGCATTGATAGTTTGATAGGAAAAGCATTGAATCTGTAGATTGCTTCAGGCAGTATGGCCATTTTAACAAGGTTGAGTCTTCCAGTTTATGAACACGGAATGTGTTTCCATTTGTTTTTGTCATCTACAACTTCTTTTAGCAGTGTTTTATAGTTCTCCTTGTAGAGATCATTCACTTTCTTGGTTATGTGTATTCCTAGGTATTTTATTTTTCTTGTGGCTATTTCAAATGGGATTGCATTCTTGATTTGGCTCTCAGCTTGAATGTTATTGGTATATAGAGATGCTACTAATTTTTGCACATTGACTTTGTATCCTGAAACCTTACTGAAGTTTTTTGTTGTTGCTGTTGTTTATTTTTGTTTTTTATTTAGAGGAGGCAGCAAGTACAGTGTGGGGAAAGTTAGAGAAAGCAAGGCAGGTTCTCAGCCTTCATGTATTATTCTTAAGAGTCTGGCTCTTGGCCCAAAATTGCACTCTCCAATCAGCAAAACAAAAACCTAGAATTAAATAATCCATCCTCCTAAAACATAGTTTATCCTGCCAGCTGTTACCCATCACATCACAAACATTACCATCTTATATGGTACTCTCCTTAAGACAAAGTGTGGTAAGTATATTTTTTGATACACATACTTATCCAACAGAGGTAGCTTCTTCATACATATCTGCTAATGCATTTGATGGCAGTGATTGAAAACTGATGTCTGCAGACAAACCTTGGTAAGGTGTGGTATGAAAATACAGGTTTGGCCACTCCATTGCCATGTGATAAGCAGATTGCTCCAATACCCAGGTCTAGTTGGAAACATAAATATGAAGGTCAGGGCTGAGCGCAATGGCTCATGCCTGTAATCCCAGCACTTTGGGAGGCCGAGGCAGGCGGATCATGAGGTCAGGAGATCGAGACCATCCTGGCTGACATGGTGAAATCCCGTCTCTACTAAAAATGCAATAAAAATTAGCTGGGCATGGCGGCGGGTGCCTGTAGTCCTAGCTACTCAGAAGGCTGAGGCAGGGGAATGGCGTGAACCCGGGAGGCAGAGGTTGCAGTGAGCCAAGATCACGCCACTGCACTCCAGTCTGGGAGATAGTGTGAGACTCCATCTCAAATAAAATAAAATAAATAAATAACAAATAATAAAAAATGAAGATCAGATAAAATATGCAAGCTGAAGATAGAGTAGTTTTACATCCCCACTGGGTATATGGATCATACCTACGGTATTATGCAAAGATGTGGAATAAATGGGGTTCCCCCAAAGAGAAACGGTTAAACATTAGAAAAGACCTAGGATGAAACTCCAGAGTGAAACACATTTTAAGTTGTAGATAAGATCAGTGAAGGAGTCTGAGAGAGGTACAAAGAGAACCAGGAGGTAATGGTGATAGAAAACTCAAGAGAAAACATAGTTCCAAGAAGGAGGAACAGCTCTGTTCATTCAACTTTTCCTTTTTTTTTTTTTTTAATAAAATTTAATTTAGCTGGGCATGGTGGCTCAAGCTTTTAATCCCAGCACTTTGAGAAGTCAAGCTGGGAGGATCGCTTAAAGCTAGGAGTTCTAGACCAGCCTGGGCAACAAATCAAGACCCTGTCTCTACAAAAAATTAAAAATTGGCCAGGAATAGTGGCACACACCTGTAGTTCTAGCTGGGCTGAGGTGGGAGAATCACTTCAGCCCAGACGTTTGAAGCTACAATCAGCCATAATCATGCCATTGCACTCCAGTGTGGGCAATTGAGTGAGACTTTGTCTCTAAAAACATATAAAATTTTAAAAACTTTTACGTTATAGTAGATTCCAATTGAGATTACGGAAGAGGTATAAGGCAGGTGAAGGAAAGTTTAGAGATAGGATGGTGGGAAGTTGAGGAATTATTTACCAGATCACTTCTGTTTCCATGGCAAGTTGAAGGTAAATTTATTCAATAAATATAAATGGGGTGAGTTATAAAAGTTTGGGCAGCTGCTGAGCAGAATGAATTCATTCTTATCTGTCACACAATGACTACAATATATGCATCAGAAAGCAATGACAGCAAAAATCATACCTGATATCTGATTCAAAAATATCAAAGTAGTGTGGAATATATTTTAAAACTTGAACTGAGATTCCAGTGATCTGAGTTACATCTCTGGTTCTGCCCCTAACTAGCTATGTAACTAGATTAAGTGACCAGTTTATCTGTTTTCATTTTTCTGATACTCAGCTCACTTAAGTTATTTCTAAGGTAGGAAAGCCCAGTGAGGAACAGCTTTCCTAGTGATGGTGGTGGAGGATTGTTTCCAGCATTCTCTTTAGATATGTTGAGTTTGATATGCTTATTGACATCCAAGGGAAGACAGCAGATGTGCAGTGAACACTACAAATCTGGAACTTGAGGCATAGAGATACATATTTGGAAGTCATCTTCACATAAATGTATCTTAAAGCCATGGGGCAAATGAGCTCAAGAGACAGAGAGTAGTGCAGCTAGGAAAGAGAAGACTGGATTCTATCACATTGCAATATTTACAGAACAGGCATAGGAGGAGGAACAAGAGGCAGGAACTGTAGAGTTATCAGTGAGGCAGGCATAAATCAGGAAAGTTGGACTAAAGAGGACAAAAAGAGAAAAGAGAGGGTTGTTGAGTGTGTCAGTCCTGCTGAGAGAAGAAGACAAAGAAGTAATCGCTGAATTTGGCAACATGAGGAGCACTGGTAAGTTAAAAGGAGTCATTTTAGTGGAGTAAAAGGTCAAAAAACCAATGGCAATGAGATTATGGAGCTAGAAAGTCAGGCATGTCTTTTCAATGTATTTGCTGTGAATCTGAAGCAAAGAAGTGAGACTGAGGCAGGAAGGGAATATGTAGTCAAAAGAGTTTTATTTTGTTAAGGTACATGCCCTACAAACTCAAGCATGCTCCAGCCAGGATGTTATGAATTGTTTTTAATGTTTCTGTCCAGCTCCCAGTCCTTGGGAAAAAATGTTCTTATTTTCTATGTTATTTCCTTTCTTTTTCTTATCATGGTTTCTTGGTCATTTTAGCCATAGAGCCTATAGTTGTTCAATTCCTATCAGTTCTGGTACATGATGAATAAACCGAC
>NW_012108186.1:4832-7939 GCF_000951045.1 Mandrillus leucophaeus | reverse complement strand
CTAATAATGTTTCTTGGAACACTTTATAATGTCCAAAGAGATTTGACTCAACCATAAGAAAATTCTATTTAACTCAAAAGTAGTTTAAGGTGTTTTGTAAAATCTAAGCTGGAAGCAGCTCAAAAGGATAAGAAAAATATTATAATTCAAGGAATCCAGAATTTCCTGACAATTTTTAGACAAGTGACTTCATTTGCCTGTGACACTTTCCACATCTGTAAAGTTACTTGCCAGTAAGGACTTTAATAACAGCAAACCTTACTATAGATAAAGTGCTTGATGGAAAACTATAGAAATCTGGAATTTGAAAATCTAACGTTCCTTTAGAAAGTAAATTAATATCCCACTTGAGACTATGTGAGTATCATGTTGGTATAATCTAGTTATAACTATATGCCAGACAAAAAAAAAAAAGAATTGAAAGAGTCAGACTCAGCAGAGCAAACAGAAAATATCTCAATAAAAATGCTTCTAATTTGAATATTGAGATTTATGAAGTTTGAGATTTTTCCAACAGAATAAAACCCTTAAGATATGTGGCAGGCTTTGACTCCGGAACCACCAAGTCACACCTACTGGCTCCTCTACCACATAGGAACAAGTGGAAGCTGGCCCAAATTCAGACTAGTTGCTTCATACTCATAATCAATATGTGTAGGAATTTCCACTTTACAATTCACATTAAAAACATAAGGCAAAAGCAAAGATTTTACCACCACTGAGAAAGTATCTAGTTCCTAGCAAGCACCAACATATGGCATCAAGCAACTGCTGCAGCCCTTCTCTTTCCAAAGGCAAAGGGAGCAGATCCATAGCTAGAAGTTCAGTCCCTGTTGTAGTTCGAGCCATGGTCCAAAGGCTTCAAGTTAAAAAGTGACTGCAGCAGAGTACAAAATATAGGAAAGGCTGATCAGGAAAGCAGACGACAGTAAAAGGATTTTCTAGCATTTTGGAATTTTCTAAATGTAAAAATGCAATGTACAAATAAACTATGCTTCATATATACCAATGGTTTCTTTGATGCATGGTGAAAAATTTTTGTAGAGTGACAGCTAGAGGACTTCAAGGGCTCCATTGATCATTCTGAAGTGAGAATGAGATGATACATTCATTGAGGGAAAATTTCATAGATAGTTCTGTATCATTTTGCAGTTCCTCACTATATTTGATAGATTAAATTGTGGGAAAGCTGTGTGCAAGCCAAATCATATTTTAAAAGCATTCATTGAGCTTGCTGAATAAAGAAATGCAATTGTGGGCCGGGCACGGTGGCTCAAGCCTGTAATCCCAGCACTTTGAGGGTCTAAAGTGGAGGATTGCTTCAGTCTAGGATTTCAAGACCAGCCTGGGCAACAAGCGAGACTTTGCCTCCAATAAAAGAGTAAAGAAGTAACTAAATTCTGATTATAGAGAGATAAATGATAACATAATTAGTAGCACAATTGAGTTATAATTGAAGAAACATGCTTGGTGAAGTTGTGAAACACGTCCTGAATTCCACACACCTGCACCATTTCCAATGGTTAGTTCTAATTTGGAAATGTTGTCATTCCTTCTGATAATAACTTCAGACTGAAGAAATAATTCTGTATTATAGTAGTAAACAATGTAGTAGGTATTTTACAGTTCACAGTGCTACCTGGATAATCAGCATGATTCACTAGCCTGTTTAGTAATTCTGACATTAGACTGAAGCCAGACAGACACAGGCTTCTGAAGTAGTTCAGGCTTCTGAAATAGTAGAACCTAGGATTAAACCATATTTTAATGTAAATAAAGCTATTTAATTAGGAGGCAAAATAAAATCATTTCTTGTTCATTGATTATATCTACTTGAAAATAAATCCAAGTGTTCTTCAGTCACACCCTTGAATTTTAAATTTCTGTACATGTTAGGGTCTTTTATTTTTATTATTTTTTTCTTTTTTTATGCAGGGTCTCACTCTCTTGCCTGGCCTGGAGTGCAGTGGCGTGATCACAGCTCACTGCAAACTTGACCTCTGGGGCTCAAGCAGTCCTGCTACCTTTGCCTCTTGAGTAGCTGAGACCACAGGCACACGCCACCATGCATGACTAATTTGTTATTTTTCCAGAGACGGAATCTCACCATGTTGACCAGGCTACATGTTAGGGCCTTTTGCCATACTCAGGTTACCTCCAATAATTTACAGTATGGTAAGATGTGGTGATAAAGAAAGCAGAATTCTCTTGGAAGGAATATGAATTCCATTGCAGATGAGCCTCAAGAATAGAAGAAAGCGGCTTGGGACTACATCACTGGACAACTCTCAGCATAAGGCAAGATTCATTAGCAATATCAATTAGCAAGAGTCACTCCACCTCCCACCTTGGTAATGGCTTATTTCTCCCCGTCATTGCTTCTGTGGTTCTTACCATGACCTACTAAACTCCCAACAGGTATTAATCATCAGGATTCAGAAACAAAAAAAATAAGAATTTCTGAAAATTCTCAGCAATTCCCCAAATTATAAGTAATCTATGTTTTTCATAACACTTCCTGTATTGTTAAGAATACATTGTCATAGTAATAAGCAGTAAGTCGTGTTTCTGTGATAGGCATATACTAAATCTCTCAGAGTTTTTCTATAAAAATGTTATAATAATAAATTATGGTTTGTTATTATTATGACCCTAATATATTAGCATGTTATCTTAATAATATGTAAAGAATAATGTCTACCTGATAATTTTTAAAACACTAAAAGAAGGCAAGAATAACACAAAATAATATGCAACAAAATAATTTTAAAGTTAAAAAAGAATACCACAACTATTTAATATTTTAAATTATCATTCTTAAAGTAAAACTTTAAAACACATCTAGAATTAATTGCCTTGTTCAACAGAAAATATTTTTTCCTTTTGCATTGACAGTCAGATTTTTAAGTAGGTCCAAAAGCATCCTCAAGTTGGACATTGAGTACATGTACCTTCTTATAAGTTTATGTCATTTTTTTATATATATACTTTAAGTTCTAGGGTACATGTGCACAACGTGCAGATTCGTTACATATGTATACATGTCCCATGTTGGTGTGCTGCACCTGTTAACTGCATTTACATTAGGTATATCTCCTAATGCTATC
>NW_012108186.1:0-2762 GCF_000951045.1 Mandrillus leucophaeus | reverse complement strand
TATTCTAGAAAGGATTTTAGAGATTTAATTCAATCATCTTATTTTATAGGTGAGAAAACTGAAGCATCAAAAAAATAAGAAAATACTTCAGTGATGGATCCAGAAATAGAATATAGGAATCGATATATTTACTATTTGACAAAACACGTTTCTCTTCCTCAAATTTACTTCAATATGTCTGAGCACTGTCCTCATCCCACAGAGAGCTCTCTGCACATCTGAATCCAATAAAGCATCTTATCCTTAACCATTGAGAACCAAAAATTAAGCCATTTCATACCACACCCAAAGCAATTCCTGTGAACATTCAATACACTTTTACTAATATATTTAAGAAATCCTTTGAAATTTTGAATTAGGCAGTGAGAGGTCTTTCATTACAAATGGTAGAAAATGTTTTGTTCTTATGGACTGGCGACTTTGCCCATTAGATCATGAGATCATAGAGGGCAAGAGTCTTTGAATTTTCGGAACATAAAACAACACCTTGCTTATAGTATATGTCAAAAAAAAAAATTCTTACCTATTGATGGAAAGAATAAACAGAACACTAGCTGCTTGGTCTGCTTCTTAGAAAACTACATTGTAAGTAGCATTCATAATTTTGGTTCTTGAACAGGCCATAGCCCGCCTTTATTTGGTTTAGTCTTCTGATTAACAATTACTATCATATTCTAGGTTATTTTGCTCATCTCCAGTTTCTAGGTTATGTTGTTCATCATCAGTTTCTATGTAATAATAGTTTTCTTTCTTCCCTAAGAATTTGTAAACTAGGTGTCTTCTCTGTAAACTGTATTATCTTCTCTGTTCCTTGACCTAGTAAGAGTCTCAATCTCTAATCATTATATGAATCTGGAGATACATGTAGGATGTTAATACTAGTGATAACTTCTGAATTAAAGATTGAGAACCTAGCCTTTCTTAGGAGCATTATAGAAACATAGAAAAGTATTCACATGAAGAAAATGATGTTACTATGTACATCATTTTCTATATGCCTTACAGACATTGTATGATTCAATGGTCTAAGCCCTGAATATAAGGAGAACTGACTTTTACATTGATTTCCAAAGCTCACTCTGAAAAAGTGACTTCATCTGGAAAATGAAAAGTGAATCCTTTTGAATAGTCAGTGGAATAGTGAACCTTTCCAACATCCATTAGAAATGTCATTTTAAATAGATGATAAAGGGTGAAAAAAGTTAAATTCCAATTAGGGAGTATACTTAAAGGGCTATTTTATGTTTAAAGTCTCAAAGTGAAATTGAATATAAAAACTATAACAGGAAAAAAAAATTGTGTTATTCCTAATAATGTTTCTTGGAACACTTTATAATGTCCAAAGAGATTTGACTCAACCATAAGAAAATTCTATTTAACTCAAAAGTAGTTTAAGGTGTTTTGTAAAATCTAAGCTGGAAGCAGCTCAAAAGGATAAGAAAAATATTATAATTCAAGGAATCCAGAATTTCCTGACAATTTTTAGACAAGTGACTTCATTTGCCTGTGACACTTTCCACATCTGTAAAGTTACTTGCCAGTAAGGACTTTAATAACAGCAAACCTTACTATAGATAAAGTGCTTGATGGAAAACTATAGAAATCTGGAATTTGAAAATCTAACGTTCCTTTAGAAAGTAAATTAATATCCCACTTGAGACTATGTGAGTATCATGTTGGTATAATCTAGTTATAACTATATGCCAGACAAAAAAAAAAAAGAATTGAAAGAGTCAGACTCAGCAGAGCAAACAGAAAATATCTCAATAAAAATGCTTCTAATTTGAATATTGAGATTTATGAAGTTTGAGATTTTTCCAACAGAATAAAACCCTTAAGATATGTGGCAGGCTTTGACTCCGGAACCACCAAGTCACACCTACTGGCTCCTCTACCACATAGGAACAAGTGGAAGCTGGCCCAAATTCAGACTAGTTGCTTCATACTCATAATCAATATGTGTAGGAATTTCCACTTTACAATTCACATTAAAAACATAAGGCAAAAGCAAAGATTTTACCACCACTGAGAAAGTATCTAGTTCCTAGCAAGCACCAACATATGGCATCAAGCAACTGCTGCAGCCCTTCTCTTTCCAAAGGCAAAGGGAGCAGATCCATAGCTAGAAGTTCAGTCCCTGTTGTAGTTCGAGCCATGGTCCAAAGGCTTCAAGTTAAAAAGTGACTGCAGCAGAGTACAAAATATAGGAAAGGCTGATCAGGAAAGCAGACGACAGTAAAAGGATTTTCTAGCATTTTGGAATTTTCTAAATGTAAAAATGCAATGTACAAATAAACTATGCTTCATATATACCAATGGTTTCTTTGATGCATGGTGAAAAATTTTTGTAGAGTGACAGCTAGAGGACTTCAAGGGCTCCATTGATCATTCTGAAGTGAGAATGAGATGATACATTCATTGAGGGAAAATTTCATAGATAGTTCTGTATCATTTTGCAGTTCCTCACTATATTTGATAGATTAAATTGTGGGAAAGCTGTGTGCAAGCCAAATCATATTTTAAAAGCATTCATTGAGCTTGCTGAATAAAGAAATGCAATTGTGGGCCGGGCACGGTGGCTCAAGCCTGTAATCCCAGCACTTTGAGGGTCTAAAGTGGAGGATTGCTTCAGTCTAGGATTTCAAGACCAGCCTGGGCAACAAGCGAGACTTTGCCTCCAATAAAAGAGTAAAGAAGTAACTAAATTCTGATTATAGAGAGATAAATGATAACATAATTAGTAGCACAATTGAGTTATAATT
>NW_012108185.1:0-1505 GCF_000951045.1 Mandrillus leucophaeus | reverse complement strand
TATTATCAGGTAAGACAACTCACAAGCAATGAAAACCCAGAAGCAATGGGCACATAGAACCCAGATCTTGGTTTCTTTTCTTCTTTTTTTTTTTTCTTTCTTTTTGAGAAAGTCTCGCTCTGTCACACAGACTGGAGTGCAGTGGCGCGATCTCGGCTCACTGCAAGCTCCGCCACCCGGGTTCACGCCGTTCTCCTGCCTCAGCCTCCCGAGTAGCTGGGACTACAGGTGCCCGCCACCACATCTTAGCTAATTTTTTTTTTTTTTTTTTTTTTTGTATTTTTGGTAGAGACGGGATTTCACCGTGTTAGCCGGGATGGTCTGGATCTGACTTCGTGATCCGCCTGCCTCGACCTCCCAAAGCGCTGGGATAACAGGCGTGAGCCACCGCTCCCGGCCAGATCTTGGTTTCTTAATACCATTCTCCCCAGTAAGAAAACTGTAGGCCAGGCACAGTGGCTCAAGTCAGTAATCCCAGCGCTTTGGGAGGCTGAGGTGGGCAGATCATGAGGTCAAGAGATTGAGACCATCCTGGTTAACATGGTGAAACTGGGTCTGTACTAAAAATACAAAAATTAGCTGAGCACGGTGGTGCGCACCTGTAGTCCCAGCTACTCAGGAGGCTGAGGCAGGCAAATCACTTGAACCTGGGAGGAAGAGGTGGCAGTGAGCCGCGACTGTGCCACTGCACTCCAGCCTGGGGAAAGACTGAGACTCCCTCTCAAAAAAGGAAAGGAGGGGAGGGGAGCACGGTGGTGCGCACCTGTAGTCCCAGCTACTCAGGAGGCTGAGGCAGGCAAATCACTTGAACCTGGGAGGAAGAGGTTGCAGTGAGCCGCGACTGTGCCACTGCACTCCAGCCTAGGTGACAGAGCAAGACTCTGTCTCAAGAAAAAGAAAAAAAAAAAAAAAAAAGGAGATTTGAGGTTTGCCTTTTCTGCTTCAAAATTCTATTAACTTGAAAGAGTATTTCATTATTTTAAGTGAATATACATCTTTGTAGGAACAATGTTTGAGAAGTTTACCAAGGGCCACCTTCTACAATTCCCTTGATACAAAGTCCTTGATGAGGAAAATGAACCTCAACTACAAACTGTTCCTTGAGAGAAAGTAGCTCTGCAATAACTGTTTTTAAATGCAGTTCAAGGAACCTAGTATGGCAAAATTCAAAGATCAACTATAGATAAATACAAATAAATATAGTCTAACACAAATTAATGCATGAAATAATAAGAGGATGTTACAGCAACACATGGAAATTAGTAGCTTGACTTCATAAATTATCCTCTTAATATTACAGAAATTGGGGCTGGGCGCGGTGGCTCACACCTGTAATCCCAGCACTTTGGGAGGCTGAGGAGGGCGGATCATGAGGTCAGGAGATCGAGACCATCCTGGCTAACACGGTGACACCCCGTCTCTATTAAAAAAAATACAAAAAAATTAGCCAGGCATGGTGGTGGGTGCCTGTAGACCTAGCTACTCGGGAGGCTGAGGCAGGAGAA
>NW_012108184.1:0-1324 GCF_000951045.1 Mandrillus leucophaeus | reverse complement strand
GTGGTTAATTCAAATCAATTTTTCATAGCAATTTGTTATGAAATAAGCAATTATATGGGTATTGCTTAAGACTTCAAACTAGTGTTTATTTTTTTGATCTCTTAAAACTATTTTTAATTCATAAGTCCTCATCAAAATTGAGAGCATACATTAAAATCCAATGTATAAGAAAACTTTTTTTTAAACAAGTTCTTTCCTATGGTCTCACTGAAAGCAGATAAATGAATTTCAATTTATAAGGACATGAGTACAAACAGCTGTTATTTTGCTTTTAAACTTTTTTTTTTCTCTAGGAAATTATGACTGTTATCAAATGCTCAGAATTCAGGATATGTTTTTATCTTCCCAGGTAGATAATCATGACTTGATATTATAGTCATGTGGCAATATATGTATAGGTTTATCATATACAAGGTACATGAATGATTTATACTACAGAGTAGCCAAATTTTTTTTAGTCTAAATGTCTAAAACTTCTAATAATGGTTAACATATGTTATAAAGAAAATCCTTCTGTATACCTGAGTGAACACTAGATTACTGTTAAATGTATCTGTCAGATTGATTGATACATAAAATAGCTTTGTAGTCTAGTAACTACCTCATGGACCACTTATTAAGAGATTAAATTAAATTTTCTGAACATTTTACAGGATCTTATTTTTAAAAAACACATGTAAGTTATTTATTTATTTGTAGTTAAAATTGAATTATTAACTCTCTTTTCCATGCTCTTAGAGGAAAAGAAAATTGTTAAATCTGCTATTATAAGGCTCCAGGCAGAAGAGTTATCAATTGAACTCAATGTTACAATCCTTCAATATAATATATACTGATATGCAAAATATTTTATTTGTATTTAATATATAGGCAATTTCTGTAGAATTTTTCTTTAAAATAGAATAGCACTGGCAAATTTCCAGAAAATCACATGGTTTAAGGTAGTTGCTTATCGCCTATAAAATGTTAGCCTGAGTAGATATTACAGTTATTTTGACAATTAAGAAAGTGCGGTACAGAATGACTTGAAATCCTTAGACTGGAACTCAGGATATAGCTTCCTCTATTTGTATCTACTAGTTTTATTTTTTTTTTTTAACCTGGTTGATCTTGTTTATTTTCCGAACATAACTTAGTGATAATGACTCTTAACAGTCCTCTGAAATTTTTTTAAAATTTAGATTCTTTTCTTTAGTGTTCTCCTAGTACCTAAGGTAATATAAGAGTAAAAGTTTATGAGAATGCAGGTATCTTATTGTACAGTGAGCTGAGAACATCAAGGGGTGTATAGATCATGGCGTCCAAATGTTCTTTATGACTATCA
>NW_012108183.1:0-1170 GCF_000951045.1 Mandrillus leucophaeus | reverse complement strand
CTCCTGACCTCGTGATCCACCCGTCTCAGCCTCCCAAAGTGCTGGGATTACAGGCATGAGCCACCGCGCCCGGCCTTAACCACTTTAAAGTATACAATTCAGTGGTGTTGATGGCATTCGCAATATTGTGTAACCATTACCACTATCTATTTCCAGAACATTTCCATCACCTCCAACAGAAATCCCATATTCCTTAAGCAATAACTCCCCATGGTCTCCGCCCCCCAACCCCTGGTAACCCTGATTCTACTTTCTGTCCCCATGAATTTACCTATTCTGGATGTTTCATATAAGTGGAATCCTACAGTGTTTGTTCTTTTTGTGTCTGGCTTATTTCTCTCAATATAATGTCTTTGGGGTTCGTCCATCTTGTAGCATGTGTCAGAATTTCATGCCTACTTATGGCCACAAAATATTCCAGTGTGTGGATAGTCCACCTTTTGTTTATTATTCATCTGTTCACGGACACCTGGCTGTTTCCACCTCTTGGCTATGGTGAAAAGCGCTGCTGTGAATAAGCAGTGGCTCTTAATACTGGTTGGGGAGAAAGATAACAGGAATGAGCATCTCCCCTCCCCAGAAGCCCTTCAGAATCTTCCAGAGGATGTGAGATTTCTTTTGCTTTGTAAAAGCGGACTGAACGCACATCGGCTAAACTAGGCTGAAAACTCTTGACTTTAAAGCAAATGGGATTAAAAGGAAACTTTCAATAAGCACTATATATCAGTTATGCACAAAACATTGTTACATATTACATAATGTACTCAATAGGAACATCTTACCTAAACGTTGAGCTAGGCCAGGCATGGTGGCTCTTGCCTGCAATCTGAGTACTTCGGGAAGCCAAGGCGGGAGGATCACTTGAGCCCAGGAGTTTGAGACCAGCTTGTGCAACATAGTGAGACCCCCTCTCTACAAATAATTTTAAAAATTAGCCAGGCGCAGTGGCTCACACCTGTAATCCTAGCACTTTGGGAGGCTGAGGCAGGCGGATCACTTGAATTCAGGAGTTTGAGACCAGCCTGGCCAACATGGTGAAACCCCCATCTCTACTAAAAATACAAAAATTAGCTGGGCATGGTGGTGGACACCTGTAATCCCAGCTACTCGGGAGGCTGAGGCAGGAGAATCGCTTAAACCCAGGAGGTGGAAGTTGCAGTGAGCCGAGAT
>NW_012108182.1:0-1078 GCF_000951045.1 Mandrillus leucophaeus | reverse complement strand
AAAAAAAAAAAAAAAAAAAAAAAAAAAGTGTGTGGTACCTCCCTCCCACCTGCCTTCCTCCTGCTCTGGCCACGTGAGGTGCTGGCGTCCCCTTTGCCTTCTGCCATGATTGGAAGCTCCCTGACGCCTCCTCAGAAGTAGATGCCGCCATGCTTCCTGTACAGCCTGCAGAACTGTGAACTAGTGAAACCTCTTTTCCTTATAAATTACCTAGCCTCGGGTGTTTATAACAGTGCAAGAAGGAACTAATAAAGCTGTTGTCCCCCTTCTTTTGATTGTTCCTGGCCCACACCAGGAACCTGCCTGGATGGTTTCCTTAGAATTTGGCTGAAGTAAATTGAGGCCATGTCACTGTTATTAAAGAACCAGACATAAACTTCTTAACAAACAGGCAGGCTATTTTTTAAAAAAACATTAATTACACATTTTATTTGTAAAAGCAACATAACAACACCATTAGGCCATTTTTAATTACAGCTTTATTGTCATATGATTCACTACCGTAAAATTCACCCTTTCACAGTGTACAGTTAGCCACAGAGTTGTACAAGTATCACCACTAATTCCAGAATATTTTCATCACCTCCAAGAAGAACCCCATGCCCTTTAGCAGGCACTCCCTAGTCTCTCCTCCCCCCTTCCCCAGCTCCTGGCAACTATGAATCCTACTCTGGACATTGCATGGAAATAGAATAATAGAGGCTGGGAGCAGTGGTTCCCAGCATTTTGGGAATCTAAGGCAGGTGGATCGCTTGAGCTTAGGAGTTCAAGACCAGCTTGGGCAACATGGCAAAACGTCAGCTCTACAAAAAATACAAAAAATTAGCCGGGTGTGGTGGTGCACACCTGTGGTCCCAACTACTCGGGAGGCTGAGGTGGGAGGATCACTTGAGCCTGGGAGGTCAAGGCTGCAGTGTGCCGAGACCACACCACCGCACTCCAGCCTGGGGGAGTGAGACCCTGTGAAAGAAGAAAGAAGAGAGAGAGAGAGAGAGAGAGAGAGAGAAGAGGGAGAGAGAGAGAGAGAAAGAGGGAAAGAGAGAAAGAGAGAGAGAGAAAGAAAGAAAGAGAAAGAAAG
>NW_012108181.1:0-1825 GCF_000951045.1 Mandrillus leucophaeus | reverse complement strand
TCTGGCCTGGGCAACAGAGAGAGCCTCCATCTCAAAAAAAAAAAAAAAAATACTTCAGTTGGGCTGAGCGTGGTCACTCACGCCTGTACTCCTAGCACTTTGGAAGGTGGAGGCGGGCAGATCGCATGAGGTCAGGAGTTCGAGACCAGTCTGGCCAACATGGTGAAACCCAGTCTCTACTAAAAAGTCAAAAAAAATTAGCTGGATATAGTGGTGGGCACCTGTACTCCAGCTACTTGGGAGGCTGAGGCAGGAGAATCACTTGAACCTGGGAGGTGGAGGCTGCAGTGAGCTGAGATCACATCACGGCACTCCAGCCTGGGTGACAGAGCAAAACTCTGTCTCAAAAAAAAAAAAAAAAAAAAAAAAAGGCTGGGCACAGTGGCTCGTGCCTGTAATCCCAGCACTTTGGGAGGCCGAGGCGGGTGGATCGCCTGAGGTCAGGAGTTCAAGACCAGCCTGGCCAACATGGTAAAACCCCGTCTCTACTAAAAATACAAAAATTAGCTGGGTGTGGTGGCACATGCCTGTGATCTCAGCTACTTGGGAGGCTGAGGCAGGAGAATCATTTGAACCCGGAAGGTGGAGGTTGCAGTGAGTTGAGATCACATCACTGCACTCCGGCCTGGGCAACAGAGCAAGACTCCATCTCAAAAAAAAGAAAAAAAAATGTAAGTAACAAGTACTTCAGTTAATATCACAGATTTTAAAAAACACTTTAATAACTGTATTTCAATTTAATTGGCTTCCTTGTAATCTCATTTCTGTTATGCATTTTAAAATTATTCTGAACAGGCCGTAACAGAGAAAAGGTGAGGAAACCCTAGTCAAGTTAGTGGAAAATTGAATTTTATGAATGTTTCAGGACAGAGAGGCAAATTCCATACCAAATAATCAAATGAGTAACGTCCCAGCATAGGACACAGCGGAGGCAAGCCTTGCAGTTCCCTTGGAAACTAGAGATGGGCAGTGACTTTGTGTTTTGCAGGTGAATATGATTTGCTGAGCAAGGAGGAAGGAGAAAGGCAGACTGGAGACAGTGGAAAAAATGAGTGACTCACTGGGTGGCAAGACGTGTCTCAATGAGAACACCTGGAAAGCTGAGAAGCAGGATTGACGTCTGGTCAACCTCAAATATGTTCTAAGTCTAACCCATGTGAATTACCTCAAAGTGGATATTGACCCAGTTTATGGTTTGTATAAGCAAAGATCTTCCCATTCCAATGCTGACAGCCATGTGCGGTGGCTCACACCTGTAATCCCAGCACTTTGGGAGGCCAAGGCAGGAGGATTACTTGAAGCCAGGAGTTCGAGACCAGCCTGGCCAACGTGGTGAAACCCCATGTCTACTCAAAATACAAAAAGTAGCCAGACATGGTGGCAGGCACCTATAATCCCAGCTGCTCTGGAGGCTGAGGCATGAGAATCACTTGAACCCAGGCAGAGGTTGCAGTGAGCTGGGATCACATCACTGCACTCCAGCCTGGGCAACAGAGCAAGACTCTGTCTCAAAAAAATATATATATACACACACACACACATATATATATGCTTACAAGGTTACACATCCATCATTCCCAACACACACACACACATACACACCACATACACATATACACATATACCACATATATACACACACACCACACATATACACACATATATATACACATACATACACATTACACACCCACACCTATACACACACATACCATACACACAGTCTTTTCTTTTTTTTTTTTTTTTTTTAGATGGAGTCTCGCTCTATTTCCTGGGCTAGAGAGCAATGGCGCAATCTTGGCTCACTGCAACCTCCACCTCCCAG
>NW_012108180.1:0-1322 GCF_000951045.1 Mandrillus leucophaeus | reverse complement strand
CTTGAGCAAAGCAGCTGACTGCTTTGCACCCCAGTTTCCTCATCTGTAAGGGTAAGATGTATTAGGGTTCTCCAGAGACACAGAACCAATAGGGTCTGTTTATGTGCTGTCTCTTATACACATCTAGATGTGTATAAGAGACAGGTGTGGATTTTTTTTTTTTTTTTTTTTTTTTTTTTTTTTTTTAAGAAAAGGTGTGGCCATATAAAAAAATTTTACTGGATCTTAATTTGCAAGATTAGTTCTGGTTCATTTTATTGCTGTAATTTAATACTCATAATGATTTTCTGACACATATGTTTTAGCAGCAAGATCTACTTCCTATTCATTTTTCATTTCGATGCAGCTGACGTATGTTAGGCAGGATGGTACAGATCTGAGGGAGCAGCACCCTGTGAGAAACTGACATCATTCTGCCGTCTTGGCATCCTCCCAGACATGTGTTGAGCCCCAAGAAACCTGCACTTAGGTACATCCAGGGATTCAGGATCAAAGGTGATAAGCAAGAAATCCTTCTTTAAAAAGGAGTTAAGGTTTTTTTTTTCATTTATAGGATTATCAACATCATTACCATTATTATCATTACTGCAACTCTGGCTAAGGGAGTTGTGATTTGCATCCTATTTGAACGTCTCCCACTGGATTGGAAGAAAGCAATGAGGGCCTCCTAAGTAAGCTAACAATCACGCTGCAGTGGAGGTGAATCATGGCCTCCGAGACCCAATGCCACAGGACCCTGATCTGGGTGCAGGGAGGGCATCCCGGAGAAGGTGGCCTCCACATTGAATCCTACAGGTGGTTCCTTCGGGTGGTGGTTATGCCTTTTTGTTTCTGTACAGACACCTGCTGGCATAGTAGGGATATGGTAAATCTTTGTAGAGAGAGTTAATGAAGGTGTATTTTTCTTGGAATTTGACAGTCCCTCTGGAACACTATGTCATACATTAGCAATACATAAAAAAAACCCATGAATTTAAATGGTTAAAAATGATAGCTTCAGATTTAATTTGAACGACAGCAGCGTCTCCTCTAAAAATAAGAGGTTGTCAGAAATTTAGAAATTTACTACTTTCTTGTGTCAGCAGAACCTTATCTAAGGAGTGGGAGGTTGGGGGATTTGGGGGGAGCCAAAGAAAGGAAGGGGAATATGTATACATAAATTTTACATGTAAAATACATAGGTATGTCAGCTTAAAAACTGATCATTTTACCGTTTGGCACAGGGGCAGTATTCTCAACTTCCTCCCGACAACCTCCAACCCCACCTTCCAAAAATGCAAATCTATTTGTCATATGAAAATTTCTTGATCAGTAACTATTTC
>NW_012108179.1:0-1432 GCF_000951045.1 Mandrillus leucophaeus | reverse complement strand
AATGAGCTGAGATCCGGCCACTGCACTCCAGCCTGGGCGACAGAGTGAGACTCCGTCTCAAAAAAAAAATAAAAATAAAAATAAAATAAAATAAAATAAAAGAGGCAAGGTTTTCATTAACCCACCTACCCTCCGGGAAAACATGTTTTCTTTCTTTGTGTGTGTGTGCTACCGTGGTTGTTTTGACTATTTTGATTATAATAAAACTGTAAGAGTAGATAGTACTTCCTGCCCCCCTACCTCCAACATTCAGAGAATAAAACAATATAGCTTCAATAGGTGTATAAATAGTATCACCAGAAACACTTTACAACTTAGGACTAGATATCCTTCAAATTAAATTTTTTTTTTTTTTTTTTTTTTTTTTTTTTTTTTTTTTTTTTTTTTTTTTTGAGTCAGAGTCTTGCTCTGTTGCCCAGGCTGGAGTCCAGTGGTGCAGTCTCAGCTCACTGCAACTGCTGCCTTCTGGGCTCAGGTGATCCTGCTGCCCCAGCCTCCCAAGTAGCTGGAATTACAGGTGTCCACTACCATACCCAGCTAATTTTTTGGTATTTTAACCAAAATTTTTGGTGTTTTGGTATTTTTGATAGAGATAGACTTTTACCATCTTGGCTAGGCTGGTCTCGAACTCCTGTCCTGAAGTAATCTGCCCACCTTGGCCTCCCAGAGTGCTGGGATTACAGGCATGAGCCACCTTGCCCAGCTATCTTTTAAACTTTTACAGAACTCATACCAATTCTTCTCAAACTATTCTGAGAATTGAAGGGAAGGGAATTCTTCCTGATTGTATGAACCAAGCGCTGTCCTGATACCAAAACCAGACAAGGACACACACACAAAAACTACAGGCCAGTATCTCTCATGAACATAGATGCAAAAATCTTTGACAAAATTCTAGCTAACCAAATCTAAGAACACATCAAAAAGATCATTCCCCATAATCAAGTGGGATTCATCTCAGGGACTCAAGGATGGTTCATGAGCAGAATGAAGGACAAAAACCACACGATCAAGACATGCAGAGAAAGCATTTGATAAAATTCAATGTTTACAAGAAAAAAACATTTACAAGAAAAAAACCCCATCAAAAAGTGGGTGAAGGATATGAACAGACACTTCTCAAAAGAAGACATTTATGCAGCCAACAGACATGTGAAAAAATGCTCATCATCACTGGCCATCAGAGAAATGCAAATCAAAACCACAATGAGATACCATCTCACACCAGTTAGAATGGTGATCATTTAAGAAGTCAAGAAACAACAGGTGCTGGAGAGGATGTGGAGAAATAGGAACACTTTTACACTGTTGGTGGGACTGTAAACTAGTTCTACCACTGTGGAAGACAGTGTGGCGATTCCTCAAGGATCTAGAACTAGAAATACCATTTGATCCAGCCATTCCATTACTGGGTATATACCGAAAGGATTAT
>NW_012108178.1:0-1348 GCF_000951045.1 Mandrillus leucophaeus | reverse complement strand
AATTTCTGGTTTTAGATCCTTGAGGAATCACCACACTGTCTTCCACGATGGTTGAACTAATTTACACTCCCACCAACAGTGTTAAAGCGTTCCTATTTCTCCACATCCTCTCCAGCATCTGTTGTTTCCTGAGTTTTTAATGATCGCCATTCTAACTGGTGTGAGATGGTATCTCAATGTGGTTTTGATTTGCATTTCTCTAATGACCAGTGATAATGAGCTTTTTTCATATGTTTGTTGTTAATCGCATAAATGCCTTCTTTTGAGGCCGGGTGCAGTGGCTCAAGCCTGTAATCCCAGCACTTTGGGAGGCCAAGATGGACGGATCACGAGGTCATGAGATCGGGCGAGGTGGTGGGCACCGGTAGTCCCAGCTACTTGGGAGGCTGAGGCAGGAGAATGGCGTAAACCCGGGAGGCGGAGCTTGCAGTGAGCTGAGATCCAGCCACTGCACTCCAGCCTGGGCAACAGAGCGAGACTCTCTCAAAAAAAAAAAAGTCTTCTTTTGAGAAGTGTCTGTTCATATCCTTTGCCCACTTTTTGATAGGATTGTTTGTTTTTTTTCTTGTAAATTTGATTAAGTTCCTTGTAGAATCTGGATACTAGCCCTTCGTCAGATTGATAGATTGCAAAAATCTTCTCCCATTCTGTAGGTTGCCTGTTCATTCTGATGATAGTTTCTTTTGCTGTGCAGAAGCTCTTTAGTTTAATTGGATTCCATTTGTCAATTTTGGCTTTTGTTGCCATTGTTTTTGGTGTTTTAGTCATGAAGTCTCTGCCCATGCCTATGTCCTGGTTTTCTTCTAGGCTTTTTATGGTTTTAGGCCTTCCATTTAAGTCTTTACTCCATCTTGAGTTAATTTTTGTATAAGGTGTAAGGAAGGGGTCCAGTTTCAGTTTTCTGCATATGACTAGGCAGTTTTCACAACACCATTTATTAAATAGGGAATCCTTCCCCCATTGCTTGTTTTTGCCAGGTTTGTCAAAGATCAGATGATTGTAGATGTGTGGCATTATTTCTGAGGCCTCTGTTCTGTTCCATTTGTCTATATCTCTGTTTTGGAACCAGTAGCATGCTGGCTTGGTTACTGTAAACTTGTAGTATAGCTTCAAGTCAGGTAGTGTGATGCCTCCAGCTTTGTTCTTTTTGCTTAGGATTATCTTGGCTATATGAGGTCTTTTTTGATTCCATATGAAATTTAAAGTAGTTTTTTCAAATTCTGTGAAGAAAGTCAGTGGTAGCTTGATGGAGGTAGCATTGAATCTATAAATTACTTTGGGCAGTATGGCCATTTTCATGATATTGATTCTTCCTATCCATGAGCATGGAATGTTTTTCCATTTGTTT
>NW_012108177.1:0-5120 GCF_000951045.1 Mandrillus leucophaeus | reverse complement strand
TTTCTATAGAGACCACTCAGGGCCAGAAACAAATCCTGATGCTTGGCAATCCTGTACAGGGTTCCCAGCTTCCTCCCCTTTCAGCCTCAGGGCCTGTGTCCGCCCTGTGTTTACTCAATGCCTTTTTTTCTGAAAGTCTGTTTGGAATATGCCAGTCTACTTGATGGTCTGGCCTCTCCTGGTAGGAAAAACTCTTTGGCTGTGTCTATAAAGCGATCTTGGCTCTTCCTCTCCTCAAATAACTTTAGAAACCCTCTTTATCTCTTCAATTACAAGAGAATATAATTTCCCAATTTCTTTTAGATTCATCTTGGGACTCTAGGATACTGATAATATATTACTTAACCAACCTACTTTTACTGCTAATAGTACTTTTTTAACATACTGAAAAAAACAGCTCAAACTTCGACCCAATCTGAGAATTTCAATGCCTTTTTTAAGTAAATAAACATAAAACATCTATCCATACTCTCTCCGCATAGGTTTTCTATGTTTAGAGCCATTTATGACTGTACATTCTTTTACTGAATGGTTAACTCTACTATAAAATCTTTTGAAAAAATTTTGAGCATTGTTACAAGATAAATAACTCATAAATTAAATTAATATTTATCAGTCTTTTTCTACATGCCAGACATTGAGCTTGCATTTTAAACAGAAAAACAGGTAGCAAATACACACGTGTATAATATGAAAGGGGTTGATTCATGTTATGAAAAAAAATAAAACACAGAAGGATTGGGAATAATTATCCCCCCATTTTCATATTGTACTCTCTGGAAAAATGTCACTGGGTACAGCCCCTACTTCAGGAGTGAGAAGATACATATAAATATTTAATTAAATTTGTCTACACAAATTACTTGGAATTTTTCTGCATAGAATGTTTGTCTAGTTTCTATGTATAAAGGTGTTCATAAAATTCTCTAATGCTTGTTTACATTTCTGTGGATCCGTGGTAATATCCCCCTTATCATTTCTGATTGTGTTTATTTGAATCTTATCTCTTTCCTTCTTTATTAGACTAGCTGGCAGTCTATTTCATTTTCTATTGGTTTTTTTTTTTTTTCTTTTCTTTTTTTTTTAAATACAGCTCCTGAACTCATTGATCTTTTGAATGGTTTTTTGTATCTCTATCTTTTTCAGTTCAGCTCTGATTTTGGTTATTTCTTGTCTTCTGCTAGCTTTGGTATTTGTTTGCTCTTGGCTCTCTTGTTCTTTTAGTTTCGATGTTAGGTTTCTAACTTGAGATTTTTCTAATTTTTTTAGGTGGGCATTTAGAGCTATACATTTCTCTCTTAACACTGCCTTAGCTGTATCCCAGAGATTCTGGTATGGTGTATTTTTGTTCTCATTAGTGTCAAATAACTTGTTGATTTATGCTTTAGTTTCATTATTTATCCAAAAGTCATTTAGAACCAATTTATTCAATTTCCATGTAATTTGATGGCTTTGAGTGGGTTTTTTAGTCCTGATTTCTAATTTGATTGTGATGTGGTCCAAGAGACTATTATGATTTCAGTTATTTTGCACTTGATGAGCAGTGCTTTACTTTCAATTATATGATTAGTTTTAGAGTAAGTGCCATGTGGCTATCAGAAGAATGTATATTCTGTTGGTTTTGGGTGGAGAGATCTACAGATTTCTATCAGGACCACTTGATCTAGGGCTTAGTTTAGATCTGTTTTATATTGTCGGTGGGTGTTAAAGTCTTCCACTATTGTGTGTGAGTCTATGTCTCTTTGAAAGTCTTTAAGAATTTGCTTTATAAATCTGGGTGCTCCTATATTGGGTGCATATATATTTAGGATAGTTAGCTCTTCTTGTTGAATCGAACCCTTTACCATTAGGTAATGCCCTTCTTTGTCTTTTTTGACCTTTGTTTATTTAAAGTCTGTTTTGTCAGAAACTAGGATTGCAACCCTTGTTTTTTTTTTTTTTTTTCTTTTGTTTGTTGGTTTTTTTTGCGTTCTTTTTTTTTGGGCTTTTTTTTTTCGTTCCTTTTGGGTTGCTTGCTTTGATTCCGCCTTCCCATTGGTTTTTTTTTTTTTTTTCCACTTTGCCCTTTTTTTTTTTTTTTTTGGGGCCTTTGGCTTTTTTCGTTTTGGGTTTGTTGTTGTTGGGCTTCTTTTTTTTTCTGTCATGATGTTAGCTAGTTATTTTGTAGACTTGTTTATATGCTTGTTCTATAGTGTCACGGTTCTAAAGTGTCATGGGTCTATGTACTTCAGTGTGTTTTTGTAGTGGCTCTTAACAGATTTTTCTTTCCATATTTAGGGCTTTCTTTAGGAACTCTTGTAAGACAGGTCTGGTGTTAATGAATTTCCTCAGCATTTGCTTCTCGGAATAGGACCTTATTTCTTTGTCAATTATGAAGCTTTGTATGGATGGATATGAAATTCTGGGCTGGAATTTCTATTCTTTAAGAACCTTAAACATTGGCCCCCAATCTCTTTTCTCTTATAGGGTTTCCACTGAGAGTGCTATTAGTCTGATGGGCTTTCCTTTGTAAGGTAACCTGGTCTTTCTCTCAAGCTGCCTTGAAGAGATTTTTCTTTCATTTTGACCTTGGGGAATCTGATTATTATGTGCTTGCTCATGGAGTATCTTACTGGGGTTCTCTGAATTTCCTGAATTTGAAGATTGGACCCTGTAGCTAGGTTGTGGAAGTTCTCCTGGATAATATCCTGAAATATGGTTTTCAAATTCGTTTCATTCTTCCCATCTCTTTCAGGTACCCCGATCAGTCATAGATTTCATCTCTTTCATAATTTTGTATTTCTCAGAGGTTTTGTTCATTTGTTTTTTTTCTCTATTCTTGTCTGCCTTTTTTATTTCAGGAAACCAGCCTTCAAGCTATGAAATTACCTAATCCTCTTGGTCTATTCCGCTATTAACACTTGTGACTGCATTATGAAATTCTTGTAATGTGTTTTTCAGCTTTGTCAGGTTGATAACATTTTTCTCTATACCGGCTATTTTGTCTGTCAGTTCTCGCAATGTTTTATCATAAATTTTAACTTCCTCACATTGGGTTGCAACATACTCATTTTGCTCAGTGATGTTCGTTTCTGCACTGGGAAATCTAATTCTGTCATTTAAGATATCTTTGGCTCAGCCTGGTTTTAGACTAGACTGGAGAGGTGATGTGGTCATTTGACAGAAAGCAGGCATTCTGGCTTTTTGAGTTTTCAGTGTTCTTGTGCTGATTGCACAAGAGTTGCTAACATTTCGATGTTTTTGTTTTGTTTTGTTTTGTTTTTTTCCTTTTAACAGTCTGGACACTTTTGGGTAGGGAAAAAACTTATTATAAAGTAATCATATATCTCTTTGTTGTTTCTTAACTACATGTTAGGATGATTGGGAGAAAATCATTTCATTAAAATTTCAGTATGGGGGTAAATAATTTCATTAAAGGAAGTTAAATATCAGTTTATAGAGTTATTTTCTCTGCTCTGTGTGTGTGTGTTTTTGTTGTTGTTGTTTTTCATTTTATTTTGTTTTGAGATGAGTACTCCTCTCTCTTGCTTAGTTTCTAATTCAACATCTGAACTACAGAATAGAGTCACGTGAACTGCTGGCATTTTTTTTTTTTTAATTCCTTCTTCCCAATCGTTCACATTATCTTATCTGCTATTGTTATTTCTAAGTGTATCCCATTCAATTCTCCTGAGAATAAACCTCTTGTTCCTTGTCTCAGAGACATGCATGTAGTCGGTGTCATTTTGAGAGCAAGAATGTTCTGGTTTGATGGTTCCAGTATTTCAAACTACTCCCCTATTTTAAGACCTATATTTAACATATGATCCTATCAACTCATTAAAGACTTGTCTCAGCTAAATCAGTTACCACTTGTCAACCTATGTTGCAAAAATTTGTTAAAATCTGTAGTCAAATAATGAACACTGACCTCTTCTCTTTGTGCTTATGACTTAATAACATTTTTGTTTCTTACAATAATTTTAGTAGGATCCTAGGTACGAGAAAGAAAAAATAGAAAACTCAAGTTGCTGTCTTCAGTTAGAAGCCTCCGATCAGCTTTATTGAATGCTTAACATGAATAGTCTCTGTATCCATTACGTTAATTGTATTTAATCATCACAAGTCTAGTATATAGGAATTATATTGTACCTGTTTTGTAGATGTGGTATCTAAGGCTCATTCAGGGAGTACAGGATTGTGGAATGATTATTATCAGTTTGCTTTTCTCTACCCACACCGCTTTGAAACTTTTTCTAGTCTGTTCTTTGCCTCAAGAATTGACTCCTACGGAGTGCATCTCCCTTAATGGTTCCCTTTGGTTGAGTTTCATCAGTGGAAGCCACTGGTAAATTAGAGTACAAGAGAGAATAACATTTTAGATGTTTCTTTCCTACTTTATTCTGCTATGAAACTTTTAGAAGTATCTGAATCTCCTCATGAATGTGAGAGTTGCTTCTAGTTGGATTCCCCTCCAGATTTTACAGTTTTTTCCAATTGGCCTCTCCTCCACATCCTCCTTCTCCGTCTAGAGCTCCTTCTCTTTTTCCTCCTCCTTCTCTGCTCCAGTTCCCATAGAAATGAATGGCTTACTGCAGTTACTAGTCTTGGATGTTTCAACATCCTTTACTGTTTGTTCTCTTTAAACCTGTCCACAGTCTATAAGTGATATCTTTTTTCATGTCCTTTTATGTGAAACAACTATGTTGAATTTTGTTTCCCAATGAGGCTTCTCTCATAAAGAGGCAAAGTTTGATACACTTCATGCTTTTTCTTACTCCATAATCCAAATTCTTAAACACTGAACTACACTACTTTATCTTGCACTATTGACCGACAGAGTTCATTAGAGACTGTAATTCAAATGTAAAAAATAAATAAATAAATAAAGATATGTGTTTGGGTATAGAAAATCACATGACTTCCAACTAAAAAAAACATCTAGAATATGTGTTCGCCAAACATTTAAGACTCAAATTGTGAAATGAAATCAAATGAAGCAACTACAAATATACAAAGTAGTTTCCAAATTTAGCTATATTGTTAAAAACACTTATTATACACTTATTAGAGGACTTGAAATTATAGCACTGGTAGGATTGTACAGTTTCTGTGTAAAGATTCTGTGTAATGTGAAGAAC
>NW_012108176.1:0-1304 GCF_000951045.1 Mandrillus leucophaeus | reverse complement strand
GAAGAGTGCAATATGTGGGACATGTTTATATTAAAAGTTATTCTTACTTCTCTGAAATTCAAATTTCACTGGGCGTTTGGTGTTTATATTTTTCAAATCTGGCAACTTCTGTCTAAAGAACAACACCTATGAGAAGCGAGGAAGGCAAGCTCGTGAAGGGAGACGTTAAATTATAAGCAGTTGGAGGAGAGGCTTCCACTGAGTCTATGGCACCGTCTATAGGTTGGAGAGTCCTTCAGAGCTGCCCTGGGTCAGGTGCGGTGGCTCACATATGTAATCCCAGCACTTTGGGAGGCCGAAATGACAGACCACCTGATATTAGAAGTCCAAGACCAGCCTGGCCAACATGGCGAAACCCCCTCTCTACTAAAAATACAAACATTAGCTGGGCATGGTGGTGGGTGCCTGTAGTTCCAGCTACTCAGGAGGCTGAGGCAGGAGAATCATTTGAACCCAGGAGATGGGGTTTCACCGTGTTAGCCAGGATGGTCTTGATCTCCTGAACTCGTGATCCACCCCCTTCGGCCTCCCAAAGTGCTGGGATTACAGCATAAGCCACCATGCCTGGCCAACTATCTGATTTTTGACAAACCTGACTGAAACAAGCAATGAGGAAAGTATTCTCTATTTAATAAGTGGTGCTGGGAGAACTGGCTAGCCATGTAAAGAAAACTGAAACTGGAACCCTTCCTTACACCATATACAAAAATCAACTCAAGATATATTAGGTGGGGCATGGTGGCTGTAATCCCAGAACTTTGGGAGGCTGAGGCAGGTGGATCATTTGAGGTCAGGAGATCGAGACCAGCCTGGCCAACATGGTAAAACCCTGTGTCTTCTAAGAATATAGAAATTAGCTTGGTGTGGTGGCAGGTACCTGTAATCCCAGCTACACAGGAGGCTAAGGCAGGAGAATCACCTGAGCCTGTGAAGTAGAGGTTGCAGTAAACTGAGATTGTGCCACTGCACTCCAATCTGGGTAACAGAGTAAGATCCTGACTTAAAACAAAACAAAAAAACCCATAAAAACAAAAAAAAATTATAGATTAAAGACCTAAATGTTAAACCCCAAACTACAAATACCCTAGAAAAGGGCCCGGCGCGATGGCTCACACCTATAATCTCAGCACTTTAGAAAGTTGAAGAGGGCAGATCACCTGAGGTCGGGAGTTCTAGACCAGCCTGGCCAACATGGTGAAACCCTGTCTCTACTAAAAACACAAAATTAGCTGGGCATAGTGGCGTGTGCCTGTAATCTCAGCTACTCAGGAGGCTGAGGCAGGAGAATTGCTTGAAACCAGGAG
>NW_012108175.1:1341982-1342344 GCF_000951045.1 Mandrillus leucophaeus | reverse complement strand
GAAATTGAGGCAATAATTAATAGCCTACCAACGAAAAAAAGTCCAGGACCAGATGGATTCACATCTGAATTCTACCAGAGGTACAAGGAGGAGCTGGTACCGTTCCTTCTGAAACTATTCCAATCAATAGAAAAAGAGGGACTCCTCCCTAACTCATTTTATGAGGCCAACATTATCCTGATACCAAAGCCTGGCAGATACACAACAAAAAAAGGGTATTTGAGACCAATATCCCTGATGAACATCGATGCAAAAATCCTCAATAATATACTGGCAAACCGGATTCAGCAGCACATCAAAAAGCTTATCCACCATGATCAAGTGGGCTTCATCCCTGGGATGCAAGGCTGGTTCAACATTCG
>NW_012108175.1:1333043-1337457 GCF_000951045.1 Mandrillus leucophaeus | reverse complement strand
AAGAACAGAAAACCAAACACCACATGTTCTCACTCATAGGTGGGAACTGAACAATGAGATCACTTGGACTCGGGAAGGGGAACATCGCACACCGGGGCCTATCATGGGTAGGGGGGCGGGGGTAGGGATTGCATTGGGAGTTATGCCTGATGTAAATGACGAGTTGATGGGTGCTGATGAGTTGATGGGTGCAGCACAGCCACATGGCACAAGTATACATATGTAACAAACCTGCACGTTATGCACATGTACCCTAAAACTTAAAGTATAATAATAATAAAAATAAAAATAAAAAAATATAAAAATAAAAAAAAGAAGTTGAGTCCTTTTTTTATTGGTTTACCTACCACACAAACCTCAAAGCAACCTCAACTCAAACTCTTATGCAAAATGATGAACATTACAAACTCCATTCCAGCCATCCAATTGATCCCTCTGAAGACCATTCTGGCCACAAATTGCACTCAACATCTTAAAAGTTGTTTCTTCAGATCAAGTTTAGACATAGAGCTGATGGCAGTGCTGATCCTGTAAGTAGAAGGATCAGATGGTTCCAGCTGCAGGCAATGTTAATCCTGTCTGTAATTGAGGGAGTCTAAGTGGTCAAGCTGTAGGAAGAGGGGCTAACATTCTAGACGACTGATTTTTTTTTATTTTAAAATATTTATTTGACAAAGAAAAATTGTATATGTGAGTAACAGTATATAACATCATAACTTGATGTATCTATTCAGTGTGTAATGATTACTACAGTATAGGTAATTAACACATACATAACCAGCCATATTTACCATTGTACGTGTGTGTGTATTTGGTGAGGACATTACAATATGCTTTTTTATCAAATTTTAAGTAAACAATATAGAATTACTAACTACAGTCACCATTCTAAACATTAAAGCCACAGAATTTATTCATCTTGTAACTTAACTTTGTATTGTTTAACCAACATTTTTCCATTTCCCCTTCTCTTCAGTCCCTGGCCACCACCATTGTACTCTGCTTCTGTAAGTTTAATGTTTTTAGATTCCACATGTGAGTAAGATTATATAGTCTTTGTCTTCCTGTGTCTGGCTTGTTTTATTTAGCTTATATATACTTATATTTATATGCTTATATATGTATACATACCACATTTTATTTATACATTCATCCATTGACGGCTACTTAGATTGTTGCCATAGCTTGGCTATTGTGATTAATGCTTCAAAAGGCAAGAGGGTGCAGATATCTCTTTGAGATACTGATTTTATCTGCTCTGGACACAAATCCAAAAATAGGATTGATGGATCATACGATAGTTTTATTTTTAACTTTTTGAAGAATGTTCATACTGTTTCCATAATAGATTTACCGATTTACATTGCCACTATCAGTGTACAAGTATCCTCTTTGCTCCAAACCCTTGCCAACACTTACCTTTTATGTTTTAATAACTGCTACCCAACAGGAGTGATGAGATATCTCATTGAGGTTTTTCATTTGCATTTCCCTAATGTTTAGTGCTGTTGAACACTTTTTTATATACCTGTTGGCCATATTTTTTCAACTTTTATTTTAGTTTTAGGGGGTACATGGGCAGATTTGTTACATGGGTAAATTTGCGTCATTGAGGTTTGGGGAATGAATGATTCTGTCACCCACGTATGAGCATAGAATCCACTAAGTAGATATTTTTGTCCCCTCCTAGTGTCCCCACTCTAGCAATCCTCAGTGTCTATTGTTCCCATGTTTATGTCCTTGCGTAGTCAGTGTTTACCTCCCACTTTTAGGTGAGAAAATGTGGCATTTGGTTTTCTGTTTCTGTGTTGATTTGTTCAGATAATGGTCTTCAGCTGCATCCATGTTGTTGTAAAGCATGATTTTATTTCTTATGTCTGCATAGTGTTCCTTCATGTATAAGAACCATATTTTCTTTGTCACTTTGTCTAATCCACAATCTAGACATCTAGATTGATTCCATGTCTTTGCTATTTTGAATAGCACTGTGATGAACATGCGAGTGTATGTATCTTTTTGGTAGAACAATTTATTTTCTTTTAGGTGTATACCTAATAATAGGAATGCCAGGTTAATTGTAGGTCTGTTTTATATTCTTTGATAAATCTTCAAACTGCTTTCCACTGTGACTGAACTATTTACATTCCCACCAGCAGTGTATAAGCATTCCCTTTTCTCCACAATCTCGGCAACATCAGTTATTTTTTGACTTTCTAATAATAGCCATTCTGACTGGTATGAGATGGTTTCTTATGTGATTTTGATCTTCGTTCCTCTAGTGATTAGTGATGATGAGCATCTTTATAAGTTTGTTGGCCAAATGTGTGTCTTTTTTCGAGAAGTATCTGTTCGTGTTTTGCCCATTTTTAATGGGGTTATATGATTTTAGATTGTTCAATTTTTTTAAGTTTCTTATAGATTCTGGATATCAAAGTTTGTCAGATTTTTAGTGTGTAAATATTGTCTCCCATTCTGTAAGTTATCTTTTTACCCTGTTCATCATTTCTTTTGCTGTGCAGAAGCTCTTTTGTCTAATTGAGTCTCATTGTCAATTTTTATTTTAGGTTGCAATTGATTTTGAGAACTTGGTCATACATTATTTGCCAAGACCAAAGTCCAGAATGATATTTTCTGGGTTTTCTTCTGGAATTTTATAGTTTGAGGTCTTACATTTAAGTCGAATTCATCTTTAGTTAGTCTTTCTATGTGGTGATAGGTAAGGGTCCAGTTTTACTCTTCTGCATATCGCTTGACAAATATTCTAGCACCATTTATTGAATAGTGAGTTTTTTCACCATTGCTTGTTATTGTAGACCTTATTGAAGATTAGATCATTGTGAATGCACAGCTTTATTTCTGCATTCTTTATTCTGTTATATTGGTCTATGTGTCTGTTTGTGTAACAGTGCCACGCTGCTCTGGTTATTGTATCCTTGTAGTATAGTTTGAAGTCAGGTAGTGTGATACCTCTGGGTTTGCTCTTTTTGCTTTGGATTGCTAGAGTTACTATGGCGCTTTTTGGTTCCATGTGAATTTTAGAATAGTTTTTTTTTTTTTTTTTTTTCCTAATTCTATGAATAATGTCATTGGTAGTTTAATAGGAATAGCATTGAATCTTTAAATTGCCTTGAGTGGTATGATCATTTTAATAATATTGATTCTTCCTATCAATGAGCATCAAATGTTTTTCCATTTGTTTGTGTCATCTCTGATTTCTTTCAGCAGTGTTTTGTAATTCTCCTTGTAGAGATCATTTACCTCCGTGGTTACATGTATTCCTAGGTATTCCTGTTGGCCATTTGTATGCTTTCTTCTGAGAAATGTCTATTTGGGTCTTTTTCCAACTTTTTCAATTGGGTTATTTGTTTTAGTATTTTGTTGTTGTTGTATTTCTTTACTACTATTGAGTTACTTAATTTCTTATATATTTTGGATATTCATCTATATGTATATGCATATTCGTAAACATTTTCTCCCATTCTCTAGGTTGTCTTTTTATTTTGTTGATTATTGTCTTTGCTGTGCAGAAGCTTTTTAGTTTGATGTAGTCCCACAGGTTTATCTTTGCTTTTTTGCCTATGCTTTTGGTGTTCATATAAACAAAATGATTGCCAAGACCAATGTCAAGAGGCTTTCTCTTTATGTTTTCTTCTGAGAGTTTTATGTTTTCTAATCTAAATTTTAAGTCTTGTATTATTTCTGAGTTTTTTTATGGTGTAAGACAAGAGTTTAAATTAATTTTTCTGCATGTGAATATTCAGTTTTCCAAACTCCATTTATTCTTCTTTGTGTATTCTTGTCTCCCTTGTCAAAGATTATGTCACCATATATGCCTGGGTTTATTACTGAGATTTCTACTCTGCTCCATTCATTCATGTGTCTGCTTTTATGCCAGTACCATATGGTTTTTATTATTATGATGGCTTCCTAATATAATTTTAAATCAGGGAGTGTAGTGGCTCCAGCTTTGTTCTTTCTCAAGATTCTTTTGGCTATCCTGGGTCTTTGTGGTTCCATGTAAATTTTAGAATCATGTTTTCTATTTCTGTGAAAAATGACACTAGGATGTTTTGTTGTTGTTGTTATATGAGTAAGTTATTTAGTGGTGATTTGTGAAATTTTGGTACACCCATCACCTATGTATACACTGCACCATATTTGTACTCTTTTATCCCTCCCCTCTCTCTTCCCCCCAAGTCCCAAAAGTCTATTTTATCATTTGTATGACTTTGTGTCCTCATAGCTTAGCTCCCACACGTAAGTGGGAATGTATAATGTTTGGTTTTCCATTCCTGGGTTACATCATTTAGAATAATAGTCTCCAATCTCATCCAGGTAACTGCAAATGCTGTTAATTCATTCTGTTTTATGGCTGTGTAGTATTCCATATTTTATATATATATATATTACATTA
>NW_012108175.1:1304102-1332993 GCF_000951045.1 Mandrillus leucophaeus | reverse complement strand
CATTATATATATTATATATAATATATAACATATATATCACAGTTTCTTTATCCACTCGTTGTGTGATGGGCATTTGAGTTGGTTCCACGATTTTGCAACTGTGAATTGTGCTGCTGTAAACATATGTATGCAAGTTTCTTTTTCAAATAATGACTTCTTTTTGTCTGGGTAGATACCCAGTAGTGGGATTGATGGATCAAATGGATCGTAGCTCTACTTTTAGTTCTTTAAGGGATCTCCAGACTGTTTTCCATAGTGGCTATACTAGTATACATTCCCACCAGCAGTGTAGAAGTGTTCCCTGTTCACCACATCCATGCCAACATCTACTGTTTTTTGATGTTTTAATTATGGCCATTCTTGCAGGAGTAAGGAGGTATTGCATTGTGATTTTGTTTTGCATTTCCTCAGTCATTAGTGGTGTTGAGCATATCTTCATATGTTTGTTGGCCATTTGTATATCTTCTTTTGAGAATTGTCTATTCATGTCCTTAGCCCACTTTTGGATGGGATTGTTTGTTTCTTACTGATATGTTTGAGTTCATTGTAGATTCTAGATATTAGTCCCTTGTCATACGTATACATTGTGAAGATTTTCTCCCACTCTGTGGGTTGTGTTTACTCTGCTGACTTTCCTTTTTCCATACAGAAACTCTTTAGTTTAATTAGGTCCCAGCTATTTATTTTTGTTTTTATTGCATTTGCCTTTGGTTTCTTGGTCATTAAAATCCTTGCCTAAGCCAATGCCTAGAAGAGTTTTTCCAATGTTAATTTCTAGAATTTTCAGAGTATCAGGTCATATGTTTAAGTCTTTAATCCATCTTAATTTTTTCTTTTTTTTTTTTGTATAAGGTGAGAGATGAGGATCAAGTTTCATTCTCCTATATGTGGCTAGCCAATTATCCCAGCACTATTTGTTGAAAAGGTTGTCCTTTCCCCACTTTTTGCTTGCTGTGTCAAAGATTAGTTGGCCTTATGTATTTGTGTTTATTTCTGGGTTCTCTATTCTGTTCCATTGGTCTATGTGCCTATTTTTATACCAGTACCACACTCTTTCGGTGACTATGGCCTTATAGTATAGTTTGAAATCAGGTTATGTGATGCCTGCAGATTTGTTCTTTTTGTCTGGTCTTGCTTTGGCTATGTGGACTCATTTTTCATTCCATATAAATTTTAGAGTTATTTTTTTCTAATTCTGTGAAGAATGATGGTCGTATTCTGATGGGGATTGCACTGAGTTTGTAGATTACTTTTAGCAGTATGGTCATTTCCACAATATTGATTCCACCCATCCATGAGCCTGAGATGTATTTCCATTTGTTTGTGTCGTCTATGATTCCTTTCAGCAGTGTTTCGTAGTTTTCCATGCGGAAGTTTTTGGCTCTGCTCCTTTGTTAGGTATGTTCCTAAGGTTTTTCGTTTTGTTTTGTTTTGTTTTGTTTGTTTTGTTTTTTGTTTTTGTTTTTTTTTTGTTTTTTGCAGCTATTGTAATTTGATTCTCTGCTTGGTTGCTGTTGGTGTATAAAAGAGCTGCTGATTTGTGTACGTTAATCTTGTATCCAAAAACTTTGCTGAATTATTTATCAGCCCTGGGAGCTTTCTGGATGAGTCTTTAGGTTTTTCAAGATAAATGATCATATTGTCAGCAAACAGTGACAGTTTGACTTCCTCTTTACCAATTTGGATGCCCTTTCTTTCTGTTGTCTCGTTGCTCTGGTTAGGACTTCCAGTACTGTATTGAAGAGGAGTGGTGAGAGTGGGCATCTTTGTCTTGTTCCAGTTCTCAGAGAGAATGTTTTCAACTTATACCCATTCAGTATTATGTTGGCTCTGTGTTTGCCATAGATGGCTTTAATTACATTAAGGTATGTCCCTGGTATGCCAATTTTGCTGAGAGTTTTAATCATAAAGGGATGCTGGATTTGGTTGAATTTTTTTTTTTCTGCATCTATTGAGAAGATAATGTGCTTTTTGCTTTTTATTATGTTTATGTGGCGTATCACATTTCTTGACTAGTGCATGTTAAACCATTCCTGTGTCCCTGGTATGAACACATTTGATCATGGTGGATTATCTTCTTGATATGCTGTTTGATTTGCTTAGCTAGTATTTTCTTAAAGAATTTAGGACCCATGTTTATCAAAGATATTGGTCTATAATTTTCTTTTTTGGTTATGTCCTTTCCTGGTTTTAGTATTAGGATGATGCTGGCTTCATAAAATAAACGAGGGGCTTTTCCTTCTTTCTTTATGTGGAATAGTGTCAAAATATTTGGTACCAATTCTCTTTGAATGTCTGGGAGAATTCTGCTGTGAATCTGTCTGGTCCTGGACTTTTTTTGTTGGTAATTTTTTAAATTACAATTTCAACCTCACTGCTTGTTATGGTCTGTTCAGGGTATCTAATTATTCCTGATTTAAGCTGGGAGGGTTGTATTTTTCCAGGAATTTATCCATGTCTTCTAGGTTTTATAATTTATGTGTATAAAGTTGTTAATAGTATCCTTGAATAATCTTTTCTATTTCAGTGGTGTCAGTTGTAATACCTTCTGTTTTGTTTCTTAGTGAGATTACCTGGATCTTCTCTCTTATTTTCTTGGTTAATCTTGCTAATGGCTGATCAACTTTATTTATCTTTTTAAAGAACCAGTTGTTTGTTTCATTTACCTTTGTATTTTTTGTTTGTTTGTTCATTTCTATCTAATTTAGTTCTGCTCTGATCTTGGTTATTTTCTTTCTTCTGCTGGGTTTGTTTGGTTTGTTCTTGTTTCTCTGATTCCTTGAGGTGTGACCTTAGAATGTCAGTTTGTGCTCTTTCAATTTTTGTGATACTGGCATTTACGGCTATGACCATTCCTCTTAGAACTGTCTTTGTTGTATTCCAGAAGTTTTGATACATTGTGGCATTATTGTAATTCAGTTAGAAGAATGTTTTAATTAGCATCTTGATTTTATTTTTGACCCAATGATAATTTAGGAGCAGATTATTTAATTTCAATTTATTAGCATGGTTTTGAAAGTTCCTTTTGGAGTTGATTTCCAGTTTCATTCCACTGTGGTCTGATCAAGTGCTTTATAAAATTTCAATTTTCTTCAATTTATTGAGCCTTGTTTTATTATCTATCATATGGTTTATCCTGGAGAAAGTTTCATGCACTGTTGAATAGAATGCATATTCTGTGGTTGTTGGATAAAATGTTCTGTATATATTCCAAGGTATAGTTTAAATTCATTGTTTCTTAGTTGACTTTCTCTCCTGATGACCTGTCTAGTACAGTCAGTAGAGTATCGAAGTCCCCCACTATTATTGTGTTGCTGTGTATCACATTTCATAGGTTTATAAGGAATTGTTTTACAAATTTGGGAGCTGCAGTGTTAGGTGCATATATGTTTAAGATTGTGATATTTTCCTGTTAGACAAGGCCTTTTACTATTATATACTGTCCCTCGTTGTCTCTTTTAACCACTGTTGCTTTAAAGTTTGTTTTGTCTGATATAAGAATAGCTACCCCTGTTCACTTTTGGCATCCATTTGCATAAAATGCCACTTTCCTTCCCTTTACTTTAAGTTTATTTGAGTCCCCATGTGTCAGGTAAGTCTCCTGAAGACAATAGATAGTTGGTTTGTGAGTTCTTATCCATTCTGTGGTTCTGTATCTTTTAAATGGAGCATTTAGTCCATTTGCATTCAATGTTAGGATTGAAATGTGAGGTACCATTGCTTTCATTTTGCTCTTTGTTTCCTGTTCAGTTTTGCTTCTTGTGGGTGTTTTTTTGTTGTTGTTGTTGTTGTTGTTGTTTTCTTATAACTTGTTTTTTTTTTATACATCCTGTGTGATTTATGCTTTAAAGAGGTTATGTTTTGACGTATTTCTAGGATTCGTTTGAAGATCTAGAGTCCCTTATGGCAGTTCTTGTAGTGGTGATTTGGTAATGGCGAATCTTCGTGATATTTGTTTGCCTGAAAATGACTGTATCTTTCTTTCATATATGATGCTTAGTTTCACTAAATACAAAATTCTTGGCTGTTAATTGTTTTGCTTGAGAAGGGTGAAGATAGGTCCCTAATCCCTTCTAGCTTGTAGGGTTTCTGCTGAGAAATCTGCTGTTAATAGGATAGGGTTTCCTTTATAGATTACCTGGTGCTTCTGTCTTACAGAACTTAAGATTTTTTCCTTCATCTTACTTTTGGATAACCTTATGATGATGTGCCTAGGCGAAGATCTTTTTGTGAGGAATTTCCCAGGTCATCTTTGTGCTTCTTGTATTTGGCTGTCTAGGTCTCTCACAAGGCCAGGGAAGGCTTCCTCGATTATTCTCCCAAATATGTTTGCCAAGCTTTTAGAATTGTCTTCTTCCTTGGGTACACTAATTATTGTAAGGTTTGGTCATTTAACATAATCCCAGACTTCTTGGAGGTTCTGTTCATGCTTTCTTATACTTTTTTCTTTGTCTTTATTGGATTGGGTTAATGTGAAGACCTTGTCTTCAAGCTCTGAATTTCTTTCTTCTACTTGTTCAATTCTATTGCTGAGACTTTCCAGAGCATTTCAAATTTCTAAAAGTGTGTCCAAAGTTCCCTGAACTTTTTACTGTTTTTTTGTTATGCTATCTATTCCGTGAATATTTCACCCTTCATTTCTTGTATCATTTTTTTGTATTTCCTTGCATTGGGCTGTGCCTTTCTCTTATCCCTTCCTGATTAGCTGAATAACTAACCTCCTGAATTCCTTTTCAGGTAAATCAGGGATTTCTTCTTGGTTTGGATCCATTGCTGATGAACTAGTGTATTGCGTGTGTGCGGGGGTGGCGGGTGTTGAAGAGCCTTGTTTTGTCATATTACCAGGGTCGGTCTTCTGATTCCTTTTCATTTCAGTAGGCTCTGCCAGAGGAAAGGTCTAGGGCTGATGGCTGTTGTTCAGATTCTTTTGTCCCATGGGGATTTCCCTTGATGTAGTCCTCGCCCCCTTTTCCTTTGGATGTGGCTTCCTGTTGTAAGATAACAATAAACTTTTCTGAGTTTCTCTTCAAAGGGTTTAGCCTGTTAACTTCCTTATCCTTTGTTCTCAAACTCAACTTTCTTGCTCTTTTTTGCTCCCAGTTACATTAAACACCCTACCCCCTGATGGATAGCTCTAATCAATAACTCACATCTGTTCGTTTGGTTACCTGTACCCATTGTGAGACATGTGTGCACATCTCACACACTCCACCTCTGTACCTCACGTTCCCCTTCCCTTCTATATTTAGAAAAATATTTACAAGTAGTCAATCAATCGGGTCAGCTCAGGTTGTGTGGTCCAACCCCAGTTCATGGGGAGGGACACAGAGATAGGGATTGTGTTCAGTATATAAAAACCTCCTGATCCCCTCTGTTCTCTGTGCTTTTGTGATCTTGGTTGATGTGAGTGGCACCCTTCTGCAGAAGTAAATTGCCTTATTGAGAGAATTAAACTTTTGCCTGAGTGCTGGTTTTACTTCACAGCACTGAGCATTTATTCCTGGAGCATTTTATATCCAACACTGTAAGCCAAACTTGAGTAATTGTTGTCTGTTTTCTGGGTCTAGCCACCCAGTGAGTCTACCTGGCTCCAGGCTGGTACTGGGGGTTGTTTGCACAGAGTTCTGTGATGTGAACCATCTTTGGGTCTCTCAGCCATGGATACCAGTGCCTGTTCTGGTGGAGGAGGTGGATGGTGCAATGGACTCCATGAAGGTCCTTAGCTTCGGTGGTTTAATGCTCCATGTTTTTGCTTGTTGGCCTTCTGCCAGGAAGTGGCACTTTCCAGGAAGCATCAATTATAGTAGTGTGGAGAGGGACTGGCAGTGGATGGGGTCCTAGAACTCCAAAGATTATACTCCCTTTGTCTCCCACTACCAGTGGGGATAGGGAAGGACCATGAGATGGGGCTGGGGCTAGGCCTGTCTGAGCTCAGACTCTTCTTTGGTGGATCTTGCTGAGGCTGCTCTGGGGAATGGGGGTGAGATTCCCAGGTCACTGGAGTTGTGTACTTAGGAGGATTATGGCTGCCTCTGCTGAGTCATGCCTGTTGTCAGAGAAGTGGAGAAAGCCAGCTTCCTTGCAAACTGAAGGGACGGTCTCACTCCCACTCTGCCCCCACCAGCAGCCTTGAGTCTGTTTTCAGGCAGAGGATGAGAAGAGCTTGAAAATTTGCTCAAAGCTATCTGCCTCTCAGCTGTGGGAGAAAAAGTCTTTAGTTCTTCCCCCAACTGTGAAGCCTACATGCCTGATTCATGCCCTCCCCTCAGTCCTGGCCAGAAGGCTTCTTCCCCCATTCAAATTGTTACAAAGTTCAGCTAGAGAATTCCTTCTCCCTCTGGAGTTTTACCCCTGTTCCTCTGGCCACCCTCCCAATGGACCACTGTGGTGCCAGCCAGGAATGGGAGGCTTGGTGACCCAGCAAGCTCCCAGGAACTTTCTGCTACTTTACCCCTATATTTTGCTCAGCTTTGTAACTTGACTCAGCCTCAGGTAAAGTTGGAAACTTCTCCCACAAACAGACCTTTGGCTTCTCCAGCGGGGGTGTACGTTCAGGAGATGAGGGTCTCCCTTTCCCAATTCCGCAGTTGGGCACTCAGTATTTGGGTTGTCTCTGGGTCCTGCAGCAGCAATCCGTTTCCTTCTGAGTCTGTGGGTCCTGTTGGGATTACAGGTTTGTTCTTGCAATCAATCTGGAGCTAAAATTCAAAATGCAATCCTTTGCATGGTTCTGTCTAGATCTGCAATCTAGTCCTGCCTCTCATCTGCCATGATCCCCTGGTATGGCATTGCCGAGACCAGCTCAGTCGGGGAGACCCTAACCCAGTGGTGCTAGAGGAATTAAAGACACATACACAGAAATATAGAGGTGTGAAGTGGGAAATCAAGGGTCTCACAGCCTTCAGAGTTGAGAGCTCCGAACAGAGATTTACCCACATATTTATTAACAGCAAAGCAGTCATTAGCATTGTTTCTATAGATACTAAATTAACTAAAACTATCCCATATGGGAAACGAAGGGATGGGCTGAATTAAAGGAATAGGTTGGGCTAGTTAAATGCAGCAGGAACACGCCCTTAAGACACAGATCGCTCATGCTATTGTTTGCAGCTTAAGAATGCCTTTAAGCAGTTTTCTGCCCTAGGGGGGCCAGGTGTTCCTTGCCCTCATTCCTGTAAACCCACAACCTTCCAGCTTGGGTGTTAGGGCCATTATGAACATGTTACAGTGCTGCAGAGATTTTGTTTATGGCCAGTTTTGGGGCCAGTTTATGGTCAGATTTTTGGGGGGCTTGCTCTCAACACTGCTGACACTAGGATTTTGATAGGGATTGCACTAAATTTGGAAATTCTCTGCGTGATAGGAACATTTGTAAATTATTAATTCCTCTTATCTACAAACACAGGGTATCTTTTCATTTATTTGTGTATTTGTTCAATTTCCTTCATTGATATAGTTTTTAGTGTACAGATTTTTAACTTTCATTAAATTTATTCATAAGTACTTCATTATATTGCTGCTATTGTAAATGAGATAATGTTCTTATATTCTTTTTAAGATAGTTTGTTGTTAGTGTACAGAAATACAAGAGATTTTTGTACATTCCTCTTGTATCCTGAAACTTTACTAAACTGGTTTATTGGTTCTAAAAAATTTTTGGTGGCATCTGTAAGGTTTTCTATACAATTGACCCTTAAACAACAATGGTTTGAACAGCACAAATCCACATAAGTGGATTTTCTTCCACCCGTTCCACATCTAAGACAACAAGACTAACTCCTCCCCTTCTTCTTCTTCCTCAGTCTACTCATGCAAAGACAAAGATGAAGACTTTTACAGCCAGGCATGGTGGCTCACGCCTGTAATCGCAGCACTTTGGGAGGCCAAGGCAGGCAGATCACTCAAGGTCAGGAGTTCAAGATGATCCTGGCCAACACAGTGAAACTCTGTCTCTGCTAAAAATACAAAAATTAGCCAAACGTGGTGGTGCACACTTGTAATCCCAGCTACTTGGGAGGCTGAGGCCTGAGAATTGTTTGAACTCAGGAGGTAGAGATTGCAGTGAGCTGAGATGATGACACTGCACTCCAGCCTGGGCAACAGCGTGAGACTCCACCTCAAAAAAATAAAAAATAAAAATAAAATAAAATAAAATAAAATAAAGAAAAAGAAAAATGGGAAGAAACAAGAAAGACTTTTATGATGATCCACTTCTACTTAATGAATAGTGAATACATTTTGTCTTCCTTATTATTTTCTTAATAACATTTTCTTTTTAGTTTGTTTTTTGTAGAAATACAGCGTAAGATACAAATACAAACTATGTGTTAATCAACTATTTATGTTACCAGCAAGGCTTTAAGTCAACCATAGGCCATTAGTAGTTCAGTTTTTGGTAGCCAAAAGTTATACATTTATTTTTGACTGCACAAGGGGTTAGTGCCCCTAACTCCCATGTTGTTCAAAGATCAACTATATATTAGATAATGCCATCTGCAAACAGTGACAATTTTATTTCTTCTTTTTCAATGTGGATGTCTTTTACTTTTCTTCTTATGGAACTGTTCTAGCTAGGACTTCCAATACTATGTTGAGTAGAAGTAGCAAGAGTGAGCATTCTTGTCTTATTTCTGATATTAGTCAAAGTTTTTCAGGGAGACAGAACTAATAGGAGAAATAGATAGATGAGAGAGAGAGAGAAACATATAAATATAGAGTATAGATATATGAGAAGGCATTTACTATGGGAATTGGCTCATGTGATTATGGAGGCTAAGTTGCATGACAGGCCACTGTGAGCTGGAGAATCAGAGAAACTGGCAGCATGACTCTGTCCAAGTCTGAAGGCCACAGAATCAGAGGAGCTGATAATATACTCTCCATTTAAGGCTGAAGGTCTTGAAACTCTGAGGAGTGTTGGCATAAGTCCCTGAGTCAAAAGGCAGGAGAACCTGAAGCTCTATGTCCACAGACAGGAGAAAAGATGTCTTAGCTCCAGAAGGGAGGAATAAAGCAAATTTGCTTTCCTTTTCATATTTGTTCTGTCTGGTCCTTCAGTCTATTGGGTGGTGCCTGCCCATATTCCATGAGGCTGGATCTTCTCTTCTGAGTCCACTGATTCAAATGCTAATTTATTCTAGAAACTACCTCACAGACACACTCAGAAATAATGCTTAACCAACTATTTGGGTATCCCTAAATCCAGTCAAGTTGACACCTAAAATTAACAATTACACTGAACTTCAAGGAAAAACTTTAAGCTATTCACTCTCGAGAATGAGGTTAACTATGGGCCTGGCATATACAGCTTTTATTATGTTAATTTAAATTACTTAATATTATTATTAGGTATTAGTATCCTATACTTAATACTATATTAAGTATATTATTATACTTAATATATTAATAACATATTAAGTATAGTATACTAATAATTATTAAACTACTTAAATATTATTAACATAAGTATTACTTAACATAAGTATTATTAATAATATGTAACACTTAATGCATATTATTAAGTATATCCTATACTTAATTTTTGAGATCTTTTATGTTGATTTTGTCAAGTTCTTTAGTTGCAACTATTGAGACTATTATATGACTTTTATCTTCATTCTGTTAAAGTGGTTATCATATACATCATTTTGTATATGTTGAAACATCCTTGCATTCCAGGGATAAATTCTAGTTGATCATGGTGTCTAATCACTTTAATGTGCTGTTTAGTTTGATTTGTTAATATTTTATTAAATATTTTTACATCTATGTTTATCAGAGATATTGGCCTGCAATTTATTTTCTGTAGTGTTCTTCTCTGGCTTTGACATAAAGGTAATGGCGGCCTTGTCAAATGAGTTGCAAGTGTCTTTTCCTTTTCAATTTTTTGAAAGAGCTTGAAAAGTATTGGCATTAATTCTTCTTTAAATGCTTGGTATAATTCAACCTTGAAACCCTTTAGACCAGTAGTTCCTAAATTGTGGACCCTTGTCATCAGCATCATCATTCAAGTTTATAGAAATGCATATTATTGAGTTTTACTTCAGATTTGTGGAATTAAAACTTCTGGAGGAGAACTGGCCATCTGTGTTTTAACAATGCCTCAGAGGATTCTCATGCACAGTCAAGTTTGAGAACCACTGAAAGAATCTATAATTTATATAATATAGTAACTGAAAATCTGCTGAATCTGTCTGCCAAGAAAAACCATAAAAAGTAAAACAGAAGATTGTCAAAGCAATATCTTATATTTCCTAGTGATAGTCTAAAATAGAAATAAAGACTGAAATAAAAGAACTGGAGACAGTTCCTGACTGATTGGAAGTACCAGGAAGCAGTAGATCTGAAGGCCAAACTTCAAATCCAGCATACATAGCTACCTTGTAAACAATTTGTAGCTTAGGTGCTCATGTCAACATCCATAACTGTCATTGCCTTTATGAAGACTGTCATGGGTGGAAGTAGCTCTGGCAAGATACTTCCTAAAGAGATAAGGGATATGGTAATAGGGGAATATGAAGAAGGGTATAATTCTAAAGTCACTATTAACAGGAAATTGGGCACCCTTCTGTGGAAGCCTTTCCACTGGCATCTTCCCTTCAAAGCTAAGTTGCTGGCATATTGCAAAAGGAGGCAGATTCTGTATATTGACTTAAACTGTCATAAGTTTCCTTTACATCCTGTGATACCATCATAGCCGCTCCCCAAGCCCCACTTATAGCTCCCAGGCATCCCTGCAAGAGAAGAGGGAAGTGTTCTAACAACTGGACACTAGCCTTGCTGAGAGACAACAGAACAGTCTGGTGAGGAAGAAGAAAGGATATGGAGAATGCCTGGGTCAGGCAAGAATAGAGCATGGGGAAAGTGAACTGGATGGATGGCTAATTGAGTATGATAGCAAAAAAGGTGACCTACTGTGGTATGGCCAACCTGGTCTTGAATCAGTAACATGCCAACGTCAAAAAAGATAGAATTTGGTGAGAAGAAGCACAGTGGAAAGAATCCAGGACAGTGAGAAGTACTATCATTAGTTTAGTCCTACTATACACCAAGAAAAAACCTAACTCGTTTTATATCATTTTTAACAAAATTAATGCTCACCACATTTTAGAAGACAAGAGTTATTATTCCTATTTTACAGATGAAGAAACTGAGGCTCAGAAATGAGATAGCATTTTCCCAAGGCCATACTATTATCAGAATGCAAATCCAGGGCTTTGTCATGTCAAATCCCACTCTTTATACTATGTTGTCTAAAAGTTACTAAATGTCAGTGACTTGTTGTCTAAACTCAAGAAGTTTACTTTCGCTTCTTAAGGTTTCATCTTCCTACCAATAGGCTGAGATGGCATGTGAGTGTCTGATTTCCAGAATTTGTCTCACTCCTCTATCCCCCACCCAATTGGGAACTCTAAACTCACACCTAAGCCTCAGTCCTGCCCCAGGATCCATACCTTGGGGCCTGAGGAACTGACACAGCCCAAACTCAAATCAAAGCTCTGTCATCACTTGCTACTTACCATCACTCTAGCCCTGACTTTGTGCCCCTTCTGATAATCAGTGGCAGTCCTTGTTGGCAAGACTTTACTCCACAATACAGCTGTTAACCTAGGGCCTCTAAGACTTGGGTCTTGCCTTGTTCTTGATTTTGTCCCCTTCCCTAGGCCTCAGGACATAGAGCAGAGTGTCTGAGCCCCTAAGTAGTTCTAGAGGCTGTGCTTCTTCCTGGGATATCTCTGAGCCTCTTCTCCTCAGATACCAATTTCTGGTTACTCTATCCTGTCTCCAGACTGGACTTCTAAAATTTGCAGCTAGTTCTGCCTGTCCCTCAGGAAAGACCAAACATAAAAACAGAACCATTTTCTGGCCCTATCCTTTTCTATTTTGCCCTATCTGGCCATCCTAAATTGGGACATATTCAGTTGTGTCATAAGACACACTACTTCAAACTTCATCCCTTCCTAGAACTCCTTCTACCTCCTCACTAAAACCGTGGGTTAAGTTCTTTAAAAAATTCCTTTAGAAGGTGTTTTTATTTATGGTGATAAAGGGCAAAGAGAAGTTACCTCATTAAATACAGTCATTAACTACAGTAAGTTTACAAAATTTAGAAAACTTATCTACAAATCTTTTTTATCTTTCTTTCTCTTTCTTTTTCTCTCCCTCCTTCCTTTTCTCACTCCTTCCATCCCTTCATCTCCTTCTTCATTAAGTGAATAAACTGAATTTAAGGCAGGGAGACACCTGACTGGCTTATTTGCCTACTAAATTCCTGGTGGCGAGTGCAGACACAATTATGAAAATCCTGAGAATCCATTATTTTCTACTGAGTCAGGCGTGCCCATTGCTATGAACATGAAGTCCACTTTACCATATTGACTGAATCCTGATTTTACTATTGACATTTTGTTAACTGTATTCTACTTGTCTTGTAGTTCTTTTGCTCTTTTTTATTACTGTTGCCTTATTTTGCCTGTTGTGGTTTTTTAAATTGGTAAGTATTGAACACCTTCTCTTTTAATTGTGTGTGACTTCTATATGATTTTTGTGGCTGTCAAGGGGCTAACATGAAATGTCCTATACTTATAACAGTTTCCTTAGAGTTATCAGCTTAATTTCCCTTCCATGCAAGATCTATACATTTTTACCACACCACTTCCTCATATTATATGCTATTGATGCCACCATTTATATATGCTTACATTATGTATTCAGTAACATACTTTACTTGTAGTTGTTTTGAGTATTTTTGTCTGTAACTTTTATAGTTGACTTGTAATTGATTTACCCACCAATGTTATAGTAATTCTTTTGTCTATTAATTTGCCTTCACCAACAAGTTTTATATCTCCTTATGGTCTTGGATCCTTTAATTTCAATTCAGAGGACTCTATTTAGTGTTTCTCATAAGTTAGGTCTAGTGGTTGTAAACTCCTCAGCTTTTCTTTGTCTGAGAATGTCTTTATCAACTTCTTTATTTTTGAGGGACAAATTTGATAGGTATAGCATTCTTTGTTGGCAGGTTTTTCTTTCTTGCAGTAGTTGAAACGTGTTAGCCAACTTCCTTCTGACCTGCAGATTTCTGCTACAAAATATACTGAATCATGTGGGGATTTAAGTTGCTTTTATCTTGCTACTTCTAAACTGTTTAATACTGTCTCTGTCTTACATTTTGACAATGTGATTGTAATAGGTTTTGACATGAGTCTCTTTGGATTCATCTTATTTAGTGTTCTTTGGGTTTCCTGTGGCTAAATTTCTATTTCCTTCTTTAGTATTAGAAATTGTTCAGCCACTCTTTCTTTGAATGAGCTTTGTATATTTTCTCTCTTTTCCTCTGGAATTTTTATAACATGTATATTGTCCTGCTTGATGGTATCTCCTAGGTCTCTTCAGCTATGTTCACTGTTTTTATTTGTATTTTTGTTCCTCTGATTGGGTGATTCAAATGACATGTCTTTAAGTTCACTGATTCTTTTTACTGCTGGATGTAGTCTTGCTTTACAAATCTTATATTGAATTTTAAGTTTGGTTATTCTGTTCTTCAACTTTATGATTTCTGCTTGGTTTTTTGTTTGTTTGTTTCTACTTTCTAAACTCTTTGTTGAAATTCTCACTTTGTTCATGCATATTTCTCTTGTGACTTCTGTGAGCATCTTCATGACCATTCTTCTTCAATTCTCCATTGGGTACATTGTTTATCGCCATCTAATCGGGGACAGTTTCTGCAGATTTATTTGAGTTTTGGGGAGCATATTCTTCTGTTTCTTCATTTTCCTTGAATGTGTTGATTTCTTCACATTAAATAAGACAAATAACCAAAGGCCAGGAAGGGTAGAGGGGAGGGGGAAAGATGTAAGTTGATTAATGGGTACAAATATATTGTTTGACAGAAGAAATAAGACATAATATTAGATAGATCAGTAGGATGATTACAGTTTACAATAATCTATTGTATATTTTGAAATAACTAGAGGAGAATAATCCAAGTGGTTGTAGCATAAAGAAAAGGCAAATATTTAAGTTGATAAAGATCCCAAATACACATATTTGATCTTTACAAATTATATGGCTGCATTAAATTATCACAGGTACCCCCAAACTGTGTACATCTATTATGCATTGTATACAAATATTTTAAAAATACAAACACCATTTCCAGTTTTATCAAGCTGGCCTTGTGTAAGAGATAGACCTCATCAATTAACCTCTCAAACCTTTGTGCTGATTGAAATTGCTATCTTTTCTCTTAGTGGTCCATGAAAAATTAAAGTGTGCCAAGTCCTGTCAGTACCTCAAGATAGGTAAGATAGAAACCAGTTCCTTGAGATGCAGAATAAAACGTTGGATTGGGAAAAGGATCTTTAGCAAATGTCTTCTCTCTTGCTCAGACCATATTCTCTTTAACCCATTGCTTTGCACTTTCTCACCCTCAGGGACTTAGCAATGCTGCTCCATCTGTTCTCAGAGACAGGTGGGTTGGATGGAAGCTTGGCTGTACCTCTAGAATGACTCAACTGGATGCATTGTGGAAAATTCTCATGCACCTATTATGGTTCCCAGAGAGCCACAGATTACCTCCTCCATTATCTCTCAGATGTAGGGTAATTAAAGGCCCGATGCATAGGCAGCAGCTGGGAAAGCTGTGATGTTAGGTATGTAGTGAAACCCCCTCACCAGTGAGAAATAGAGAAGAGGGATTTTTCACCTGTTCTTTCTAAGCCTAGACCAGCTGGATATATTCACTTGCCCAGTAAATCCTCCTCTTTATTATCTATGATTCAGGGAGACTTACGGAAGCAAGTCTCATCAGCTCCCATAGCTAGGTGATTTAGAAGACACTTCTTGGGATGGAAACTATAAAAATTACAGTGCTTAATGTGTGGACAAACTCCCTCCAGAGAAATCTAGAGACCTGATTTTATTGCTGGAGTGAGCTGGGAGGGGGTGTACCAGGATGTGCCCACATTCCTGTCTAGGCTTATGGAAATCTGTTGTTTACCTGCCCTTTCATCTGCCAGATGTAAGCTTGTTAAAAGCCTGACCTTCAGGCAGCAGCTGGAACACCATGCAGATAAATTCTTTCTGGAGAGAGCTGCTAGTTTTTGCCAATCCTTTCTTTACTAAATGTGGAGCGATAGCTGCTGGAAGTGATCACAATTCTGGTTAAAATCCCCTTTGTGTTCTCTGTGGTGTAGGAAAACTTCAGAATGCAGAACCTGTTTAGTTCCCAGAGCTAGGTAATTTAGGGCTGAAGCTCTTGGGTAAAAACCACAAATTTGAGGTGCTATGTGTGTGATCCAAACAATTCACTGCTCAGGGGGGAAGCTAGGAGTTGCGGATTCCTTCCCAATTATAAAGTGCTTTGTCAGGGATGGGGTTTGTTGTGCCAGTGTGTTTCAGCTGTCTCTATCTATTTTTATGTGGCTATTTTCCCAGTTAATGGTGTGTAGTAGTCTCTCAACTAGTTTCTGGCTTTTTCTCAAAAAAGAATTCATCAATGTGTAAATATTTACTTGGTGCATCTATGAGAGGAGAGGAAAGTCAGGAGCCTCCTATTCCATCATTTGGTTTATCTCCAGAGTAGTGATCTATATGCATTTTCAAATATAACTACCTTACTACTTTGAAAGAGAGCTATGATTCACTTTTAATTTCTGAGAAAAATATGACTTTGATAGGTTGAGTAACTTGCCTAAAGCCATACAAATCCAAATGTACTGAACTGGAGGTCAGTTTGCTTCCAAAGTCTCTGCTCTCTTAGGAACAATGGCTGCTACAATAGACTGGAGAGGACATAGTATGACATAAATAAAGGAATGGGGGAGGAAATCATACAGTAGATGACATGAGAGTTATGTCTTGAAATACATAAGAGCTAGAAAAATGGGAGATAAGGAAAGGAAAAGGTGACATGGAAGGACATGCCATGCAGAGGGAGCTGTGTGAGCAAAAACACAGAGACATGAAACTTCCTGGTGCATTGGAGATCTAATTGGATTAACATGGCTCTGTTACTTATTAGCTGTGTTTTCTATGAAAATGACATCAGCTTTCTTGCTCCAGTTTCTTTAGTTGTAAATAGGAATACTACTAGTCCCTACCTCATAGGTTATTAAATTAATACTTGCAAGGTGCTTAAAACTAGGCCTGATCCCTGGTTAGTTATCAGTAAATGATAGTTACTACCAGTATTATTCATTGTCTGATTTTTTTTATATGTTTCAAATATGCTCACCCACAATTCACTACCCAAACTGAAAACACAATGTACTCACTTGCTAACACCAGTTATAACATAAATTTGCCCTGGAATTTCCACGATAAAATTTAAATTTCTTTATTTAAGTCACAGTTGTTTATTGTTGTTGTTTGAGATGGAGTCTCTGTTGCCCAGGTTGGAGTGCAATGGCACGATCTCGGCTCACTGGAACCTCTGCCTCCTGTGTTCAAGCGATTCTTCTGTCTCAGCCTCCCGAGTAGGTAGTATTACAGGCATGCACTACCACACCCAGCTAATTTTTGTGTTTTTAGTAGAGACAGGGTTTCACCGTGTTGGCCAGGCTGGTCTCGAACTCCCAACCTCAGATGATAGATGATCTGCCCAACTTAACCTCTCAAAGTGCTGGGATTACAGGCATGTGCCACTGTGCCCGGCCAAGGCCAAAGTTTGTTTGTTTGTTTTCATAAAGTTGTTGTACATTTTCTTCATTTTTTTTTTAATTCTTTTCTTGAAAGTTTAGCAACCACTGGTCTCACAATTTGCTTCTCCCAGGTACCTGGGGTCACTAAAAACCTGGTTCAAATTTACAAAATATATTTAACATATTATTTTATTCTTTATTTACCTTACAATATATATTATAGGCAGTATAAAAGAAAGATGTAATTTCCACCTAATACTTTAGAGTGTTTTACATTATGCAAAGACACACAGAAACAAGTTTATTAAGTGTTAAATGATTAGGCAATTGGCACTATACATGTTTTATGCCATACAGAATTTGTTGGTGGTCAATTATATAGGTGTTCAAGGATATTTTAATAATACTCAAGGGAGTTATATGGGTTTTTACTAAGTATGAAATACTTTTATTTTGCCTTTCAAAATAATATACTCTATGCAATGGTGTGAATGTCACCTAGAAAACTCATACTGAAACTTAATCACCAGTGTGGCAATATTGAGAGGTGGAGCCTTTCAAAGTTGATTGGATAATAAGGGTTCTGTTCTCATGAATGGTTTAATTCATTCATGGATTAATGGGTTAATGTATTAATCAGTTATCATCAAATGGGAACTGGTGGCTTTATAAGAACAGATGAGAGGCCTGACCTAGCACATTAACATACTCAACCTCCAATTTTTGCTATGTAATTTCCTTCACCACCTCAGAACACTGTAGAGAGTCTCCACCAGCAAGAAGGCTCTCCCCAGTTTTTTCCCCCTCAAAACTAGTCTTCCCAGACTCCATAACCATAGAAATATATTGCTTTTTCTTAAAAATTACCAAGTTTGGGGTGATCTGTTATAAGCCACAAAAAAATGGACTGCGACACTATAGTGTAGTTCTCACATTTCAAAAATGTACTATCCAGCATGGATTTAAAAGATGATTGAATTCATATAATGAGAGATGTCTGTATGTGATAACAATAGCAACTGGAGTATGGAGTGAAAGACATGCGGACATGGCAGTCTTAAGCTGGGCAAGGTCTCACATTCTGGTAGCAAGAGAAAGCAGGTTCACAGAGTGACAGGAAGAGATTGAACTCCAGAAATGAATTTGGAGTTCAAAATTAAGGCCTGAGGACGAGTTCTGAACAGTGACTGTTGTTAAACTTCAAAAGGTAAGATACTTAAGGTGGCTCCATACTCTATCTCTAGGTCTCTATTGCCCTGGATCTAGCCAAGGCTGAACCTTCAAGCAAAACTTTTATTTTTATTACTGTATTCCTTGTACGTCCCACAGTAAATGGCATGCAGTAGAAACAAAATGTCTGTGCGCCGAATGAATGAGTGAATAATATGGTTTGGCTGTGTCCCCACCCAAATCTCATCTTTATTGTAGCTCACATAATTTCCACATGTTGTAGGAGGAACCCAGTGGGAGGTAATTGAATCATGGGAGCAAGTCTTTCTCATTATAGAGAATAAGTCTCAAAAGATCTGATAGTTTTATAAAGGGAAGTTCCACTGGCTCTTTTTGCTTGCTGTCATGTAAGACATGCCTTTCTCCTCCTTTACCTTCCTCCATGATTGTGAGGCCTCCTCAGCTATGTAGAACTGTGAGTCCATTAAACTTTTTCTTTATAAATTACCCAGTTTGGGGTATGTATTTTTATTAGCAGTGTGAGAACAGACTAATACAGTGAATAATAAAGGCAGGGGTATAAATAAGCCCACCATTCACAGAAATTGTGTGAAAAGAACACATAATTTTGGATGGAGGTGAGGACAAAAAGGATAAAGAAAAGTACTTTGGCTACAAACAGATAGGGATTTTATCTGTTTGTAGATCCCTTACTAGTTGATCTACTAGTATCAACTAGTAGATCCCTTACTAGTTATGTTGATCCCTTACTAGTTATGTGATCTTGGCTGTCTATTTATAAGTGAATCTGGGTGTAGAGAGCTGTAGCAGTTAGAAGAGAACAGAACAAACAGGGACCAGCATGGAAGTGAGAGCATGGAGTAAGTATAATGAAGTGACCTAGTTATCTTAAGAGACAAAATGTAACCCAACAAGTGATGTCAGCAAAATGACTGAGCAAGCAATTCTAAGCTCCTGTTCATCCACATAGACATTTACATGAAAATAGAAACTGTCAGAACAAAATTTTTCAGACTCTGTAAAACAGTCACATGTTTATAACAAACAAGTGGACACCAAGTAAAGACAAAAGCAACTTAAAAATAATTAAAACATTGAGACTTTTTTTATTTTTCATTTTTCCCTTTCTCATTGGCTCAGCAGTGGTTTTCAAGATGGCAGCCCACATTTCCAGTGTGGTACCTCAGTCAACGATTCTGGAGGGAGCAAAGCAGACCTTATTTGCAGGTTATTGTGTAGCTGTATGTATTAGGGTTCTTTAGAGGGACAGAACTAATAGTATAGGTGTATATATAAAAGGGAGTGTATAAAGGAGTATTGGCTCATACAATCACAAGGTGAAGTCCCACAATACGTCATCTGAAAACTAAGGAGTAAGGAAGCCAGTCCCAATCATGAAATCTCAAAAGTAGGGAAGCAGACAGTGTAGCCTTCAGTCTGGGGTCGAAGGTCCAAGAGTCCAAAAGGTTAAGAACCTGGAGTTCAACGTTTCAGGGCAAGAAGAATCCAGCACAGGAGAAAGATGTAGGTCAGAAGACTTAAGCCAGTCTACCATTTCCATGTTCTTCTGCCTGCTTTTATCCTAGCCATGCTGGCAGCTGATTAGATGGTGCCCACCCAGATTGAGGGTGGGCCTGTGTCTCCCAGTTCACTACTTCAAACGTTCATCTCTTTTGGCAACACTCTCACAGACGCACCCAAGAACAACATTTTGCATCCTTCAATCCAAACAAGTTGGCACTCAATATTTACCATCAAAAGTTCACACCTTGTCAACTTGAACCATACACATCTCCTGAAATTATATACAATCTTCAAATAAAGACAATAAAAAGTTCATAATTACACCTAACATAATACAGCTATTCTTCCTACAACCAGAAATGCACCAATCCCCAACCCAAATATTATTGCATAAAGTTAACAACACTTAATGGTTGATATGAAGTCAATAAATGTGATGTCACATGATAAACAAAAAAGAAAAGAAATAAAATGAAAATATTTTCTTAGTACAAGTGTATACATGCACAAACGTGTTCTTAACAAAAGAAGGAGGAAATACTCATGACAATTACAGTCCTTGTTTCTGCAACTGGTCAGGTGGTCATAGCTGGTATTGATAACTACCTTCTTCTACTACCCATTCTGTATTCCCTTTGCCTTCAGCAAGTACCCCAGCAGGTCATGGTTTTTTGCCTGGTGGAGTGACCCAAACCTTCATTCCTGAAGGGTTTGTGCCATTTGTAGTTCTTCCTGGATTGGGCTGTTCTATTTTCCCATTGACCTTAATCACTGAGCATGGTAATAGTAAGAGATGCCTTAATGGATCTCCTGTATTCCATGCATACTCTTCCTTACCTCCTTTGTGGAGTAGTAGACTGATTTCATCTTTAAAGTCAAGGTCAATCACGCCAGCCTACACTGTAACTACTGTAACTCACTTCTTAGCCTGTTCACTTAGAAGTAGGAGCAGCCCAAAATGGCCAGGTGGCAATCTTAACTTCCAGTTTATTGGAATCTGGTGGCATCTCCTGGTGACAGCATTCCTCCCTCTAGAACTAAGTCCTGTAGGCCAGCAGGGCGCAATGTCGTGGGAACAGAAAGCAAAATTTTTTCTACTAGGTCCTTAGGGGTGATGGTAAGTTGTGTCACTTTCACTTCCACCCCTTGATTCCTGGATCCTTGAATCTCGGCTATGGGAGAATCAGTACCATACACTGCATGCTAATTCAGAGCAAACACAGCCTTCTGGAGAACTTTGCCACATCTCTGCAAAGTATTGTCACCTAGTTGGCATTATAATTGTAACTTCAAAAGGCCATTCCACTGTTCTATCAATCCAGCTGCTTCAGGATGATGGAGAATATGGTGAGACCAGTGAATTCCTCAGCATCAGCCCACTGCTGCACTTTCTTAGCTGTAAAGTGAGTGCCTTAGTCAGAGGCAATGCTATGTGAAATACCATGATGGTGGATAAGGCATTCTGTGAGTCCACAGATGGTAGTCTTGGCAGAAGCACTGCATGCAGGATAGGCAAACCCATATCCAGAGTAAGTGTCTATTCCAGTAAGGACAAGCTACTGGCTTTTCCATGATGGAAGAGGTTCAATATAATCAACCTGCCACCAAGAAGCTGGCTAATCACACCGAGGAATAGTGCCATATGGAGGACTCAGTGTTGGTCTCTCTGCTGTTGACAAATTAGGAACTCATCAGTGGCTGCAGCCAGATCAGCCTTGGAGAGTGGAAATCTATGTTGCTGAGCCCATGCATAACCTCCATTCCTGCCAATATTGCCACTTTGTTCATGGACTCATTGGGCAATGGCAGGAGTGGCTGAGAAAAGATGCTGAATTGTATCTACAGAACAAATAATAATATCCACTTGATTATTAAAATCCTCCTCTTCTGAGGTCACCCTTTGGTGAGCACTCACGTTAGATACAAATTTCTTCTCAGTTTTTGACCACTTAGAGAGGTCTATTTACATACCTTTTCCTCAAATTTGTAATCAATTTTCCAATCTTTCTTCTTCCAAGTCACTGACAATTTAGCCAAACCATTTGCTACAGCCTATAACTCAGTATATAATCGCACATGTGGCCATTTCTCTTTCCAAGCAAAGTGCACAATATGGTGCACTGCTCAAAGTTCTGCCCACTGGAAAGATTTCCCTTTGCCACTGCCCTTCAGGGATGTCCGAGAATGGGATTGGAGTGTTGCAGCTGTCCACTTTCAGGTGGTGCCTGCATATCATGCAGAGTCATCTGTAAACCAGTCCCTACTCTTCTCTTCCTCTGTCAACTAATCATAGGTAACTTCCCATGAGGCCATCGGTGAAAGCTAGGGGAGAGAAGGCAGGGTGGCAGGAGTAGGAACCATGGGCATTTGAGCCACTTCCTCATGTAACTTGTGCCATCAGGACCTGCTCAAGCCAGATCACATATATACCACTTCCATTTGATGATAGAATGCTGCTGTGCACATCCCACTTTATGGCTAAATCGGTCAGAAAGCACACAGTTCATGATAGGCAGTTTAGGTCACATGGTGACTTGATGACCCATAGTCAAATGTCCAATTTCTACCAAGGCCCAGTAACAGGCCAAGAGCTGTCTCTCAAAAAGAGAGTAGTTGTCAGCAGAAGGTGGCATGGCCTTGCTCCAAAATCTTAGAGGCTTCCACTTTGACTCACCTATAGGGGCCTGCCAACCGCATCAAACAAGCACCATTGGATCTGCTGGGTCATATGACTAAAGTGGCAAAGAAGCTTGTACAGCAGCCTGGACCTATTGCAGAACCTTCTCCTGTTCTGGACCCCAATCAAAACTGGCAGCCGTTTGAGTCACTCAATAAATAGGCCAGAGTAACACATCCAAATGAGGAATGTGTTGCCTCCAAAGTCCACATGAGCCCACTAGGTGTTCTGCTTTGTTCTTGGTTGCAGGAGGAGCCAAATGCAGCAACTTATCTTTCACCTTAGAAGAAATATCACCACAGGTCCTATACCACTGGATCCCTATAAATTTTACTGAGCTAGAAGGTCACTGAATTTTAGTTAGATTTATTTCCCATCCTCTGGCATGCAAACGTCTCACAATAAGTCCCATGTGTTTGCTACTTCTCACTCACTAGATCCAATCACAATGTCATCAGTGTAACCGACCAGTGTGATATCTTGTGTAAGGGAAAATCAATCAAGGTCTCTCCGAACAAGATTATGACACAAAGCTGAAGAGTTGATATACCTCTGAGGTAAGACAATAAAGGTATATTTCTAACCTTGCCAGCTGAAGGCAAATTGCTTCTGCTGGGCCTTATGGACAGGAATGGAGAAAAAGGCATTTGCCAAATCAATAGCTACATACCAGTTACCAGGAGATGTGTTAATTTCCTCAAACAATGAAACCACATCTGGTACAGCAGCTGCAAGTGGATTCACCACTTAGTTAAACTTATGATAATCCACAGTCATTCTCCAAGATCCATCTGTCTTCGGCATAGTCCAAATAGGATAGTTGAATGGGAATGTGCTGGGAATCACCACCCTAACATTTTTCAAGTCCTTGATGGTGACACTAATCTCTGCAATCCCTTTAGGAATTCAGTATTGTTTTTGATTTACTATTTTTTCTAGGTAGAGGCAGCTCTAATGGTTTCCATTTGGCTTTTCCCACAGTAATAGCCCTCATCCTGCCAGTCAGGGAGCCAATGTGGGAGTTCTGCTAGCTGCTAAGTATTTCTATGCCAATTATGCATTGTGGCATTGAGAAAATGACCAGAGAATGAGTCTGGGGACCCACTGGATCCACTATAGGTCAGATATGAGCTAAAACTCCATTAATTCCCTGATCTCTATAAGCTCCTACATTAACTGGAGGATCACAATGACTTTTTGGGTTCCCAGGAATCAATGTCAGCTCAGAGCCAGTATCCAGCAGTCCCCAAAATGTCTGATTGTTTGCCTTTCTCCAATTCACAGTTATCCTCATAAAGAGCCAGAGGTCTCCTTGGGGAAGGATGGGAAGAAGGTTAACAGCATATATTTTCAGTTATGTAGTGGGGTTCTTCCTCAAAGGGATATGGCCTCCTCTTCATTCAAGGGATTCTGGGTCTGTAAAGTGGTCCAAGTCTGGTAATTGATTGAAGGTCCATGACTCTCTGTTTTTACAATTCAAATTACCCTCTGGTTCACTTAACCTGGAAGTTTTCTGCTTATGTAATTAAGCAAGAATGCAGTAGGCTTCCTATCTATTTTACTTCTGGGAATACCATGATTAGTCAATGCAATAGTTTCATATGAATCAGAATATTCCAATTGCTAGCCTTTGAGGGTTGAATGCTGCCACTTGGGCGCTGCCACCTTAGGATCCAATTATTTTCATTGCATTTAAATTTTGTAGTTGAGTGATGGGGTTCCCACTGTAAGATCTGGCATACAGAGAAGAGCAATCACAAAGCTCTTCAAGGATGCAGGTGCTGCTTTCACAAATCTATTCCACAAAGCATTGGTCAAGGGTATATCGTTTGGACCCTCCCAGCTGGGATGAATAGGTCTAAATGTGACTAATTGACTCCAGCATCCCAGTCTCCCTAAACCTTTGGATCTCTTCCTCTACATTAAACCGAAGAACGTTGGGCATTTTCAGCTCGCTCATGGTGGGCCATCTCTTACTCCATATTTCAGCTAACCAAGCAAATTAACTATTAGAGCCTTTTTTTAACTCCCAAGCTACAACATTAAATGCAGAATCCCTGCTTATTTGGCCCAAATCAATTAATTTAGCCTTATCCAACTTTATGTTCCTTCCACTATTATCCCACATGCTTAATATCCATTCCCATGCCTGTTCTCCAGGTTTCTGCTTTATGTGACTAGAAAACTCAGCCAGTTCTTTTAGAGGGTCATGCACCTCCTCATGAATCACACTCTCCTCTAGGGGCCAGCCGGGACTTTAGTCAAGTTATAGGCCTAGAAGCAAACAGGTGTTGGGTGCATTTCCTGAGAAGAATCAACATTGTCTTGCCTGGAAATTGCCTCAAGGGAGACCATCACTGTTGTCTCAGGCAGTACAGAGTTTATCTTCTCAGACAAAAATAAAAAGGCTGATGGCAGCATGGGTCAGGGAGGGGATGTTGCCAACACAGGGATAAGGAAGCTCTTTCCTCTGGCAATAAAGGCTCATCAAAGTGTACAAGCTCAGTGTCCCCAGCTTCATCAGGGTCTTCCCATATGTCCCCATTTCAAGTTTCAGGGTCCCATTCTTTTCCAATCAATTACCTCAATTTAATGGTAGACAACTGGTGAGGTTGTGCATGCACCTTTCGTTACAGGTCACCCACTATCATGATAAGAGCTTGTGTCTGATTTTCCACAATTTCAGCTCTTTCTCTACAGGAGATAAGACTCTTGCTCAGGGCAATCTTAGAAGATTTGAGGCTCAGTATGTGCTTTTGAAGCTGGGAGACAGAATCCCTGAGTTTATCATTTTCTTTCCTCACTTTGTCCAGTGAACTTAGGGGAAACCAATCAACTTCATTATATTCCTTGGTTCTCCACATATGGTCAAAGATATTATGTATAGAGTCATTAAACTCTTAGGAATATCAAATGCATTTGTTTTGCATAACTCTCAAAAGAGTTCATGTCAAGGACTATCAGTGTTCTTTACACTATTAGAAGTAGAGTCCTTAGCATTTGGGGGTCTAATCATATTAAGATTCCAACTCCATAAACCCCAAAACCAATGAAAGAATCCCATCCTTAATACTCTGTTCCTTTAGAACCATTCCTGGTATGAACGTTTGTATTAGGGTTTTGAAGAGGGACAGAACTAATAAGATAGAAGTATATATAAAGAGGAGTTTATTAAGGAATATTGACTCACACAATCACAGAGTAAAGTACCACATTAGGCCATCTGCAAGCTGAGGATCAAGGAAGCCAGTCCGAGTCCCATTGGAAGAACTTGGATTCCAATGTTCAAGGGTAGGAAGTATCCAGCATGACAGAAAGATGTAGGCCAGAAGATTAAACCAATCTAGTTTTTCCATGTTCTTCTGCCTGCTTTTATTCTTGCCGTGCTGGCAGCTTGTTAGATTGTGCCCACCCAGATTGAGGATGGGTCTGCCTTTCCCAGTCCACTGACTCAAATGTTAATCTTCTTTGGCCAACACCCTCACAGACACACCCATGAATAATACTTTGCATCTTTCAACCTAATCAAGTTGACACTCAATATTAGCCACCACTGTGGTTTCATGATGTATTTTATTGCTAAGTAGTAAACATAATACAAATGTGCTACAGTTTCTTTAAGCATAGCAAGCAAAGCTGTTAATAACATTCTGATACAGGTTTTTGTGTGAACATAGGTTTTCATTTCTCCATAGAAAATGTCCAAGAATGTCATTACCGAGTTGCAGAGTATTTGCATACTTCGTTTTCAAAAAATTGTCAAGCTGTTTTCCAGTGTGGCTATATTATTTTACATTCCCACCAGCAACGTATGAGTGATCCAGGGTCTGTACCTCCTCACCAGCATTTGATGTAATTATTATTTATTAATATTTTACCTTAGTCACTATGGAAAGTGTGTAGTTGTATTTCACTGAGATTTTAATTTGCATTTCTCTGATGGCTATTAACGTTGAATATTTTTCCTGTGCTAATTGGTCATCTGTATATCTTCTTCAGTGAAATATCATTTGTTTATGTCTTTTGCTCATTTTCAAATTAGGCTGACTTTTTTTACTGTTGTTTTCTTTTTTCTCTTTTCTTTGTTTAAATTAATGTAAAAGTCACATAATATAAAATTAACAAGTTTAAAATGGAAAAGTCAGTGTAATTTAGTACACTTATAATGTTTTTCTTTTTTCCCAATTCATATGCTTTTTATTCTTTTTGTTGCATTATTTAACTGCCTAAAACTTAAAGTACTGTGGTAAATAAGATGAATGTATTTATAAAATAAGTTTTATTCCTATACACTAGTAGCCATGATGGAAGGAAACTTAAAAAATTCCATTCATAATAGTATCAAAAAGAGTAACATACTTAGTAACAAATTTAACAAAAGAAGCAAGAAACTTGTAAACTGAAAACTACAAAACGTAGAAATAAAGAAAACCTAAATGAATGGAAAAATATTATATGCTCATGGGTTGAAAGAATTAATATTGTTAGGATGGCAATACTCCCCAAATCAATGCAGATTCAATTAATCTTTATTAAAATCCCAGTTGAGATTTTTTTGCAGAAATGAAAATGCTGAACTTAAAATGCATATAGAAATTTAAGGAACCCATAATAGCCAAAACAATCTTGAAAAAAGAACAAAGTTGAAGAACTTACATTTTCTAATTTCAAAACCTACTACAAAGCTACAGTGATCAAGACTGGCATCAAGTACTGGCATAAGGCTAGATATAAAGATCAACTGAACAGACTTGAGAATATATAAGTAACCTTACACATCTATGATCAACTGATATTCAATAAGGGTGAAAGATTATTCTATAGGTTAAGAATAGTTTTTTCAGACCAGGTGCATTGGCTCACACTTGTAATCTCAGCATGTTGGGAGGCTAAGGTGGGAGGATCACTTGAGGTCAGGAGTTCGAGACCAGCCTGGACAACATGGTGAAACCCCATCTCTACTAAACAAAACAAAATAAAACAAACAAAACTAGCCGGGTTAGGTGGTAGGCGCCTATAATTCCAATGCACTCCAGGCTGGGTGACAAAGTGAGATTCCATCTCAAAAAAAAAAAAAAAAAAAAAAAAGTAAAAAGGTAGTCTTTTCAACAAATAGTGCTGAAACCACTAAACATCCACAAGTAAATCAAATAGATTGAACCCTTGCCTTGCGCTATATAAAAAATTAACTACAAGTGAATCAAAGACTTAAATGTAAGAGCTAAAACTATAAAACTCTTAGAGGAAACCAGGGTTAAAGCTTCATTACCTTGTATCAGGCTGTTTTTTTAGAGACAACACCAAAAGCACAGGTGATAAAAGAAAAATACATAAATTGAACTTCATCAAAATTAGAAACTTTTGCATTAAAGGCCACTGTCATAGAAGGGAAGAGACAACCCACAAAATAGAAAATATTTGCAAATCATTTATCTGACAAGAACCTAGAATTCAGAACATATAAATGGGCCTTAAAGATCAATAATAAAAAGACAAACAAACCAATTAAAAAGTAAAGTAGAATTAGAATATAAATTTTCCAAAAAATATATCAATGGCCAATAAGCATATGAAAAGCTGCTCAACATAATTAGTCATAAGAGAAAATGCAATCAAAACCATAATACCACTTCACATTCACTGGAGTGGCTATAATCAGATTGACACACAATAACACATGTTGGTGAGTATATGGAGAAATTGGAACCATCATATATTACAGGTGGAAATGTAAAGTTGTGCAGCTTTTTGGCAAACAGTTTATTAATTCTTCAAAATGTTAAACAGAACTACCATTGATGCAGGAATTCTACACATGTCTACACAAAAATTTGTACATGAATGTTCATGGCAGTGTTATTCATAATAAACAAAAGCATAAAAAACTAAAATTTCCACTAACTGATAACTAAAATTTGGTATAGTTTACAATGATTTTATTTAAGAATAAAAAGGAATGCATTACTTGTACATTCAGCATCATGGATAAACCATGAACACTTTATTCTTTAGTGAAAGAATACAGACAAAAAACTTCATATTTTGTGAGCCCATCAATATGAAATATCCAGAATAGGGAAATCCATTGCAGCAAAAATTTGATCAGTGACTGCTAGGAACAAGGGAGTGGGAAGAGTAGGTAGTACAAATTTGGGGAATGATGAACATGTTCTAAATTATGATAATGGTGTTTGTTGCACAACTCTGTTAATATATTTGAAACAATTATGCACTTCAATTTGGTGAATTGGATGGTATATGAATTATACGTCAATAAAACTCTCAACAACAATAAATTCGCACAGGATCCCACATTCCCTTTCAGTTAAAAATTTTTACTTTTTACCTTCCATCATACCCAAACCTCCAAAAACAGCTGCTGACTCTCTTTACATTCACTTCCATATCTGCCTTTCACTCCTAAGTCCATCTAACCTGACTTTTGTTCCTATCATTCCATTGAAATAGCCATTGTCAAGGTCACCAGTGACCTCCATGGTGCCAATCCAATGGTATTTTTTCCCCCAAACTCCTTCCACCTCTCAGTAGCACATGACACATATAACCACAACCTACTTTTCAAAAATATTCACCTTTCTGGCTGCGTGTGGTGGCTCACACCTATAATCCCAGGACTTTGGGAGGTCGAGGCAGGCGGAACATGAGGTCAGGAGATCGAGACCATCCAGGCCAACATGGTGAAACCCCATCTCCACGAAAAATCCAAAAATTAGCTGGGTGTGGTGGCATGTGCCTGTAATCACAGCTACTCGGGAGACTGCAGCACGAGAATTACTTGAACCCAGGAGGTGGAGGTTTCAGTGAGCCAAGATTGTTCCACTACACTCCAGCCTGG
>NW_012108175.1:1302638-1304019 GCF_000951045.1 Mandrillus leucophaeus | reverse complement strand
TATTTTTATTTTTCACCTTTGCTTTCTTGGTGTTGCACTTTTCTTGATTCCTCCTACCTTCTGGTCATCTCTCCCACGTGACATTTAAATGCTGCAGTTGGCAGTTCCCGGAACTCAGTCCTGGTCCTTATTTGCTCAACACACTCTTCCTAGGTTATTTAATTCAGTCACATGTCTTTAAATATAATCTGAGGCAGGAGAATAGGGTCTGGAGGAAAGGAACTTAAGGCCAACTCATGCTGACTGGATATCAGAGGCTACTCCATTTTCAACCCTCCTTTTTCTGCATGGTAGTTGCTGCCTGGCAGTTGTAACCCTTTCTTTTGCTGTGTGGCAGTTGCTACGTGACAGTTGGAGAATGAAAGTACCTCTGATTGGTCCACTCCTGCAACCAATCAGCCTGGTAGTTGGAGAATGCAAGTACCTCTGATTGGTCCACTCCTGCAACCAATCAGTCTGGTGGCAGGCCTACTCTTCAACCAATCAGACTGGTCATGGGGCCACTAGCGTGAACCCATGGGAAATCTCTAGAGGGTATGTAAACCCCAGAAAATTCTGTAACCAGAGCTCTTGAGCTGCTTGCTTGAGCCCGTTCCCACCTTGTAGAGTGTACTTTGGTTTAAAATAAATCTGTGCTTTGGCTGCCTTGCTTGTTCATTTTGTCCAATTCTTTGTTCAAAACACAGAGAACCTGAACAACTAACCTCAACCGGTAATATAATCTACATGTTGACACCTTCCAAATGGATATCTCCAGCCCAATTCGTTCACACTCATACTTCTCATGTGTTTATACATCTGTTTACCCGACACCATTTCATGAATGTCTCATAGGCATCTAGAAATTAATGTGTTCAAAACAGAACTCTTGCTTTTCTCCTTAAACATGGTACTCACCTAGCTTTCTCTATCTCAGAATATAGCTCTGCAGCTTACCCATTTACTAAAGCGATTCATCCTGAATAAAAACGTGGTGTCCTAAGGCCGGGAGCTGTGGCTCGCGCTTGTAATCCCAGCACTTTGGGAGGCCAAGGCTGGTGGATCACAAGGTTAAGAGATGGAGACCATCCTGGCCAACATGGTGAAACTCTGTGTCTACTAAAAATACAAAAATTAGCTGAGTGTGGTGGTGCAGGCCTGTAGTCCCAGCTACTCGGGAGGCTGAGGCAGGAGAATTGCTTGAACTCAGGAGGCAGAGGTTGCAGTGAGCCGAGATCGTGCCACTGCACTCCAGCCTGGTGAGAGAGAGAGACTCCGTTTAAAAAAATAAAATAACAACTCTGGTGTCCTAAAGATCCCACTACGTGGTAAATAAAATCCAAACTTCCAATTATGGTCTATATATTATTAAATAATAAGGATTTCCTTCAATCTTGCTTTA
>NW_012108175.1:1297318-1298688 GCF_000951045.1 Mandrillus leucophaeus | reverse complement strand
TTTTTTTTTTTTTTTTTTTTTTCAATTTCCATTTATTTTTGGGTCTTGGGGTGATGTCATCTTTTCAATATAAAAAAAAAGCAACAAGATCAACACAAAATAGAAATATAAAATGTAGGATAGAACAAAACCAAGTGTGGAGGGGGAAGCAACAGCAAAATGAATAAAGATGTTGCAAAAAAGATGGATGGTTCCCCTCTCCTCTGGGGATTGACTCAAACACTGATGTGGCAGTATACACCATTCCACAGTCAGGAATGTTCATTCTTTTTGGGGGGTAATAAAAAGTGGGGATTAAGAGGACATTTCTGGAGGCTTAGGGACCAAGGCTGGTCTCTTCTCCACCACCCCCACCCCGCCCTTGATCCCTTTCTCTGATCAGGGGAAAGGAGTTCGAGTGAGGGAGGTAGAGTTGGAAAGGGAAAGATTCCACTTGACAGAGTGGGACAGACCCCTCCAAAGAGTAGAACTTGGAGGGAGATTGAAAAAGGAGATAATACTGCTGGCACCTCCCTTGAAGCTGAGATGGGAAAAGGATAGACATGGAGATTAGTGACTTTAATAGCCTGGATTTCCCTCTCCAAAACTTTTAGAACAGGAAATCCCATTCCCTTCATTATATAGTGACTTCTATCCACTACCTTCTGCCATTTTCTACTTTGGGCTTAGGATGGTGGCCGTTATCTACATGGGTTTTCAGCACCCGGTTGGTTCTCAATGGGATCTGGATGAGACCCAGCTTCTTGGAGATTTTTAAGAGGGAAATATTAACTGGATAGATGGAAGGAATGGACACCAGAAGGAAATACAGGGTCACCCAGAATGGCAGAAATCTAGGTTTCCCAGAGTGGAAAGAGAGAGGAGACTTTCAACAAACAAGTATTTATTGAGTGCCTGCTATGTGCCAGGCACTGTTCTAGACTCCCCTCCCAGAAGAAAAAACAAAAAACAGGATAGCGGCAGCAAACACAAATTCTGAGGGAGAGGAAAGGGGCCGTTGAGTACGACGGCTAAGGGAACTGAGAAACCTGAGGTGATGGGGGCTCTGCCTTAGGCCTCCTCTTCGGCCTCTTCACCCTGAAATGCTCCTCCTCTTCTATGGTGGCATCCTGGTACTCCTGATGCTCAGAGACGAGGTAGTTCATGTTGCTCTCAGCCTCTGTGAACTCCATCTTGTCCATGCCTTCGCCTGTGTACCAGTGGAGGAAGGCTTTCTGGCGGAACATGGCAGTTAACTGCTCCGAGATGCGCTTGAAGAGCTCCTGGATGGCAGTGCTGTTGCCGATGAAGGTGACTGCCATCTTGAGGCCACGTGGTGGGATGTCACAGACAGCTGTCTTGACGTTGTTGGGGATCCATTCCACAAAGTA
>NW_012108175.1:1277457-1296038 GCF_000951045.1 Mandrillus leucophaeus | reverse complement strand
GAGATCGTGCCACTGCACTCCAGCCTGGTGAGAGAGAGAGACTCCGTTTAAAAAAATAAAATAACAACTCTGGTGTCCTAAAGATCCCACTACGTGGTAAATAAAATCCAAACTTCCAATTATGGTCTATATATTATTAAATAATAAGGATTTCCTTCAATCTTGCTTTAGGCTATTCTTCCTCTTGTCCACTCTGCTCCATTTCAAGTTCTAAATTCCTTGTGAATAGAATAATCCTCCTTCTCCTCTTCCTATTGCTGGTCTGCAGGGATTGGTTTAAATGTCAATGCGTTAGAGATCTACAGCACGATTTTTTCTCAACTTTAACATATGCATATAAATGTTCGTGTGTGTGTGTGCGTGTTTGTGTATGCATGTGTGTTTCATTGTTTATTATCTGTTCTCAAACTGGATTATAGATTGTACAATAGTAAGCTATAAGCTACATTGAGGGCAAAGCCCTGTTTGTTCCTTGGTGCATCTCCATTGCCTAGAATAGCACCTCAATATAGTATGCTGTCAGATAGACATTAAATGGACACTATTATAGAATAATGAAGATAATAAGCAGATTTAACGTGGAAGTCATGGTGGTGAATTTGCTTGGTTCTGCTAAGTCACAGTGGAATATTACGGCTTCATTCAATGTTTCAGGAAGGTACTGTAAATTTTAAAAATCAAATGTTTATGTAAACACTATTCTAAGCACTTTACATTGTATTATCTTATATAATCTTCACAGCAATCATACAAAATAGATTTCCACTATTATCACTATTTTAACAGAAGGTAAATATGAAATACAAAGAGATAGTTACTTGCCTAATAATTCCAAATAGTTTGTAGTAGAGAGAGGATTTGAACACAAGAAGGCTTTCTAAATCCCATATACTTAAAAAGTGCGTTGTGCTACCTTTCTGTCCTCTAAAATAGATGATAGTGCTCTATAATCTGTTGTAGAAGATAAATGAAGGCTAGTACTTTTCCGGACTTCGGTCTAGGAAATGGGCAATGCAGAACCAGAGGAATCCACAAGGCAAAAGAATAGTTTGCAGATTTGCTGTCTTTCAAACTAAATAGCCCTTTTACCAGCAATGTGTTTGTTCCACAGATAATAAAAATCGAATGGTTTTAGAACTTCAAGAACACTTAGAGAGTTTCAACTGCCCTCTTCAGTCTGCCCTTCAATAGACAAATGGTGAAAATGTTTCAGTAAGGAGACAAAATGATCTCTCACAGTGAATTACTGTGAGCCAACCTCTATTGATATTTCCAGCTCTAGGTGCCTTCCTCCACTCCAAGTATAAGAAACCCTGGCAGCTGGGCATGGTGGCTCACATCTGTAATCTCAGCACTTTTGGAGGCCTAGGCAGGTGGATCACGAGGTCAGGAGTTCAAGACCAGCCTGTCCAACATGGTGAAACCCCATCTCTACTAAAAATACAAAAATTAACCTGGCGTGGTGGCGCATGCCTGTAGTCCCAGCTGCTCGGAAGGCTGAGGCAGGAGAATTGCTTGAACCTGGGAGACAGAGGTTGCAGTGAGCCGAGATCACACCACTGCACTCCATCTTGGACAACAGAGCGAGACTGTCACAAAAGAAAAAAAAAAAAAAAAAAGAAAGAAAGAAAGAAAAAAAGAAAGAAACCCTGGCTTAGCAATCTCAGCATTCCCTGCGGGTCCCAGTAAAATACCATTGTCAACATCCTGGTGCCTTTTGGTAAGGACTATTTGACTGATGCCAGAGGTGTCTGCTACTATTGTTAATACTTGATGTTTGCTTCTTTCCTTTTTGAGTTCAAATCTTTGTTGTTTAAATGGTTATGTTAAAAACTGTGTTCTAGAATAGGCCAGGAGTCAAAGAAACAAAAATGAGTACATAATATACATTTTATTTTCTTTTTCTGCAAAAGCAATTATTGATTGAAACCTGGTGTTATTGCCTTTTTTATGATTTCCTGAATGATAAATTTATCATTCTTCTTCCTAATCTTTCATTTCTGAAGCTTGCTGCGCTCTGCTAACAGCTTCTTTCTGATTTAGCTTTTGTTTAAGTTCCAGAGTGTACATGCAGATTTGTTACATAGGTAAATTTAAGCCATGGAGGTTTGTTGTACAAATTATTTCATCACCCAGGTATTAAGCCTAGCACCCATTAGTCATTTTTCCTGATCATCTCCTTGCTCCCATCCTGCAGTCCCCGATAGGCCCCAGTGTGTGTTATTCCTCTATATGTTTTCATGTGTGCCTATAAATTAGCTTACATTTATAATTAAGAACGTGCAGTATTTGGTTTTCTGTTTCTGTGTTAGTTTGCTATGGATAACGGCCTTCAGTTCCATCCATGTTCCTGCCAAGGACATGATCTCATTCTTTTTAATGGCTGCAAAGTATTCCATGGCGTATATGTACCACATTTTTAAAATTCATTCTACCATTGGTGGGCATGTAGATTGGTTCCATGTCTTTGCTATTGTGAATAGTGCTGCAATGAACATATGCGCACATCATGTGTCTCATAATAGAATAACTTTTACTCCTTTGGGTATATACCAAGTAATGGAATTACAGGGTTGAATGATATTTCTGTTTTTAGGTCTCTGAGGAATCACCACACTGTCTTCCATAGGGGCTGAAATAATTTACACTCCCACCAACAGGGTATAAGTGTTCCTTTTTCTCTGCAAGCTTGCCGGCATTTGTTATTTCTTGACTTTTTAATAATAGCCCTTCTAACTAGTGTGAGATGGTATCTCATTGTAGTTTTGATTTGCATTTCTCTAATAATCAGTGATATTGAGCTTTTTTTCATATGATTGTGTGTCAAATGAGAAGTGTCTTATGAAAGACACTTATAAAAAGTGTCTTATGAAAAGTGTCTGGTTATGCCCTTTGCCCACTTTTTAATGGAGTTGTTTCTACTTTTCTTGTAAATTTGTTAACATTCCTTATAGACGCTAAATATCAGACCTTTGTCAGATACACAACTTGCAAAACTTTTCTCCCATTCCCTAGGTTGTTTGCATACTCTGTTGATAGTTTATTTTGCTATGCAGAAGCTTCTTAGTTTCATTAAATCTTATTTGTCGGTGTTTGCTTTTGTTGCAATTGCTTTTGACAACTCCGTCATGACATTGTTGACCATTCCTATGTTCAGAATGGTATTGTCTAGGTTGTCTTATAGTTTAGAATTTTGCATTTAAGTCTTTAATCCATCTTGAGTTAATTTTGCAGAGGATAAAAGAAAGAGGTTCAGTTTCAGTCTTCGCATATGGCTATCCAGTTACCTTGGCACCATTTATTGAATAGGGAGGGCTTTCCCCCATTGCTCTTTTTTTTTTTTTTAATATGTGTCAAAGATCAGATAGTTGCAGGTGTGCGGCCTTATTTCTGGGTTCTCTGTTTTGTTTTGTTGGTCTATGTGTCTGTTTCTGAACCACTACCATGCTATTTTGTTTACTATAACCCTGAAGTATACATTGAAGTCAGGTAAATACTGAAGTCAGGTAACATGATGCCTCCAGCTTTTTTTTTTTTTTTTTTTTTTCAATTTCCATTTATTTTTGGGTCTTGGGGTGATGTCATCTTTTCAATATAAAAAAAAAGCAACAAGATCAACACAAAATAGAAATATAAAATGTAGGATAGAACAAAACCAAGTGTGGAGGGGGAAGCAACAGCAAAATGAATAAAGATGTTGCAAAAAAGATGGATGGTTCCCCTCTCCTCTGGGGATTGACTCAAACACTGATGTGGCAGTATACACCATTCCACAGTCAGGAATGTTCATTCTTTTTGGGGGGTAATAAAAAGTGGGGATTAAGAGGACATTTCTGGAGGCTTAGGGACCAAGGCTGGTCTCTTCTCCACCACCCCCACCCCGCCCTTGATCCCTTTCTCTGATCAGGGGAAAGGAGTTCGAGTGAGGGAGGTAGAGTTGGAAAGGGAAAGATTCCACTTGACAGAGTGGGACAGACCCCTCCAAAGAGTAGAACTTGGAGGGAGATTGAAAAAGGAGATAATACTGCTGGCACCTCCCTTGAAGCTGAGATGGGAAAAGGATAGACATGGAGATTAGTGACTTTAATAGCCTGGATTTCCCTCTCCAAAACTTTTAGAACAGGAAATCCCATTCCCTTCATTATATAGTGACTTCTATCCACTACCTTCTGCCATTTTCTACTTTGGGCTTAGGATGGTGGCCGTTATCTACATGGGTTTTCAGCACCCGGTTGGTTCTCAATGGGATCTGGATGAGACCCAGCTTCTTGGAGATTTTTAAGAGGGAAATATTAACTGGATAGATGGAAGGAATGGACACCAGAAGGAAATACAGGGTCACCCAGAATGGCAGAAATCTAGGTTTCCCAGAGTGGAAAGAGAGAGGAGACTTTCAACAAACAAGTATTTATTGAGTGCCTGCTATGTGCCAGGCACTGTTCTAGACTCCCCTCCCAGAAGAAAAAACAAAAAACAGGATAGCGGCAGCAAACACAAATTCTGAGGGAGAGGAAAGGGGCCGTTGAGTACGACGGCTAAGGGAACTGAGAAACCTGAGGTGATGGGGGCTCTGCCTTAGGCCTCCTCTTCGGCCTCTTCACCCTGAAATGCTCCTCCTCTTCTATGGTGGCATCCTGGTACTCCTGATGCTCAGAGACGAGGTAGTTCATGTTGCTCTCAGCCTCTGTGAACTCCATCTTGTCCATGCCTTCGCCTGTGTACCAGTGGAGGAAGGCTTTCTGGCGGAACATGGCAGTTAACTGCTCCGAGATGCGCTTGAAGAGCTCCTGGATGGCAGTGCTGTTGCCGATGAAGGTGACTGCCATCTTGAGGCCACGTGGTGGGATGTCACAGACAGCTGTCTTGACGTTGTTGGGGATCCATTCCACAAAGTATCTGCTGTTCTTGTTCTGCACGTTAAGTATCTGCTCATCGACCTCCTTCATGGACATCCGACCACGGAAGACAGCAGCCACGGTGAGGTATCAGCTGTGGCGGGGGTCACAGGTAGCCATCATGTTCTTGGCATGGAACACCTGGGTGAGTTCCAGCACTGTGAGAGCTCAATACTGCTGGTTTCCACGGCTGGTGAGAGGGGCAAAGCCAGGCACAAAGAAATGGAGGCGTGGGAAGGGGACCATGTTGACTGCCAACTTGCCGAGGTCAGCATTGAGGGGGCCAGGGAAGTGGAGTCAGGTGGTGACACCGTTCATGGTGGCTGAGAGGAGGTGGTTCAGATCCCCGTAGGTTGGTGTGGTCAGCTTCAGAGTGTGGAAGCAGATATCATAGAGGGCCTCGTTGTCAATGCAATTGGTCTCATCAGTGTTCTCTACCAACTGATGGACGAAGAGGTGGCATTGTAGGGCTCAACCACGGTGTCAGACACTTTGGGTGAAGGCACCACACTGAAGGTGTTCATGATGTGATCAGGGTTCTCTTCTCAGATCTTGCTGATAAGGAGAGTGTCCATTCCAGAGCATGTGCCCCCGCCCAGTGAGCGGGTCAGCTGGAAGCCCTGCAGGCAGACACAGCTCTCTTCCTCCTTCCAAACCACATCCAGAACAGAATCAACCAGCTCCGCTCCCTCTGTGCAGTGGCCTTTGGCCCAGTTGTTACCTGCCCCAGACTGACCAAGTACAAAGTTGTCTGGTCTAAAGATCTGGCCAAAAGGACCTGAGTGAACAGAATCCATGGTCCCAGGTTCTAGATCCACCAGGATGGCACGAGGAACATATTTGCCACCTGTGACTTCATTGTAGTACACAGAGATACGGTCCAGCTGCAGGTTGCTGTCCCCATGGTAGGTGCCGGTGGGGTCGACGCCATGTTCATCACTGATCACCTCCCAGAACTTGGCACGGTGATCTGGTTGCCACACTGACCAGCCTGGATGTGCACGATTTCCCTCATGGTTAAAATTTATTTATTTTTGCTCGCTTCAAGGTATGTATGGGGCAAGAAAATAAGTAATTTTTTTCTCTGCAGGTCGCAGGCTGCAAGGTTGGAATGCACCCCAGAGGCTGGAACAGCGAGGGTTTTTTGTTGTTGTTGTTGTTTGTTTGTTTGTTTTGCTTAGGACTGCCTTGGTTATTCAGGCTCTATTAGGTTCTATATACCTTTTTAAATAGTTTTTTTTTAGTTTTTGTGAAAAATATCATTGGTAGTTTGATAAGAATAGCTTTGAATCTACACATTGCTTTGAGCAGTATGACCGTTTTAATTATATTGACTCTTCCCATCCGTGAGCATGGAATGTTTTTCCATTTATATGTGTCATCTCTGATTTATTTGAGCAGTGTTTGGTAGTTCTTGTAGGGATCTTTTACCTCCGTGGTTAGCTGTATTTCTAGTTATTTTATTTTGGAGCCGGCAGTTGTGAATGGGATTGGCTCCCAGCTTAACTGCTGTTGGTGTATATGATTGGTAGTGATATTTGCACATTGGTTTTTGTATCCTGAGACTTTACTGCAGCTGCTTATCAGCTGAAAAAGCTTTATGACTGAAACTATGGGGATTTCTAGATAAATAATTATGTTATCTGCAAACTGGGATAGTTTGACTTCCTCTCTTCCTATTTGGAACCTTTATTTTTTTTTTTCTCTTGTCTAATTGCCTTGGCTAGGACCTCCAATACTATCTTGAATAGGAATGGTGAGTGAGGGCATCCTTGTCTTATGACGATTTTCACGGGGAATGCTTCCAGCTTTTGCTCATTCAGTATGATGTTGGCTGTGTTTGTCATAAATGGCTCTTATTATTTTGAGGTATGTTTCTTCAATACCTAGGTTATTTAGAGTTTTTAACATGAAAGAGTGTTGCATTTTTATTGAAAGTCTTTTTTACATCTAATGAAATAATCATGTAGTTTTTGTCTTTAGTTCTGTTTATGTGATGAATCATATTTATTGATTTGCATATGTTGAACTAACCTTGTGTCTCAGGGATAAAGCCAACTTGATCATGGTGGATTATCTTTTTGATGTGCTGTTTGACTAGGTTGACCAGCATTTTGTTGAGGATTTTTGCATCAGTGTTCATCAACGATATTGACCTGAAGTTTTCTTTCTTTGTTGTATCTCTACCAAATTTTTGGTATTAGAATGATGCTGGCCTCATAGAATGAGTTGGGGAGAAGTCCCTTCTTCTCAATTTTTTTTGGAATAGTTTCAGTAGTTATGGCACCAGTTCTTTATACAACTGGTAATATTTATCTGTTAATCTGTCTGGTCCTGGACTTTTTTTTTTTTTGGTTGGTAATCTATTTGTTACTGACTTAGTTTCAGAGCTTGTTATTGGTATATTCAGGGATTCAATTTCTTCCTGGTTCAGTCTTGGGAGGATATATGTGTTCAGAAATTTATCTATTTGTTCTAGATTTTCTAGTTTATCTGCATATAAGTGTTCATAATATACTCTGATGCTTCTTTGTATTTCTGTGGGGGTCAGTTGTATTATCACCCTTGGTGTTTGAGTGTGTTTATTTAGATCTTCTCTCTTCTTCACTAGTCTAGCTAGCAGTCTATTTATTTCATTACTCTTTAAGAAAAACACATCTTGGATTTATTGATCTTTTGAATTTTTTGTGTCTCAATATCCTTCAGTTTCATTCTGATTTTGGTTGTTTTTTTTTTGTCTTCTGCTAGCTTTGGGGTTGGTTTTCTATTGCTTCTCTAGTTCTTTTAGTTGTGAAGTTATGTTGTTAAATTGAGATCTTTCTAACTTTTCGATGTGGGCATTTAATGGTATAAATTTCCCTGTTAACATTGCCTTAACTGTGTCCCAGAAATTCTGGTACATTGTATCTTTGTTCTCATTAGTTTCAAAGAACATCTTGATATAAGCCTTAAATTTATTATTTACCTAAAAGTCATCCAGGAGCAGGTTATTCAATATCCATTTAACTGTATGGTTTTGAGTGAATTTGTTAGTCTTAATTTTAATTTGATTATGTTGTGGTCTGAGAGACTGTTTGTTATAATTTCACTTCTTTTGCATTTGCTGAGGCATATTTTACTTCTGATTATTTAACTGATTTTAGAGAATGTGCCATGTGGCAATGAGAAGAAGGTATATTCTGTTTTTTTTTTTTTTTCTCTTTTTTTTTTTTTTTTGTGGAGCAGTCTCTCAATGTCTATCAGGTCTATTTGATCCAGTGCTGATTTCAGGTCCTAAATAACTTTGTTAATTTCCTGTCTTGATAATCTGTTTATTATGGTCAATGTGGTGTTAAAGTCTCTCAGTATTATTTTGTGGGAGCCTAACTATCTTTGAAGGTCTCCAAGAACTTGATTTATAAATCTGGGTACTCCTGTGTTGGGAGCATATTATGTTTAGATCTTGTTGAATTGAACCCTTTATCATTTTGTAATGCCCTTCTTTTATCTTTTTTAATCTTTTCTGCTTTAAAATCTTTCTTGTCAGAAACTAGGAATGCAACCCCTACTTTTTTTGTTTTCTATTTTCTTGGTAGATTTTTCTCCATCCCTTTATTTTGAGGCTATGCGTGTCATTTCATGTGAGATGGGTCTCTTGAAGACAGCAGACCAATGATTCTTGGTTATTTATCCTGCTTGCCACTCTGTGCCTTTTAATTGGAGCATTTAACACATTTATATTCAAGGTTAGTATTGTTATGTGTGGATTTCATCCTGTCATCATGATGCCAGCTGGTTATCATTCAGACTTGTTAGTGTGGTTACTTTACAGTGTCAGTGGTCTGTGTACTTCAGTGTGTTTCTGTAATGGCCTTTAACAGTCTTTTCTTTTCATATTTAGTACTTCCTTCAAGAGCTATTGTAAGGCAGGTCTGGTGGTAACAAATTTCCTCAGCATTTGCTTGTCTGAAAAGGATTTTATTTCTACTTTGATTATGAAGCTTAAGTTTGCTGAATATGAAATTCTTGTTTGGAATTTCTTTTCTTTAAGAATATCAAATATAGGCCCCCAATCTCTTCTGGCTTGTAGGTTTCTGCTGAGAGCTCTGCTGTTAGTTTGATGGACTTCTCTTTGTATGTGACCTTCTCCTTCTCTCTAGCTGCCTTTATTCTTTTTTGTTTCTGTCTTGCAGAATCTGGTAACTATATATCTTGGGGATAGTCACTCTGTTGATCATCTCACATTAGTTCTCTGTATTTCCTGTATTTGAATGTTGGCCTCTCTAGCAAGGTTGGGAAAACATTCATGTATTATATCCTGAAATATGTTTTCCAAGTTGCTTACTTTCTATCCTTCTCTTTCAGGGACACCAATGTGTCATATATTTGGTCTCTTTACATAATCCTATATTTCACTTTTCTTCATTCTTCTTTATTGTTTTTTATTTATTATTGTTTGACTGGCTTAATCCAGATAAACAATCTTTGAGCTCTGAGATTCTTTTCTCAGTTTGGTCAGTTCTGTTGTTAATATTTCTGATTGTATTCTAAAATTCTTGAAGTGTTTTTTTTTTAGCTCTATTAGATCAGTTTGGTTCTTTCTTAAAATGTGCATTTTATCCCTTGCTTCTGCATCATTTTATTGTATTCCTTAGATTCCTTGAAGTAGGATTCAACTTTCTTCCTAAATGTCAATGATCTGTTTTTCTTTCTGTATTCTGAATTCTATTTCTGACATTTCAACCATTTCAGCCTGACTAAGGACCGTTGCTGGAGAAATGGTGCAATGGTTTGGAGTTAAGAGTACATTCTGGCTTTTTGAGTCACTGGAGTTCTTGCACTAGTTGTTTCTCATATGTATGGGCTGATGTTCCCTCAATTTTTGAAGTTACTGTCCTTTGGATGAGTTTTTGTTTTTCTCTTCTTTGATACCCTTGGCGGTTTGATTGTAGTATATGGTGAGCTCAGTTGATTTGTTTTGGATCCAGTCCACTCCTGGATCTTTGGGTAGCCCCCTCTGATTACATGACTCCACGCTCACATATCTTTTGTTGAGTGTTCTTCTCCACAGTGCTCCCTCAGGCAGGGACCACAGTTGGCAGACAGACCATATTCTCGCTAAGTCACCCCATTCTGCTATCCAAGTACTTCTTAGGGGAACACAGAGATGTGCCTGCCTATACAGTTCTGGCAGAAGCTGGAAGCTCTAGCATGTGTAGCCTGTCATGCTATAAGAGTCAGGATTGAATAAAGTTGCCTGCCATGCCATCCAGGTGTTATGAGTGCAAAAAGAAGTATACCCCTTTACACTCCAAATATTTTAAACCATTATCTGATCCTGGGCCAAGGGAAGGGGGCAAATATTACTTAGAATGGATATAAAGTTATATTTTAAACTGTATTTGACTTACTCCAAATATCTGCAAGTAACCAGAATAATATAGCATCCATCCAAGATATCATCAAGAAAGGAGAACTAAACAGAACATAATTTAAAGACTGAATAATAAATTCAAACCATTTTATCCTACCATTCCTACTGTTGAGACTACTCTGTAAGCCAGTTTCACCTACAAACTGATAAACACTAAACACATACCATCCCCTCCATGATGTAGTTTATGCTTATGTTTTCAAACCTGCTTATTACCACTCTAGGACCACCTTATACTAATGTCACACCAATATGATTCTTTTTCCTGAGCACATCAAGTTTTCTCACTCCTTAGTGTCCTTGTACTTGTTGTTCCTTCTGACTGGGATAATTTTTCTAAACCCATGCTGACTTATAATATCATCTTCTCTTTCAATATTCAGTTAAAATGACACCAACTCTCTGAAGCTGACCTGATTCCTAGATGATTACTCATCTGCCCTTTTCCATTCCATTCCCCACCCTGGTCCCCTAATCCTTCAGTCATTATTTTTTTTCAACACTAATAACTACAATTTAGAGTTATCTGAGAACTTGCCTGTCTCCTCCACTAGACTTGGTGCTCCAGTGTCTGACCCGTTGTTTTGTTTATTTGGTTTTCTATAAATATAAAAACAATTGAAGTTTGATTTTAAAATAAGATCCTAATATTTTTATATAAGCACAGCTGATCATGGAAACTAGGTACCATGCTAGAACAGATATATAAATTATTTTTCTGAACCAGTTCTTCTCAGAGTGAAAACTTTATTTATTCATGCACCAAATATTTATTTTGTTCTTATCATATGTTAGGATTTTGCTCAACAGTGAATAATTTCTTGTATTTTATAGATTAAAAAGCTCTTCCATATCTACTTTTATCCTAAGAATTGAGTAAATATTTGCCAAATTGAATGAATTAATAATAATAATAACAATAATAATGGCAATTGCAGTTAGTAAGAATGAACTCTATACTGGGCGCTTGCTAAACATCTTGGTTAATCTTCATAATAACTTTAAAGGGTCAGGTATCATTAACTTAATTTCACAGATGAGGATACTAAATCCCAAAAGGTTAACCTGCTATGGTTCCACAGCCAGTAAAAGGCAGAGTTATCATTGAAATCTAGGTTACGCTGGGAGTGTCTATGCTTGGGACAACTATACTCCATGGTTGAAATAGTGAATAATTACATGAAGGTTCAGTTGTCATTTATGAACCACAGGCTAAGAAATAAAAACTGCATTTTGTTTTGTCCATTTCAATCCAATGTTCTTGTCTTATTTTTTTTGGAATGCAAAATCCTGCTGTATGAATGCAAGATGCCAAGTTGACATTTTAGAAAAGTAAATCAGTTACAGCAAAACCAGTAGGGAAGACTTCTAGAAATCCTCTTGCCAAGTCTCACTTTTATAAATAAAAGAAATTCCAAAGAGACTGAAAATCAAGGCACGAGTTAGTGACAAACCTGAGATTCTGTATGATCTGTAGACAAACAACTTAACTTTGCTGATCCTCAATTTTCCCATGAGTAAATTAAAGATGATATTATTATATTGTTCAAGATTGTTTAAAAAAAAGGTTTAAAAAGAGACTGCAGGTGAAAGTCTCTTCTATCATGACTATCTCAAAACAACTGCTCAATAAAGGTTTGAGAAAATGGTAAGGATCAATTTCCACTGTCTTAGTTTAGAAGCCCCTATAACTCAGAATGGCACTTTTCATTGTTTTTCTCCTCCACCCCCAAAACTCCGTAACACACATACACTGTTTCTATAGTGAGGCTTATCATCACTTGAGATGACATGTGACTTGACAACTAGTTTTTCAGTGAAAAATTAGTAAAGAGATTTGAGTTGCCCCTAAGCTCTGGGTGAGTTATGTGAGAAGGGACTACCAAAAAACTGAATGTCATTTTATATTGTGTTAATAGAAGCCTAATGTCTGCATAAGAGAACAACTATCAAAGGGAGCCTTCAAAGTTGCTTCAGACAGATACACATGGCAACAAGGAAGGGGGCTTGGCTTTGCATGGTACCAAACTCAATTTAAACAGTTTGCCCAAAGTTGAATAAGATCAGAAGCACTGACTCATGTTTCCCAAACTCGGTGGCACTCAGTGCAAAGATCATAGCCAACTTATTAATGAACCCCAAGAGATATGCATGACGGGGCCCCTGACATGAGCCATTTATCAAATGTTCTCTCTCCTGAAGATGAGTCTGCTAAGAAGAGTAAATTACACCAGGAAGACTTCTAAGAGGATAAAGCGTAGAGAAAATGGGGTTTGGAAACCCCTATGGGGAATTTTTTCAAAACCAAGATATCTGGAAGAAATTATGTTCCCCAGTTTTAAGTTTTGTCTATATGGCCTAAGTCAAGAGATAAATTAAGTGGCCTCTCAAGTTGGACAGAACCAAAATTATGATGATATATTACTTTTTCCTTGCTTCTCCCTCTCTGTTCTCCACAAAGAACTCTCTTTCCATTCCTCTGTTAAAACCACACAACAGTTACCAAGCCGGGTTGCAACACAATTGAGTAAGCTGGTTTTCTTAACATCTTTTTGGCTGAGGAGTAATTTGAACAGCAAGCATAAAAATTATACTTCTTACTTCCAGTTCTGCCACTTGATGAGACATTAGGCAAATAAGTAGTAATCTCATATCTTTGAACCTCTGTTTTCTCCTACATCAAATAGAATTATCAACCACTGATGTGTCTTTCTCTTATCATCAGAGTAAGAATCAAATCAGTTAAAATATGGAAAAGAGCCTTGTAACCTCTGACAACCTGTGCCCATATAAGGCACTGTTACTTTTGTCATTTACATTCCAGATGTCAGTTACATTCCTTAAGTCTATAACATAGACTTTTTGATGTATTCATTCAAAAATATTTTTTGAGCTTATAGTATCTGCCAGGCATTGTGGTAGTGTCTGAGAATATAGCAGTAAAAAAAAAAAAACAAAAACCAAAACAAATAAAAATCTCTGCTTTTGTGAAGTTTTATTAACGAATAGAAAATAAATGAGGAAACAAACCTATATGAACAAGATACTTTCAGATGGTTATGGGTGCTATGAAAGAAAATGAATGAGGAATTGTGATGAAGAATGTCTGGGATGAGGAAGCTACTTTATATCAAGTGATCAGAGAAAGACATTTCAGGAAAAAAAGAATTACATTAAATATTGAGCATAAAGAAGCTTAGTGGATTCAGTAATAGAAAAGCAATTGCTGACACATTTGACAATGTGGATGAGTTTGAAAAACATTTTGCTGAGTGAAAGAATCTTTACACAAAATAATACACATTGTATGATTTCATTTAGATAAAATTCAAGAACAGGTAAAACTAATCTGTTGGGGGAGAGGTTAGTATATTGGTTACCCCTACTGCTGACGTATAGGAATTGACTGAAAAGATGCATGAGGAAACTATCTGGGACTATGAAAATCTGTGCCTTGTTTTGAGTGGCAGGTACATCACTTTATATATTTTTCAAAATGCATCAAACTCTACACTTAAGATATGCTTATTTTACTGTGTGTAAATTGTATCTCAGTTAGGTAGAAAGAAAGGAAGGGAGGAAGGAAGGAAGGGAGCAAGGAAGGAAGGAAGGAAGGAAGGAAGGAAGGGCAGCTAGTGAAGTGTTAACAATCAGGGAAGAAGGGGTATGAGATAAAATCATAAGAGACAAGAAGAAACCAAATCAAGTAGACTGTGATAAGTTTGACTTATACTTAAAATGTGATGGAAACTCAGTGAAGCGTTTTGAGCAAGAGTTATGTTATTTGGCTTAAGTTTATAAAAATAAATATCTGGCTTCTGTGTTGCAAACAGATTGTAGGACAGGAGATGGAAGGGTGATGGTGCATGGAAGCAGGGCAACTAGATGAAAGTCTTCTGCAGCAATCTAGGCAGAAAATAGTGGCTCAGACCCTGGTGGTAGCAGTAGAAAAAATAAAGAAGTAAATGGATTAGTGATACATCTTAGAGGTAGAGACTACTGGACTTTTTTGTTTTTTAAACTGGTGAGAAAATAAGAGAAATTAAGGCAGACTTCTAAATATTTAGGCCTAGGCAACTTGTTACAACATATTTGCGGACGGGAAATACTGGAGCTGGAGCAGATTATGGTCATGTTAGGTTTAGCAATTTCTTAGGTCTCCATAAGTCCCGGGTTTACAGTCCAAGCTGCAGTGAAAAGTGATGCAAGGGAGATCACATATGAAATTGTGTCACTTTTATGTCACAGCAGTATCTTTCTGAGACTTTGTAGCCTACTTCTGAATGTGTTCCTCATTTAGAAACTGGCTCTCTATGTATTTTTTAAAGTGACCAGAAGTGGAAAACAATTTTCTACTTGCCTCTGAATTGATCATGACTCACTTTAATGCTTTTGGTCATAGGTTCCACACATTTAAAAAGAGTCACAGATAGACCTGTGCCATGTGGGAGACAGCAAGCTGAAGACAGGGGTAAAATGTAGATCCTAGGAGAAACGTTTGAAGGAGTTGGATCAGTTTGGCCCTGAGAATATTATAAAAGATATGACTAATGCCTTCAAACATCTCAGGAGTTATTACAGTGCAAAGAGTACAGAAGACAGAAACTATGTCAAACCTGGAAACCATGGGCAGAAGCCACAAGATGACAAAATTCAGGTCAACGTAAGGAAGAATTTCCAAGCAATCACAGCTATCTATGAGCACAAGGCTGATTTTAGAGGTGGTTAGCTTCTTTACATGAAAATGTATAAGCAAGAGGCTGTTTTAAGTATTATGATGACAACACCCTCTGGATGAAATTTCAGTCTCATAGGGAAGGCTTATGGCATATTATGCCAATGGTATATTTGATATACATAGGAGCCAATGAATCTATTGTTATTCTCTTCGTGATTAGCATCCCAGTCACTAATGCATATCTGCTTTTTAGTCAAATCTTTTCTCCCCCGTCCCCGCCCTTCCTCTTTGGATGTAGTGCATTATTTTTCACTGCTGCAATGTCACTAAGCCACAGAGTCCCCAGCTAAAATTCTGAAAGGGCACATGGAAATCTCCCAGGGCCTGACTCCCCCACACACCTATGAAACTCCCTTTCACAGTGGCAAGAAGCAGAATTACATCCCAACTGTAAGCTGATGTAAGTCTTCCTTCTCCTTTCCTTTCTTTTTCTTTTTCCTCACTCTTTACCTCTCTCAAATCTTCCCCATCTACCCCCTCTTCTACCACCTATGCTCTCTCTTACTTTCTTCATCCTTCTACCTCTCTTTCCTTTGCCCCTACTTTTCCCTTAAGCTTTGCTGCTATTTCTACATCTTGAATAGCCTGTTCTTGTAAATATGGTTCACAAGCTACTCCAGGTTAGACACAAAGTGATTATAACCCACCAGTGATCACTTTCTTTTACCTGTTTCCTCCTGTCCTTTCCACCACATCTCCAGTTAAAGGCTAGTTGGAGGTCAGGGCTCTCTTTCTAATATGGTCCCAAGTTCAGTAGGCGTGTATACCACTGAGAGTTAATGCTATCGCTTCCTCCTGATAGCACCATTCACTCATTAAGTAGTTTATTTATTCAACAAGATCTGCTATATGTCAGGTACTATTCTATGTGTTGAAGATATAGTGGTGAAAAAAAAGGAAGACAAAGTCTCTGCCTTCATAAAGCTTGCATTCTAGTAAGGGAAGACGTACAATAAATAATGAAAAATACAACAGGGTACACAGTTTCAGACAGACTAGAGAGAGATATTTTTGCGATCTATTGCACTGCATGGTGACAACAGTTAATAGTAATAAACGTTCTCACCACCAAAAATTGATAAGTTGATGAGGCAATAGATATGTTAATTAGCTTGGTTGACTCTACAATGTATGCATAGATCAAAACATCACATTGTACCCCATAAATCTACACAATTATTATTTGTTAGATAAAAATTACTTTAAGAAGTAAAAATACAAATGAATAATATATTCTACATAGTGATTTGGCTTATAAAGAAAATAAGATAGAACAAGCAGACAGAGAATGACCAAGGGATGTCTATTCTTCTTAACAGAATGACCAGGACAGACTTATCTTGGTCAATGACATCTGAAAACAAAAATATGAAGGAAGGGAAAGAGTGAACCAAGAAAATACTGGAGAAAAAGCATTTCATGCATGGAAAACAGCAAATGCAAAGGCTTCGAAGGGGCAGCTTCCTGGTTGTTTTTCACAAATCACAAGAAAGTCAATATAGGTGAGGCAGAATAAATGAGGGGGTGAGTTGTAAGAGATAAGGAGATGGGAGACCACATCATGTAGGCCTTAGAAGCCATTGTGGGAACTTAGCTTTTATTCTGGGAGAGGGTTTTGAGTTGAAGAGTAACTTGATCTGATGGACCTAGTAAATAAAGGAATACTCTGGCTGGTGCATAGAAAATATTTTGTCAAAGATATTAACAGGGAGGGTAGTTAGAGGGCTGCTGAAATAATCCAAGAAAGAGATGATGGTGATTTATAGTAAGGTATTAGTACTGGAGGTAGTTGAATGTGGGATATATTTTGAAGGGACAGTATTCTCAGAGGGCTAAAGGCAATGAGTAGAGGCAGAAGCCATCCTCAGGAATCAGGAGATTCATGACAATTAACAGGGACATTCTGGATATGGGATCTTCATTCTACCACCCACAAAGGTCACTTTATTGATTGGAATTTAAGGCCCTGAAGCAGGTTTATGGAAGAGAGATTTGAAATTAGGTGAACTTTATTCATTTACAAATCCAACCTATCCCGGTGAAAGATTATACAAGGACAGTGCTTTATCCATTGCTGACCACCCTTGTTCCTACCTACACTATTTCTCCCTCCTCCTCTCCTACCAATCCAGTGCTGGGCACATTATCTGCTATGAGATAGGTCTTCAGTAAATCTCTAGTAAATAACATGTCCTGCCTGTGGCAGAGGAAGAAAGTAGCAGATTCTCAATAGAGGAGGTAGGAAGGCACCCGTGACCAAGGCCAGTAACCTGCTTGGGAAAGTGCACTCTGCTTATAACCATAAGTAACCAAGGCTCAGGACCTAACCTCTTATTTCTGTTTCTCCTTTATGCAACCTAGCATTTGCTTAGGCAGCCAGCACATGTTCTGGAGCTGTGCTAGAGAACTATGACTCTCAAGAACTTTCTGGGGGATGCCTACTGTGTGGAGAGTGTCTGGACTACTCATATTGTGAACTTTGTGCTGAGGCAGAGAGACAGAATTTATGCTCAACCAGGAAACAAAATAACATTTTTAACTACTGAAAAGTAATGTGTAGGTGGACAACAGTGACCACTGAGCCCTGATGACAGGAGACTGGAATGGGGCCTGAGGAGCCAAGTGTAATTAAAGTTCAGACTAAGAGTTGCTATGTGTAATAGAGCTGAGTGATTACATCTCAGAAAATGAGATATAATGCCGTAACACAAAACACTTGATCAATATGAAAGCTAACTGAATTTTGCTTTGTGGAGTCATAAGGAATTTTCAGGTCTTTTAGAATCTCTGGGTTAATTATGGAAAAATTTAACTGCTGACACACAGGATTTCAGGAAGTTTCATTCAGTATTAACTCAGCAAATAGTTTTTGGGTAGCAGGCACTGAACTAGTCAACTAACACCAAAGGCACAAAGAAAGGGAAGCAAACTATAATCTCGCATTTTAAAAAGTTCACAGTTTAACCAAGTAGATAGGCATTTATGCAGATAATTATTGCTGAAGAGAGATTGTGTTGCATGCTATAAGGAAAGCATTAAATAGGTCCCTGAGAGAACAAAGCAAGACTAGTGGAGTTTTATTTATGCTTGAAGGTATTTCAGGAATTTTTTAATGGCTTAAGTTGGCTCTTCAAATTAGAGACAGCTTTCTGTAGGTGGAAAAGGGAGAGAAGGCATTACAGATGAGTGGTACAATACAAGGAAATGCGCAGAGTTTTTCTTTTTTTTTTTAAAGACAGGATATGTTGGGGGACATATTGACTTTTCAGCTAGAGCTTTCTTTCCAAGGATAAGATATGTCAGATATCCTTTGCCCACTTTTTGATGGGGTTGTTTGTTTTTATCTTGTAAATTTGTTTGAGTTCTTTGTAGGTTCTGGATATTAGCCCTTTGTCTGATGAGTAGATTGCAAAAATTTTCTCCCATTCTGTAGGTTGCCTGTTCAGTCTGATGGTAGTTTCTTTTGCTGTGCAGAAGTTCTTTAGTTTAATTAGATCCCATTTGTCAATTTTGGCTTTTGCTGCTGTTGCTTTTG
>NW_012108175.1:1243593-1276577 GCF_000951045.1 Mandrillus leucophaeus | reverse complement strand
ATGATGAGTTGATGGGTGCTGACGAGTTGATGGGTGCAGCACACCAACATGGCACAAGTATACATATGTAACAAACCTGCACATTATGCACATGTACCCTAGAACTTAAAGTATAATAATAATAATAAAAAAGATATGTCAGATAAGGAAAAATGAAACAAGACTAGTCTGATGCCATGTCAAGAATTGGCAGGAACTGACATTTAATAACTATTTGCTGAGTACCCCCACTACATACTCTACACAGTACCTCATGATGCTGGGTTAAGGGTTTTGACAGGACAGGAGTGAGCTATAGAAATATTCTGAGCAGGTTAGTCACTTTATCAGAGCTGTGCTTTAGAAAAATGTTTCTGAAACCTACATGATGAGAAAGAGAGACTATAAATGGAAAAATCCAGTGACAGACTGTTGCAGTCATCTAAGAAAGCAATGACTGGGTAATCAGTCTCATAGATAATGTTTATAACCATTCTGTTCTGGTTTTCTGTTCTTACCTCTCCAAATTTGTTTCTAAGCCTTTTCTTCCTGCTCTGTGTCCTTGGAGGCTGATCTCTATATGCTGCATCACCTAAAACTTTTTTTGCCCTCTTGTTTCTGGTTGTTTTCAGGCAATGGGAGACACTGGCTAAGGGTTGGAAGATAAGAGAAGAGAGAAGTCAGTGTATTAATCAACCCCTTTCACTCTCTCACAGTCAAATTAGTTCTGATATTGGCAGTATTCTTCTACCTACAGCCATAGATAGGGTTGGGCAGCCCCTCTCCCAAAGTTAACAACTTTCTCTAGATTCTAGTAAGACTATTTCTTTCCCAAATCCTTTAAGGTCTATGGGAGGTAATGGCTTCCTCATATTGCTAGAAACTGGATGCTTCACCATCACTTTTTGATTCCTTGATTCCCATAAATCTTCCCTTGCCTCTGTAAATATTCCTTCATTAAATTTATTGCAAAATTTTTTAGCATGCCTTCTGTTTCCTGCCAGTATTCTGATTGATATATATTAATTTTCTTCCTGACCTGTAACCTCACTGGTAATAATTTCTCAGATATCTACAGGACCTTAATGTTTACAAAACGCTTTCACATTCCTTATCTCATTTGATTTGCACACAGAAACCAGAATGATTCTACAAAATGTGAATAAGATCTTATCACCTGCTCAAAACTCTCCAATAGCCCCGCCACACTTAAAATACATCTAAAGTCATTATCATAGCCTAAAAGACTTCACATGATCTGGCTCCCAACATATCTCTGAGTACATATTCTACTACTGACTATGCCCCCTGCAATTAAAGCCCAACAGTCAAAGACCATAATGAACACATTCTCTCTCTCTCTCTCTCTATATATATATACACACACACACACACACACATACACTCATACACATATATGCTTATATATGATATATATATATATATATTTCTGGTTGTTATATTCTTTCATCTCCACAAAGAAATTGATTTAGTCTAGCTTGGACATTTTTGTCCCAAAGGGCTAGCACAGTGCCTCACACATTATGAACATGTATATTCCTGCCCTGGGAATTAAATAAGCTAAGTTTTGTTCTTTCCATTTTACAGATAAAGAAAGTGAGGCCAAAAAAAAAAAAAAAGTAAAAAAGAAAATGAGGCCACAAAAAGTGAAGTGACTGGCCCATGATAAATGGTGCATTAATGGTAGACCTAGAACTGAGTCTCAGGCAAATACCCTGGTCAGTGTCCCAGTTTTACAGAGAGCTAGACAAACAATGATAGCAGGCAAAAGACTAAAAATTTAGGAAGGAGGCTTGGACTATCAGTCTTCCAAATAAAATGCTGCTTCCAGAGTGAGAAATGGTTCACAATAAGTTGATAATTTACTTTGCAACTGAGACCTGAATTTGCATCAGAGAAATGGTATCAGAGATAGAAGCAAGTTCAGACAAGTTTGGACTGCTCACTCTTTATGCTTTCCCCCCCCCCCACCCCAGAGAAAGAGATCATGTGGGAGTCAGTATGTGTGGATGTGTCCTATGAGGAAGAGAAGTGAAATGGTGTGATTATGATTACTTATACACAGCTACCATGGAGAACCCAGGCAGACAGTTGGAATTCTTGCAGTTGAAGGCCCTTTGGAGGTATCAGGCCCACTTTGTGAATTTGTGACTCTATCTACAGCTTTAAAGATTTAACACATAACTGAAGAAAGATGCACTTGAGTGAAATTCAGAAATGGATAACCCAGAGAGAGACAGCAAAATCCAATGAGAAAAACAAAGCAAGATAGGGCTGAATTTCCATCCTGGTTCTATGACTAGCTGTGTTATAAGGGTTAATTTGTTCAGCTTCACTGAGCTTCAAGTTTTCTCATCTGTATAAAGGTGGTCATCATAATACCTATTCCACAGGGTAGGTATGAGACATCACAAGTCAAATATCTGGTACATACTAAGATGGGTATTCGCAGATTGTTTTAAGAATGTATTGGATGCTTTCTAAGAACAGTAAAAAAAAATGTTGTCTGTACAAGTTATGTTATGAGCTCTCCTGCCATACTTTATGGTGGGGTTGAACTGGACCCTGGAGTCCCCAGCTAGGTCCACTCAATTCTGTTCAACTACATAGACAGCAATGTAGGAAGGGCATTCTGTGGAGCATAAATACCAAGAGCAAAGAAAACACACAATCAGAAAACATTAAGTAATCCAGCAGGACTGAAACATAAAGTAGAGGAAGAGAGAAAGAGGCACATGAGTCTGGAAAGGAGAGTATAGATAGAAGCACTGTCACCAAGGTAAAATTGCAAGAACTCCTAAAATATGTATGGCATTTCACTATTCACAATGACTTCTGTACCCACTTACAAAAACTTCTACATCTGCTATATAACTTTGTCTTTGCAAAGACCCTGTGCATATATTTATTCATCCATTAAAAGTATTTATTCAGTGCCAGAAACTTTTCCAGGTGCAGAAATGTATCACTGAACAAAACAGTTTAAAACTCCTGCCTATGTGGAGCTTATACCCTGATCCATGAGGTATGTTCTACACTACAGGCATGCCCTGTTTTATTGCATTTTATTTTATTGTGCTTACCAGATATCACATTTTTTACAAATTGAAGGTTTCTGGCAACCTGCATCAAGAAAGTCTATTTGTGCCACTTTTCCAATAGCATATGCTTACTTCATATGTCTGCATCACATTTTGGTAATTCTTACAATATTTTGAACTTTCTAAATTATTATATCTGTTATGGCGGTCTCTGAGCAGTGATCTTTGAATTTACTATTGCAATTTTTGGGAGTGCCATCAACAACATCCATGTAACACAGGACACTTCATCAATAAATGTTATAAGTGTTCAGACCATTCTACTGACCAGCAGTTCCCCTGTCTCTCTCCCTCTTTTAGGTCCTCCTTATTCCTTGAAAGACAATAATAATAAAATCTGGCAAATTAATAACCCTACAATGGCCTCCACGTGTTCACGTGAAAAGAAGAGTTTCATGTCTCTCACTTTAAATCAAATCTAGTAATTGTTAAACTTAGTGAGAAAGGCGTGATGAAAGTCAATACAGGCTGTAAACCAGGCTTCTGGGCTAGTCAGCCAAGTTGTGAATACAAATAAAAAGTTATTGAAGATAATCAAAAGTGCTACTCAAGTGAACACAAATAATGATAAGACAAAACATCTGTATTACCGAGATGCAGAAAGTTTTAGTTCTCTGGATAGAAGATTAAACCAGCCACAGCATTCCCTTAAACCAAAGCCTAATCCAGAGAAAGACTTTAACTCTCCTTAGTTCTATGAGGGCTGGGAGAAATGAGGATGATACAGAAGAAGAGTTGAAAGCTTTTCACGGGGTTCATATGGTTTATTGTTTCATGAGGTTTCAGGAAAGAAGCCGTGTCCATAACATAAAAGTGCAATATGAAGAACCAAGTGCTGATGATGAAGTTGTAGCAAATTGTCCAGAAGATCCAGCTAAGATAATTAATGAAGGTAGTTACACTAAGGAGTAGATTTTTTTTCTTTACAACTTTTATTTTAGGCTTGGAGAGGGGTACATGTGCAAGTTTGTTACATCAGTAAATTGCCTGTAACAGTGGTATGGTGTACAGCTTGTTTCATTAGCTAGCTGTATTAGTTCATTCTCATGCTGCTAATAAAAACATATGTGAGACTGGGTAATTTCTAAAGGGAAGAGCTTTAATGGACTTGCAGTACCACATGGGTGGGGAGGCCTCACAATTATGGCAGAAAATGAGGGAAGAACAAAGGGACATCTTACGTGGTTGCAGGCAAGAGAGCGTGTGCAGGGGAACTGCCCTTTATAAAACCATCAGTTCTCATGAGACTTATTCACTATCATGAGACCAGCACAGAAAAATTCTGTCCCCATGATTCACTTACCTCATACCAGGTCCCTCCATGACATGTGGGGATTATGGGAGCTACAATTCAAGATGAAATTTGGATGGAGGCACAGCCAAACTATATTACCAGGTAATGAGCATAATAACCAATAGGTAGATTTTCTATTCCAACACTCCTCCTACGCTCTACTCTCAAGTAGTCCCTGGCATCTGTTCCCTTTTTTGTGTCCATGTGTATTCAATTAAAAAAATAGATTCTCAATGTAGGCAAAGCAGATTTCTATTCGAAGAAGAAGAAATCTAAGGCTTTCAAAGCTGTAGAGAAGTCAACGCCTCACTTCAAAGCTTCCAAGGACAGGCTATTGCATAAAGACTAATGAAGCTGGTGACTCTAAGTTGAAGCCAACGTTAATTTACCATTCTGAAAATCTTTGGGGCCTTCAGAATAATGCTAAATCTATTCTATTCTGCCTCTGTCTTATAAATAAATTTAAAAAAGCAAAGCCTGGATGACAGCGTATCCATTTACAGCATAGTTTACTGAATATTTTAAGCCCATTGTTGAGATCCATTGCTCAGAAAAAGATAATCCTGTCAAAATATTACTGTTCAGTAACAATACATCTAGTCACCAAAAAGTAGTGATGGAGAGGTACAAGGAAGTTAATGTTGTTTTCATGTCTCCTAACACAACATCCATTCTGCAGCCATAGATCAAGGAGCAATTTTGACTTTCAAGTTTCATTATTTAATAAATACATTTTGTAAGTCTATAGCTTCTGTAGATAGTGATTCCTCTGAGAGGTCCGAGAAGAATACATAGAAAGCCTTCTGTAAAAAATTTATCTTTCTGGATATTATTATGAACATTCATAATTCATGGAAGGAGCTCAAAATATCAAAATTAAGAGGAATTTGGAAGAAGTTGATTCAAACCCTCCTAGATACCTTTGAGGGTTCAAGACTTCAGTGGAGGAAGAAATTGCAGATGTGGTAGAAATAGCAAGAGAATTAGAATTAAAAGTGGAGCCTGAAGATGTGACTGAATTGCTGCCATGTCATAATAAACTGTAACAGACAGGGAGTTGCTTCTTATAGATGAGCAAGGAAAGGAATTTCTTAAGATAGAATATACAACTGGTGAAGAATGATGTAAACATTGTTGGAATGACAACAAAGGACTTAGAATATTATGTAAACTTAGTTGATGAAGCAGTGACAGGGTTTGACAGGATTGACTTCAATTTTGAAAGAAGTTCTACCGTGGGTAAAATGTTATCAAACAGCATTGCATGCTACAGATAAATCTTTTATGACATTTATAGTCAACCAATGTAGTAAACTTCATTGCTGTCTTATTTTAAGAAATTGCCATAGCCATCCCATCCTTCAGCAACTACTACCCTGATCAGTCAGCAACCACTAATATTGAGTCAAGACTCTCTACCATCAGAAAAAGTACAACTCTCTGAAAGCTCAGATGATTGTTAGCATTTTTAGCAGTAAAGTATTTTTCAGTAAGGTATGTGCATTTTTTAGACAATGCTATTGCATACTTGATAGGTTATAGTATAGCATAAACATAATATTTTTATGCACTGGGAAACAAACAAAAAAAAAACTCATGTGACTTGTTTTATTGCAGTTGTCTGAAACAAAATCACACTATCTCACATGCCTGTATCGTAAATCTAATTTTACAGAACAGAAAATTTAGGCTTAGATTGGGAAAATGATTCTCTCATTGTCCTATAAGTGATAAATAGACTAACATTCAAACTCATAAGTCCAAGCTCCAGGCCCAGCATCCTTGGCATGAAACCATGCTGTCCACCAGATCAAATTTATAAACTAACCAAATGAGGAAAACAAAGGAAAGAAAAATGTTCATTTTTGTTTCTGATGGCTTGTGAGTGGAATGTTGGCACTCACTGGGTAGGCTTATTAGAAGTCAAGCATTGCTCTCTGTGTCTTACAAATAATAGTTCACTTAATTCATTTAAACTTCTCCTCACAAAAGTCCTAGAAAAAGGTATTTTTAATCCTCATTTTACAGATGAGAAAATAGAAGCACAGGGAGGTTAAGTAACTTGCCTAAAATCATACAGCTGTTAAGCAGCAGAGATGAGCGTCATCTCTGGCAATCTAGCTACAGAGTCTGTATTCTTAACTCCATCACTATCAATGAAAGGAGATGAATCCTATGGTTATAAAACATAGGTACACAGCTTCTCTAAAGCCTGTGGAAGCATAGCATAAAGTTAAGAACACCATTTCAATCTCCAGGACCCTGTTCTCTGCTGCTAATTCATGGCTGTGAGGCTTTAGACAAATCCCTTTCCCTCTCTAAGCTTAACTTATTCAACGAGGGAAAAAAAAAAAAAAAAAAAAAAAAAAAAACACCTTAAAATCCAAGTTCTACTTTCCTCCTACTAGATCGATATTAGAAAAAAAATGATATTAAATAACAGATTTAAAGGTGCTTTGTGAGGTGTCAAATACTACATTCACATGATGGATGGCTGACGCTACACAGTCCAGCTCACCCAGAAGGAGTAGAAAAGGAATTTCTTGTATTCGTCCTGGACCAGAAAACCTGCCAAACAGCCTTAGTTCCTAAGGGTGGAGGGAATGCACAGGAGGAGAGCATGCAGAGAGCTTTGGTGTTGCCCACTTTTGAGGCATATACTGCTGCCTAGGCTGTTGCCCTGTTTTCATTTGGCTGCCTACTTTTTACTCTATTATCAGAGCTAATTTTAGGTACCTTACCTGGCAGAGGAAGAAAAAAAATGATGCATTTATACCAATATGAATTAACATTTTCCTGCATTTTCTGGTGGGCAGAGGAGATAGGAGAAGCTGAAACAGCAGAACCCAAGTGGGGTATTAACAAAGAAGTATGAATCTGAAACCCAGTGGAGGTAGCTAAATTCAGAGACCTGAGACAGAGGGAGTGGAGAAGAGAGAGAAAAAGGAAGGGGAGAATAATGGAGGAGGAAAGATAGAAAACAGAAAAACTGGAAAGATCCACACATTTTGGGCTCAGTGGCTTTGAAAATATGGAAAATCTAAGTGGCCCCCTTGATCTCTGTTTTACCCTTTCTCCATAGTCCCTTCTTTATTTCTGACTTCCTTGGCTAATGAGTTGCTTGACACTTGTAGTTGTTTTACTGTGTTTTATCCAAGCCTACCTACCCCAGAGCAAACTATTATGAGGAAGGCCTTTCGTTGCTTCCTTCCAACGTACCCCATCCTTGTTCCATCCATTAAAATTTACCTTTCTTATTTGCTGTTAAAATTCATCTTAAGAAATTCATCTCTCCTGAGATGACCTAGTACAGAGCCTGAAACAAAGTAGGTACTTAATAAATATTTGCTGAGTGAATGGGCAGAGGCAAAATCTGAAAGACTTTAAAGCAATAAGAATACTGAGCTCAGAGATGGCAAGTGAGTTGCTTAATGTCACACAGTAGGTTATTTAAAGAGAGGGATTAAAATTCAGGGCTCTTGACTTTTGGTCCTGTGTTCTTCCCACTGCACTGCACTTTGGGGAAACATATGAGAGTCCTATGCTTGTCCCAAGTTCCTGCCTGCATTCCAATTTAATATTTCATATTCTGAAGTCTAATTTTAGAGAGGCTTTGCTTGAAGTGATGAATAAATTGCCCAGGAAGTGTTGCCTTTCAGCAGAATGGTGATATTAGGGAAACATGTCTACCATATTCTCCATCCCACCTTTCTGTTGAACAAAAATTAAGTTTGGCCTCTAACTTGCTTATCTAATACAAATCATTTTCCTTCTCTGGAACTCAGTTTTCCCTCCTGTACAATATGGAGCTTGAACTAGACAATCTCTAAGACTCCTTCTAATTCAAATATTATATAATTTTGTAAATCACATCACTGTGACATTCAACAAACATGATTACTTGAAGAAGTAATCATGGCACCACTGTTGATCATCTTTGAGGAAGTGTAGAAACAAGAGAGGTGCTAAAAGACTGGTGCTAAAATTTTTTTTCTCTTTTCCAAAGGGTAGTGATAATAATTCCAGGAGCTAAAGCCTAGTGAACTTGAAAAAAGGTTCCAGAAAAAATTATTATAAACAGATAGTTTCTGAGTAAGTCAGGCCTCTGCATGCATGGGTTCTGCAAATTCAGATTCAGCCAGCTGCAGATCAAAAATATTTGCAAAAAATAATAATAATAATAAAGAAATAAATAAATAAAGGCCAGTCATTTTGGCTCATGCCTGTAATCCCAGCATTTTGGGAGGCCGAGGCAGGCAAATTGCTTGAAGCCAGGAGTTGAAAACCAGGTTGGGAAACATGGTGAAACCCCATATCCACTGAAAATACAAGAATTAGCTGAGTGTGGTGGTGCACAGCTGTAATTCCAGCTAGTCAGGAGGATGAGGTTGGAGAATCACTTGAACTCAGGAGGCGCAGGCTGCAGTGAGCTGAGATTGCATCACTGCACTCCAGGGTAGGCAACAGAGCAAGACTCTGTCTCAAAATAAATAAATAAAAAATAAATATAATTTCTAATTTGATTGCACTGTGGTCTGAGAGACTGTTTGTTATTATTTCCGTTCTTTTTCATTTGTTGAGGAGTCTTTTACTTACAATTATGTGGTCAATTTTAGAACAAGTGTGATGCGGTGCTGCGAAGAATGTATATTCTGTTGATGTGGGGTGGAGAGTTCTGTAGATGTCTATTAAGTCCGCTTGGTTCAGAGCTGAGTTCAAGTCCTGAATATCCTTGTTAATTTTCTGTCTTGTTGATCCATGTAATATGGACAGTAGGTGTTAAAGTCTCCCACTATTATTGTGGGGGAATCTAAGTCTCTCTGTAGGTCCCTAAGAACTTGCCTTATGATCTGGGTGCTCCTGTATTGGGCATACATATATTTAAGATAGTTAGCTCTTCTTGTTACATTTATCACTTTACCATTTTGTAATGCCCTTCTTTGTCTTTTTTCATCTTTGTTGGTTTAAAGTCTGTTTTATCAGAGACTAGGATTGCAATCCCCTGCTTTGTTTTGCTTTCCATTTGCTTGGTAAATATTCCTCCACCTTTCATTTTGAGCCTATGTGTGTCTTTGCATATGAGATGGGTCACCTGAATACAGCACACTGATAGGTCTTGACACTTTATCCAATTTGCCTGTCTGTGTCTTTTAATTAGGGCATTTAGCCGACTGACATTTAAGGGTAATATTTTTATGTGTGAAGTTGATCCTGTCATTATGATGCTAGCTGGTTATTTTGCCCGTTAGTTGATGGAGTTTCTTCACAGTATCAATGGTCTTTACAATTTGATATGTTTTTGCAGTGGCTGCTACCAGTTTTTCCTTTCCATATTTAGTGTTTCCTTCAGGAGTTCTTGTAAAGCAGGCTTAGTGGTGACAAAATCTCTCAGTTTTTGCTTGTCTGTAAAAGATTTTATTTCTCCTTCACTTATGAAGCTTAGTTGGGCTGGATATGAAATTCTGGGTTTAAAATTATTTTCTTTAAGAATGTTGAATATTGGCCCCCACTCTCTTCTGGCATGGAGATTTCTGCAGAAATATCCCCTGTTATTCTGATGGGTTTCCCTTTGTGGGTAACCCAATCTTTCTCTCTGGCTGCCCTTAACATTTTTTTCCTTCATTTCAACCTTGGAGAATCTAACGATTATGTGTTTTGGGGTTGCTCTTCTCAAGGAGTATCTTTGTGGTGTTCTCTGAATTCCCTGAAATTGAATGTTGGCCTGTCTTGTTAGGTTGGGGAAGTTCTCCCGAATAATATCCTGCAGAGTGTTTTCCAACTTGGTTCCATTGTCCCCATCATGTTCAGGTACACCAATTAAACATAGGTTTGGTCTTTTCACATAATCCCATATTCTTTGAGATTTTTTTCATTTTAGGAACTCACTGAAAACCGTACAACTACGTGGAAACTGAACAACCTGCTTCTGAATGATTACTGGGTAAATTAAGGCAGAAATAAAGAAGTTCTTTGAAACCAATAGGAACAGCGAGGCAACGTACCAGAACCTCTGGGACACAGGTAAAGCAGTGTTTATAGGGAAATTTATAGCACTAAATGCTCACAAGGAAGGTGGGAAATATCTAAAATCAACACCCTAACATTACAATTAAAAAAACTAGAGGAACAAGAGCAAACAAATACAAAAGCTAGCAGAAGACAACAAATAACTAAGGTCCGAGCAGAACTGAAGGAGATAGAGACACAAAAACCCTTTCAAAAAAATCAATGAATCCAGGATCTGATTTTTTGAAAGATCAACAAAACAGGTAGTCCACTAGCCAGACTAATAATGAATAATAGAGAGAATAATCAAATAGACACAATAAGAAATGACAAAGGGGATATCACCACTGATCCCACAAAAATACAATCTACTATCAGACAATACTATAAACACCTCTACACAAATAAACTAGGAAATCTAGAAGAAATGGATAAATTCCTGGACACATACACCCTCCCGACTCCAGACCAGAAAGAAGTCAAATCCCTGAATAGACCAATAACAAGTTCTGAAATTGAGGCAGTAATTAATAGCCTACGAACCAAAAAAAGCCCAGGATAAGATGGATTCACGGTCGAATTATACCAAAGGTACAAAGAGGAGCTTGTATCATTCCTTCTGAAACTATTCCAAACAATACAAAAAGATGGACTCCTCCCTAACTCATTTTATGAGGCCAGCATCATCCTGATTCCAAAACCTGGCAGAGGCACAACAACAACAAATAATTACAGGCCATTATCCCCAATGAACATCAATGCAACGCTCCTCAATAAAACACTAGAAAACAGAGTCCAGCAGCACATAAAAAAGCTTATTCACCATGATCAAGTCAGCTTCATCCCTGGGGTGCAAGGCTGCTTCAGCATACACAAATCGATAAATGTAATCCATCACACAAACAGAACAAATAACAAAAACCACCTGATTATCTCAATAGAAGCAGAAAAGGCCTTTGACAAAATTCAACAGCCCTTCATGCTAAAAATTCTCAATAAACTAGGTATTGATGGAACGTATCCCAAAATAATAAAACTATTTGTGAAAAACCCACAGCCAATATCATACTGAATTGGCAAAAGCTGGAAGCATTTCCTTTGAAGACCAGCACAAGACAAGGATGCCATCTCTCACCAATCCTATTCAACATAGTATTGGACGTTCTGGCTAGGGCAATCAGGTGAGAGAAAGAAATACAGGATATTCAAATAGGAAGAGAGGGAGTAAAATTGTCTCTGTTTGCAGATGACATGATTGTATATTAAAAAACCTGGTTGTCTCAGCCCAAAATCCCCTCAAACTGATAAGGAACTTCAGCAAAGTCTCAGGATACAAAATCAAAGTGCAAAAATCACGAGCATTCTTATAGACCAATAATAGGCAAACAGAGAGCCAAATTGGGAGCCAACTCCCATTCTCAATTGCTACAAGGAGAATAAAATACCTAAGAATCCAACTTACAAGGGTTGTTAAGGACCTCTTCAAGGAGAACTACAAACCACTGCACAAGGAAATAAGAGAGGACACAAACAAATGACAAAACATTTCATGCTCATGGACAGGAAGAATCAATATCGTGAAAACTGCCATACTGCCCAAAGTAATTTATAGGTTCAATGCTATCCCCATCAAGTTACTGTTGACTTTCTTCACAGAATTAGAAAAAAGCTACTTTAAATTTCATATGGAACCAAAAAAGAGCATATATAGCCTAGACAATCCTAGGCAAAAAGAACAAAACTGGAGGCATCACCCTACCTGAATTCAAACTATACTACAAGGTTACAGTAACCAAAACAGCATTATTCTGGTACCAAATCAGATAGATCAATGGAACAGAACAGAGGCCTCAGAAATAACACCACACATCTACAACCATCTGATCTTTGACAAACCTGAAGAAAACAAGCAATAGGGAAAGGGTTCCTTATTTAATAAATAGTGTTGGAAAAACTGGCTAGCCATATGGAGAAAATAAAAACTGGATCCTTTCCTTACACCTTATAAAAAATTAACTCAAGATGGATTGAAGACTTAAATATAAGATTAAAACCATAAAAACCCTATAAGAAAATCTAGGCAATAGCATTCAGGACATAGGCATGGGCAAAGGCTTCATGACTAAAACAGCAAAAGCAATTGCGACAAAAGCCTAAATAGACAAATGAGATCTAATTAAACTAAAGAGCTTCCACACAGCAAAAGAAACTATCATCAGAGTGAACAGGCAGCCTACAGAATGTAATAAATTTTTTGCAATCTATCCATCTGACAAAGGGATAATATCTAGAATCTACAAGGAACTTAAACAAATTTACAAGAAAAAAAAAACCCATCAAAAAGTGGGTGAAGGATATGAATGGACACTTCTCAAAAGAATACATCTATGTGGCTGACAAACATATGAAAAAAAGGTTATCATCACTGGTTGTTAGAGAAATGTAAATCAAAACCACAATAAGATACCATCTCATGCCAGTTAGAATGGCAATCATTAAAAAGTCAGGAAACAATAGATGCTGGAGAAGATGTGGAGAAATAAGAATGCTTTTACACTGTGGGTGGGGACGTAAATTAGTTCAACCATTGTGGAAGACAGTGTGACAATTCCTCAAAGATCTAGAAGCAGAAATACCATTTGACCCAGCAATCCCATTACTGGGTATATGCTCAAATGATTATAAATCATTCTACTACAAAGACACATGTACACATATGTTTATTGCAGCACTATTTATAATAGCAAAGACTTGGAACCAACCCAAATGCCCATCAATGATAGGCTGGATAAAGAAAATGTCACACATATACACCATGGACTACTATGCAACAATCAAAAAGGATGAGTTAATGTCCTTTGAAGGGAGATAGATGAAGCTAGAAACCATCATTCTCAGTAAACTAACACAGGAACAGGTAACCAAACACTGTATGTTCTCACTCACAAGTGGGATTTGTACAATGAGAACTCATGGACACAGGGAGGGGAACATCACACACTGGGGCCTGTCAGGGGTGAGAAGCTAGGGGAGGGATAACATTAGAAGAAATACCTAATGTAGATGACGGGTTGATGGGTGCAGCAAACCACCATGGCACATGTATACCTATGTAATAAACATGCACGTTCTGCATATGTATCCCAGAACATAAAATATAACAATAAAAAATAGATAGATAAATAAACAAATAAAATTTAAAATAACAATAACAATATGACAATAAAGTAAGAATTTAAAAAATACAGTATAACAACTATGCATATGCCATCTTCATTGTGTTAGTTATTACAAGTAATCCAGAGACTATTTATAAAGGTGGAATCACATAGGTTACATGTAAACATTATATATAATGTGTGTTTACATGTATTATATGTAATGGACTTTTATATAATGGCCTTGAACATCCACAGATCTTCCTATCTACATGGGGTCTTGAAACCATTATCCCTATGATACTGCAGGATGATCACACTTGGAAAAGCAATGATCACCAGAGATTCCAACGGTTTCACTAGAAACAACTTATTCCAAAACAATTAAATTTTCTTTGTTAATAGGGTCCCTATACTGGTAAATGATAGGAATGATGAAGACTTTAGGGCTTCATGGTTTTAGGAAACTATTTTACAAAGTTTGCTGTCACAGACTAGTGTGCAAACCCAAATGTCAATTGAACTGGATAATGGCCCAGTTTAGTGGATGTTTATGCCTGTGAGAAACACTAAAGAGTATGAATTGATGACTTGTCAAGTGGCACACAATTTAGACTCTTGTCTAATCTATCCTCAATTTGTAACAAGGTTTGGATAAAGACATTAACATTTTGCTGATCAAATTTGCATCTGACACAAAGTTGGGAGGAAAAACTAATGTAAGGGATGATAAAATTGAGATCCAAAGAGATCTTAACTGAAGCAATGGACCAATTTTTGCAAGATGAAATTTAATAGGAATAAATGTAAAATCAGGCACTTCAATTCAAAAAATCAACTACCCAAGTACAAGATGGTCAAAATGTGGCTTATAGTCAAGATGCTCATGTGAAAAAGACCTTGGGAGTTTAGCTGGCAACAAAGCCTCCTATGAGTCAAGGGAAACTTAGTTGCATAAAAATGCTAATATCCTCTTAGCCTTTGTAGGTGTATACTAATATCTCCTTAGGCTATATTAATGGAAAAGAGTGTTGCTATAATCAATAGTAATAGCTCCCCTTTACTCTGCTTTTCGTTGTGTTTTGAGTTCGGTTCTGAACCACAGAAAAACAGGAGCTTGTTAATAGGAGAGTGAATATGAGTGCTCAGGGCAATCCAAATGTGCTCTGGAGAATTTCAGCCTGGGTGTCGTGGTGTGGAGAGACAAGAGACCTGAGTGTTTTCTTAAAATGTCAGATTAACTGTTTATGAAAAGAGTTTCAAATAATTCCTATGGCCCTATGGAACTAGGATTAAAAGTAGATCTATTGAAGGTCTACTCTTTAACAAATGTTAGCACAGTGTACAGTACCTGAAATAGTGAAGGCTTGAGAGAAATTTGTTTACTATAGAAGCAGATAATATATTAATGTCTAACACAATGGAAACCTTTCCAACTACTGAGAGACAGACAACAATTGAGTAATGAATATATGAAGTCATAAATTCACCATTACTAGAGGTATGTGAGCCAAGGCTGTGTGTATAATTGCCACAGTGTTTCAGGGCAGATGCAAATATTGGATGGGAGTTGGACTAGAGGGCCTCTAAGGCTCCTTTGAATCACGAAATTTTACAAGTGTGTCAATGTCTCTCTAATGGTGAGCTGTAACAGGCATTTTCAAGGTTATTTGGTTCAGAAGGTTCTTGCACATGTTCCCTAAAATCTCTGGGTATGTATCCAAAAATTCTGCCTGTAAGTTGGGTTTAGTCTACAGTGATGCTGAACCATCATGGTAACAGATTTTTGCCTTTCTATCAAATGGACATCTTGGGTCCTTGAAACTGATCTGCATTTTTCCTCCTCTAAGATTTTGTTCACCTGTTGCTCTCTTTACCTTGAGTAATTGCCTCAGTACTTCCTCATAGACTTCTACAGTATCTCAACAACTAAAGATCCTTAGGGGAAATTTACCCCCAACATTTTTTGTTGCTCAGGTATACACTGGTGGTGCTCAGAAAGATGTCTTGACTACTAACCCAGTGCTATTGCAGTTCTACTGTATTATGTTATGGGATTAAAAATCTTACTCAATGATTCATAGGAAAAGAAAACCAAATAACTCAATAATACAAAGAGATGCTCTACCTGGTGCATTATAATTTGCACTTAAAACTACATTTATTTTTTACACATCTTACTGGCAGGCACTAAAATGAATGAGAATCCTCTCTATATACTGAAGTGGAGCAATCTCCAAGCTATCTTAAATGGAAAAAAGGGTTATAGAATATCTTGTATAGTGTGTGCACTGTCATTTATATTAAGAAAAAGGGGGGAGAGGCATAAAGATATAAATACATATACATGTATAAATGTTTGCTTGTATATTTGAGGTAGCAGATAAGCAAGGCTTGTTTTCATGAACCTGCTGATCAAAACAGGTTGTAGCAAATAAATTGGCTAAAACAAGTCAAGACTAGGAATTATAATACATTTTCATAGGGCACTCCCACTGGCACCATGACAGTTTACAAATGCCATGGCAACAACCCAGAATTTACCATATATTGTTCCAGGAAATTCTCGTCCTTTTTCTAGACAATTTGTCAATAGCCTGCTCCTTATTTAGTATATGATTAGGAGTAAGTGTGAATGTAGCTAACCAGCACTCCACAAGTGCTACACTCCCTGTGGCATAGCCCTGCTCTGTGTATGGAGCAGCCATCTTGCTGTACACTGTTGCTCTAATAAACTTGCTTTCTTTCACTGTCAGCTCACTCTTGAATACTTTCCTGAGTGAAGCCAATAATCCTCTTGATCTGACCCCAGTTTTAAGGTTCACTTGCATCATATTTATATTATAAATTTGGAAAGACATTTAGAAAACTAGACATATTGGTAGCCACTACAGAGGGGAATTACATGGTTGAGGAATAGAGGTAAAAGGAAGAATTTTCACCATTTATCTTTTTATAATTTTTTAATGTAGTACAGGTAAAATCCAACTACTACATTACTATTATAGAACGATTCTACATTTCTGTCCACACATTCAAAAAATATTTAAGAGGTACCTTTCGGTGGAGGCAAAATTACCACTTGGACACTTAAAGGAATTAATTTTGTCTACTTTGGATAAAGCAGTTGATTTCTTAAGTAAAAGCAAATTATAAAATATCATTTGGTTTGGAATATTAAGTAAGCAAATAAAAAACATGTTGTGAAGCCAAAAAAGTTTGATGGGGAGAGAAAGAGGAGTTGGGTGAAGTTGGTCGAAATTAAGAGCATTCTGCTCCCATCATCTAATCTTGAACTTAACTGCAAAGCCAAGATTATCATACCACTCAGAATTGTTGTTACTTGGTGTTTGAAGCTTTACAGTTACAAACCTTGACATAAAGCTGAATGAAAATCACCATATATATCAACATAAAACAAACTTTCCTTTCTCTTAATCAGTTCCTGGCCCCCCAAGGTAGAAAAAACTCAATGGAATAGCCATGAGCTTGCTCTCTGGTTGCAGAGGTCAATGATCAATGGAACTCTGAGTAGTAGATTTGCTAGACATGGTTGGTTGCTACAACGTCCCCAGCAAGTGTAAATGCATCACCACTTCTACCTCCAGACCTTTTCTTATGTCATTTTCCCATTTCTACCAACGGAGGACCCTCACTTCTTCTCCTATCTTACCTGAATTTTCATCATCCTGTAAGGCTGGACTGAAAGCTCCCTCATTCCTGCAAGTTTTTTATAACAACCTCATGATTTTGTCCATCTCTAACCACCTGCAGTCCTTACTATCTTCATTAAGCACTTGATTCTTCTTTCCAGGGGACATTGTCAGCATCTTAGATATGCAGACATATTGTATTCCCAAGAAATAAGACAAAGTCACTTTTTAGGGACTATGTGTTCCTCCTTGTGGTGGATAAGAAGAGCAAAAACGGTCTGTGTCCTACTCCTACCCCGGGTATGGAGTGCAGCAGAATTAAGTTAATTCCCAAATTATTATAACAGAAGTTCAAGAACAACAGGAACCATAAAAGAGAGAGATAACACATTGAAGCTTCAGAGGATACTCCTGCATCAGTAGGTCCAAACACTACAAAATGCCACTTCGCAAGATATTCAGATCTTTTTAGTGGAGTTATGATCATCATAACTGAAGCAATGTAATAAATGGAGGTGGGGCTTGAAACCGATTAATTAATTCAACAAATATTTATTAAGCCCATATCATGTGCTAGGCACAATACTCAGCACTAAGGATATATCAATGACCAAAAAAAAAGAGACATGGACCCTGTGCTAACAGAACTTACATTCTAGTGGAGGGAAACAGACAATAAACAAATAAACAAATATAGTAGCAAGATTCTATCAGAAGTGATGCAAAATGCTATAAATAATATGACATATGGTAAATGTGTTAAGGAGTGGGCTGGTGGTCCAAGAGCTACTTTGGATAGTGCTATGGACTGAATGTTTGTGTCCCCCACAAAATTCATGTGTTTAAGCCCTAACCCACAATTTGATGGTACTTGAAAATAGGACATTTGTTATACAATTAAGGTTAGATTAAGTCATCGAGAGAAATCTTAGTACAATGGAGTAAACGTCCTTGTAAAAGAGATGTAAGAGAACTTGCTCTTGTTCTTTCTTTGTGTGAACTCAGAGGAAAGGTGATGTAAGCACATGGTAAGAAAGCATTCATCTACAAGCTAGTATAGGACCTTCACCAAAAGCCAACCATGCTGGCACCTTGATCTTCAACTTTCCAGCCTCCAGATCTGTGAGAAATAAATTTCTGTTCTTCATATCATCCAGTCTGTGGTATTTTGTTATTTTCAGCCCCAGCAGAGTATTACAGACAGGATGGTCAAAGAAGATTCCTGCGTGAAGGTGATTTTTGAGCTGATATCTGAAGTGTTCAGAAAAAGCCATGTGAATATTGAGTGAAGAGCATTCCAGAAAAATAGGAGCAAATAATGCAATCCAAAGGATCTTGGTATGCTAGAGGAATAAAAAGGCCAATGAGACTGAAGAAGTGTGAGGAGAGGAGAGGTAGGAGATAAAGTTGGAGAGATTGACATATATCAGGTCATACGGGGTAATGTAAGCCATGAGAACAAATTCACTGGAAAGTCACTAGAGCATCTTAAGCAGCAAGATAATACAATCTTATGAAAAGTTTAAGATGACTTTTTGCTGCTGTGAAATGCTGACAAAAACAGAAACAAAAGGCAAGATAGATTTATTGCAGTAGTCCAAATGAGATATAATTGTAGCAGTGGCAGAGATTAAGAGAAGTGTCTAAATATAGGTATGCTTCAGAAATGACCAACTTTAAGTAAGACTGGCAGATTAAATGCCAGAATGGCCCCTAGGTTTCTGGTCTAAGCAACTGAGTGCAAGATGGAGACTTCACTGAGATGGGTAGTACTGATAGAGGAACACATGTTCTGGTCCCGTTCAGTTTGAGATATCTGTTAGAAATTCAAATAAAGATATCAAATAGAAAGGTGCATATAGAAATCTTGAAGTTCATTGGAAAAAATATTTTCCATCTCCTACCATATGTTCTGCTGCTCACTATATAACCTACATCTTCTCTAATTTCTCCACAGTAAAGAAAAAATAAAAAAAAGTAGGCCAGGCCTGGTGGCTCACACCTGTAATTCCAGCATTTTGGAGGGCCAAGGTGGTGGATCACTTAAGCCCAGTAGTTCGAGAACAACCTAGGAAACATGGCAAAACTCTGTTGTTAGTCAGGCATGGTAGTGCTCACCTGAAGTCCCAGCTACACGGGAGGCTAAAGTGATAGAATGACCTGAGCCCAAAATTCGAGTCTGCTGTGAGCTGTGATTGTGCCACTGAACTCCAGCTTGGGTGACAAAGCGACAACCTGTCTCATAAATAAATAAACAAATAAATAAATAAATAAATAAATAAATAAATAAAATAAAATGTACTGTTTAGTCATCAGCTGTTCTTAGAATTTGATACTGGCTCAAGTCTCAAAACTAAGACAAAAAGGCAGTCGCCTTCCAAAGAAAAAAAAATGGTGAAGCTGGCTTGCTAGTAATAACACTAAGTGCCTGAAAGTACTTATAATACTGCATACCTAATACACTTAGCAGCAGGAAAGTCTTTGGCCTATCGTTAGTCGAGTGGAGGTGGGAAGGTAACAAAAACTGAGTACAAGACTTGAGCCAGTTCTCACACCTGGACTCTCTTATCCTTCAGTATATGGATGATTTACTTTTAGCTGCCTATTCAGAAACCTTGTGCCATCAAGCCACTCAAGTGCTCTTCGACTTCCTCGGCACCTGTGGCTACAAGGTTTCCAAAACAAAAACTCAGTTCTGCTCACAGCAGGTTAAATACTTAGGGCTAAAATTATCCAAAGGCACCAGGGCCTTCAGTGAGGAACTTATCCAGCCTATACTGGCTTATTCTCATCCCAGAACCCTAAAGCAACTAAGGTTTCCTTGGCATAACAGGCTTCTGCCGAATATGGATTCCCAGGTACGACAAAATATCCAGGCCATTATATACACTAAGGAAACTCAGAAAGTCAATACCCATTTAGTAAGATGGACTCCTGAAGCAGAAGCGGCTTTCCAGGCCCTAAAGAAGGCCCTAACCCAAGGCCCATTGTTAAGCTTGCCAACAGGGCAAGATTTTTCTTTATATGTCACAAAAAATAAAAGAAATAAAAGCAAGAATAGCTCTAGGAGTCCTTACACAGATCCAAGGGACCAGTTTGCAAACCGTGGCATACCTGAGTAAGGAAATTGATGTGGTGGCAAAGGGTTGACCTCATTGTTTATGTGTAGTGGTGGCAGTAGCAGTCTTAGTATCTGAAGCAGTTAAAATAATACAGGGAAGAGATCTTACTGTGTGGACATCTCATGATGTAAAATGGCAAACTCACTGCTAAGGGAGACTTGTGGCTGTCAGACAACCATTTGCTTAAATATCAGGCTGTATTTCTTGAAGGGCTAGTGCTGCGACTGAGCCCTTGTGCAACTCTTAACCCAGCCACATTTCTTCCAGACAACAATGAAAAGGTAGAGCATAACTGTCAACAAGTGATTGCTCAAACCTATGCTGCTTGAGGGGACCTTCTAGAGGTTTCCTTGACTGATCCCGACCACAATTTGTATACTGATAGAATTTCCTTTGTAGAAAAAGGGCATCGAAAAGCGGGGTATGCAGGGGTCAGTGATAATGGAATACTTGAAAGTAAACCCCACACTCTGGGAACTAGTGCTTAGCTGACAGAACTAATAGCCCTCACTCGAGCACCAGAATTAGGAGAAGGAAAAAGGTAAATATATATACAGACTCTAAGTATGCTTACCTAGTCCTCCATGCCCATGCAGCAATATGGAGAGAAAGGGAATTCCTAACTTCTGAGGGAACACCTATCAAACACCGGAAAGCCATTAGGAGATTATTATTGGCTGTACAGAAACCTAAAGAGGTGGCAGTCTTACACTGCCAGGATCATCAGAAAGGAAAGGAAATAGAAATAGAAGGGAACCACCAAGCAAATATTGAAACCAAAAGAGCTACAAGGCAGGACCCTCCATTAGAAATGCTTATAGAAGGACCCCTAGTATAGGGTAACCCCCTCCAGGAAACCAAGCCCAAGTACTCAGCAGGAGAAATAGAATGGGGAACCTCACAAGGACACAGTTTCCTCCCCTCAGGATGGCTAGCCACCAAAGAAGGAAAAATACTTTTGCCTGTTGTTAACCATTGGAAATTATTTAAAACCCTTCACCAAACCTTCCACTTAGGCATTGATAGCACCCATCACATGGCCAAATCATTATTTACTGGACCAGGCCTTTTCAAAACTATCAAGCACATAGTCTGGGCCTGTGAAGTGTGATAAAGAAATAATCCCCTACACAGCAGCCCATACATTTCAATCCCTGTATGTTTAACCTCCTTGTTAAGTTTGTTTCTTCCAGAATTGAAGCTATAAAACTACAAATGTTTCTTCAAATGGAGCCCCAGATGCAGTCCATTACTAAGATCTACCATGGACCCCTGGACTGGCCTGCTAGCCCATGCTCTGATGTTGATGACATCGAAGTCACCTCTCCCAAGGAAATCTCAACTGCACGACCCCTACTATGCCCAATTCAGCAGGAAGCAGTTAGAATGGTCATCAGCCAACCTCCCCAACAGCACTTGGGTTTTCCTGTTGAGAGGGAGGATTGAAAGACAGGACTAGCTGGATTTCCTAGCCCAACTAAGAATCACTAAGCTCTAATTAGGCAAAAACGGGATGTAAATAAGTAGCCAATCATCTATCGCCTGAGAGCACAGGGGGAGGAATAATGATCAGGATATAAACGCAAGCATTCAAACTGGCAACGGCTACCCCCTTTGGGTCCCCTCCCATTTTATGTGATTTCTGTTTGCACTCTATTAAATCTTGCAACTGCAAAAAAAAAAAAAAACAAACAAACAAACAAAAAAAAAACCTGAGTACACTTTGGGCATTCCAGTCAATTGGGTGCTATAATGTGCATGTAACATCCTTAGGTCAGTTATCAGTACGAATATGAATAATAAAGCATGGTTGAGGTATCTCCTCTGGAATCAATTTCTGCTTAGGAAAGGTAACATCAGGTTGTACTTTATGTATCTGTGAAAGATAGAGATATGGGAAAATATATGTAGAGAGTTGGGATGGAAAAAGTTCAACTATGATTAACACAAAGGTGAATACATACTCATTCTTAACTCTTTCTCACTATATAGAGGCTAAAAACCTTAACACCTGCTTTCTAAGGCTCCCTTGCAGCTAGAAATATGACATGATATAGGTCTTGCCAAATAGACCTAAGGGAAAGGATGCTGGGAATTCTAGGAAGCTTATTTTTTGCTTATTTTAAAAAGACAGATGAGGAGCAAGATAGTGGAATAGAAGGTTCCATCAATTGTCGCTCCCCCAAAGACACCAATTTAACAACTGTCTACACAGAAAAAAACACCTTCATAAGAACCAAAAATCAGGTAAGCATGCATAGTACCTGGTTTTAACTTTATATCACTGAAAGAGGCATTGAAGATACAGAAAAAATAGTTCTGAATCACTAACACCACCGATTCTCCACCCCTGGCAGTGGCAGCCTGGTGCAGAGAGCTTCTCTGGGTGCTGGGGGAGGCAGAATACAGAAATTGTGACACACTGAACTCAGTGTTATCCTGTTAGAACAGAAAGGAAAACCAGACCAAACTCAGCTGATGCCCACCCATGGAGGGCATTTAAAGAATCCCTAGCCAGAGGGGAATCTTCAATCTCAGGGGCCTAAACATGAGTTCTGATAAACCTCATCACTGAGGTCTACAGTGTTCTGTGTCTCCAAGTAAATTTAATAGGCAGCCTAGGCGATAAGGACAGCAACCTTAGGTGAGTCCTAGTACTGAACTAGTACCAGAGAGAATGGACTGAAGGGACACACAACATACTGAGGCGCCAGCTGGGGCAGCCAAAGGAGTGCTGGCATCACTGCTCCCTTAAGTCCAGGCTGCACAGCTCATGGCTCTAAAGAAACGTGTTACTTCTGCTTGAGTAGAGGAGAGGGAAAAATGAAGAAATCTTTGTCTTACATTTTGGGTACCAGATCAGATCAGCCACAGCAAGATAAGTTACTGATCAGAGTCATGAGGCTTCTGTTCCAGGCCCTAGTTCCTGGAAAATATTTCTAGATATGCTCTGGGCCAGGAAAGAACCCACTGACTTGAAGTGAAGGATCCGGTTCTGGCAGTACTTATCATCTACTAACTGAAGAACTCTCCCACACTGAATAAACAGCAGTGATACTCAGTTACTACGTCAAGGGCTTTGGGTGAGCCTCTGAGACTTGCTGGCTTCAAGTGAGACTCAGCACATTACCAGCTGTGGTGGCTTGGGGCAAAACTCCTTCTGCTTGGGAAAAGCAGAGGGAAATGTAAAGGGGGCTTTGTCTTGCACCTTAGGTACCAGCACAGACACAGATTAGTAGAACAGCAAGTGGGCTCTTGGGATCTCTAATTCCAGGACTTGACTCCTAAATGGCATTTCTAGACCTGCCCTTGGTCAGAGGGGAGCCCACTTCCCTGAATGGTGAGTCTCAGGCAAGGCAGCATTCACCACAAACTGACTCAAGAGCCCTTGGGCCTTAAGGGAACATCTGAGGTAATCTGGCAGTACTCCTCTTGGCATGGGGTGACAGCAGCTACAGGTGAAGGCCCTCTGTCTTTGGAAAGCAGAGGGAAAAGTGGAAAGGTTGCATCTTGTGGTTTTAGTGCCAGCTAAGCCACAGTAAAACACGAGGTATACTTCTAAAGGGTTTGACTCTACTCCCTCACTCATGAATGGCACCGATTGACCTACTCAGGGCCTGAGGGAACTTACCCTCCTGAAAGGAAGAACACAGGCCAGGCTGGCTTTGCCGTGGGTGGTTGTGGAGCCCCAGGTGATAGAGTGAACACAGGCAGTTGCCAGTGAATGATTACAGTGGTCCTTGGGCAAGACCCAGGGCTGTGCTGGCTTCAGGTCTGTCTCAGGCCTGAATTCACAGAGAATTCAAAACAACTGTGATGAGGAAACTAAAAAATTCAAGATAACACAGGAAAGAATGCAGAATTTTATCAGATAAATTTAACAAAGAGATTGAAATAATTAAAAATAATCAACCAGAATTTCTGCAGCTGAAAGATGCAATCAGCATACTGAAGAATGCATCAGAGTCCTTTAATAGCAGAATTGATAAGGCAGAAGAAACAATTAGTGAGCTTGACAAAAGGCTATTCTAAAATACACAGTAAGAGGAGAGAAAAGAAAAAGAATTAAAAACAATTATTTACCCCTATAGGATCTAGCAAATAGCTTCAAAGGGGCAAATCTAAGAGTTATCAGACTAAAAAAAAAAGGTAGAGAAACAGATAAAGATAGAAAGTTTACTCAGAAAGTAATAGGACAGAAATTCCAAAACCTAGATAAAAATATAAATATACGCATACAAGAAGGTAATGGAACACCAAGCAGATTTAATACAATGAAGACTACTTCAAGGCATTTAGTCATCAAAATCTCAAAGGTCAAGAATAAAATCCTAAAAGCAGCAAGAGAAGAGAAATAAACAACATGCAATAGAGTTCCAATACATTGAACAGCAGACTTTTCAGTGGAAACCTTACAGGTTAGGAGATAGGTCCATGGCATGTTTAAAGTGCTAATGGAAAAAACTTTTACCTTAGAATAGTAGATCTGGCAAAAATATCCTTCAAATATGTAGGATAAATAAAGGCTTTCCCAGATAAACAAAAGCTGAGGGATTTCATCAATACCAGATCTGTTTTATAAGATACACTCAAGGAGTACTTTAATTAGAAATAAAGGGACATTCATGAGCAATAAGTAAGCACCTAATGGTATAAAACTTACTAGTAATGGTAAGTACATAGGAAAATACAAAATATCATAGCACCGTAACTGTGGTCTGTAAACTACTCTCAAGTAGAAATACTAAACAATGAATTAATAAAAAATAATAACTGCAACAACTTTTTGAGACACAGAGAGTACAATAAGATATAAATAGAACCAATGAAATGTTAAAAAGTTGGGGGCAAGGTTAAGGATTAGAGTCTTTCTTAGTTTTCTTTTTGCTTGTTTGTATATGCAAACAATATTAAAATATCAGCTTAAAATATTGGGTTATAAGATAATATTTTCAAGCCTCCTGGTAACCTCAAACCAAAAAGCATACAACAGATACACAAAAAATAAAAAGAAAGAAACTAAATCGTGTCATGACAGAAAAATTATCAATAAAGGAGTACAGGAAAGAAAGAAAGAAGGAAGGAAAAGAAGACCACAAACAACTAGAAAACAAATAACAAAATGACGTAACCAAGCCCTTACTTATCAATAACAACACTGAATATAAATAGACTTCCCAATCAAAAGACATATAGTGGTTGAATGGATGAAAAGACAAGACCCATTGACCCATTGCCTACAAAAAATACAATTCAGCTATAAAGAAAGACATAGGTTGAAAGTAAAAGGATAGAAGAAAATATTATATGCCAATAGAAAGCAAAAAAGAACAGGAATACCCATACTTAGAAAAAATAGATTTCAAGATAAAAACTATCAGAAGAGACAAAGAAGGTCATTATATAATGATAAAGTGGTCCATTCAGCAAAAGGATATCACAATTTTAAATATCTTTGCACCCAAAACCAGAGCACCCAGATATATAAAGCAAATATTAGAGCTAAAGACAGAGGCAGGTCCCAATACAATAATACCTGGAGACTTGAACACCCCCCATTCAGCGTTGAACAGATGTTCCAAACAGAAAATCAACAAACATTGGACTTAATTTGCACTACAGACCAAATGGACCTAATAAATATTTACAAAAAATATCATCCAATGCCTGCAGAATACACATCCTTTTTCTCAGCACACAGATTATTTTCAAAAATAGACCATATGTTAGGTCACAAAACAATTCTTAAAACATACAAAAACAATTGAAATAACATCAAACATATTCTCTGACCACAATGGAATAAAATTAGAAAACAACAAGAAGAGGAATTTTGGAAACTATACAAACACATGGAAATTAAACCATGTGCTCCTGAACGACCAGTGGGTCAATGAAGAAATTAAAAAGAAAAATGAAATATTTATTGACAGAAATGATAATGGAAACAGAACATATCAAAACCAATGGGATATAGCTAATGCAGTACTCAGAGGGAAGTTTATAGCTATAAGCCTGCATCAAAGAAGAGGAAAATCTTTCAGTAAACAATCTAATGATGCATTTTAAGGAAATAGAAAAGCCAAAAAATAAAATAAAAAAAAATAAAAACCCAAATTAGTTTTATTTTTTTAAAAAATTTTTATTTATTTATTTATTTATTTTTTTTCTAATTATTATACTTTAAGTTCTAGGATACATGTGCATAACGTGCAGGTTTGTTACACATGTATACTTGTGCCATGTTGCTGTGCTGCACACATCAACTCGTCATTTACATCAGGTATAAATCCTATGCAATCCTTCCCCCCTCCCCTCTCCCCCCTCCCCATAATAGGCCCCGGTGTGTGATGTCCCCCTTCCCGAGTCCAAGTGATCCCATTGTTCAGTTCCCACTTATGAGTGAGAACATGCGGTGTTTGGTTTTCTGTTCTTATGATACTTTGCTAAGAATGATGGTTTCCAGCTGCATCCATGTCCCTACAAAGGACACAAACTCATCCTTTTTTATGGCTTCATAGTATTCCATGGTGTATATCTGTCTCTTATACACATCTAGATGTGTATAAGAGACAGGTTGTTTACTGTGCCCTGTCCCCAGAGGTGGAGTCTACAGAGACAGGCAGGTTTCCTTGAGCTGCTGTGAGCTCCACCCAGTTCGAGCTTCCCAGCGGCTTTGTTTACCTACTTAAGCCTCAGCAATGGCGGGCGCCCCTCCCCCAGCCTCCCTGCTGCCTTGCCGCGATATGGCAGACTGCTGTGCTAGCAAGGAGGGAGGCTCGGTGGGCGTGGGACCCTCCCAGCCAGGTGTGGGATATTATCTCCACGTGTGCCTGTTTGCTTAAAGTGCAGTATTGGGGTGGGAGTTACCCGATTTTCCAGGTGTTGTGTGTCTCAGTTCCCCTGGCTAGGAAAAGGGATTCCCTTTCCCCTTGCGCATCCCAGGTGAGGCGATGCCTCGCCCTGGTTCAGCTCTTGCTGGTCCGGCTGCAGCAGCTGACCAGCATCGATTGTCCCGCACTCCCTAGTGAGATGAACCCAGTACCTCAGTTGAAAATGCAGAAATCACGGGTCTTCTGTGTCGCTCGCGCTGGGAGTTGGAGACTGGAGCTGTTCCTATTCCCCAAATTAGTTTTAAAACAAGAAATAATAAAGATCAGAGCAGTAATAGATAAAATTCAAATTAAAAAAATGCAAAGGACCAATTCAACAAAAAGTTGTGTTTTTAAAAAGTTAAACAAAACTGACAGACTTTTAGCCAGACTAAGAAAAAAGAGAAGAGCCAAATAAATAAAATCAGAAATGAAAAGGATACATTACAACTGATATGGCAGAAATTCAAAGGAACATTTGTAACTACTATGGGGAACTAAATGCCAGTAACTTGGAAAATCTAGAGGAAATTGACAACTTCCTAGACACATACAATCTACCAGGATGGAACCAGGGAGAAATTTGAAACCCAAATCGACCAATAACAATTAATGAGATCAAAGTCATAATAAAAAGTCTCTCCATACAGGAGAGTCTGGGAACCGATGGCTTCACTCCTGAATTCTACCAAACATATCAAAAGAATTAATCCCAATCCTACTCAAACTTTAAAAAAAAAAAAAGAAAGCAGGAGGGAGGACTTCCAAACGCATTTGAAGAGGATAGTATTACTCTGATATCAAAGTGAAACAGAGACACATGAAAAAAGGAAAACTACATACAAACATCTGCTGAATATTGATGCAAACAATCTCAACAAAATACTAGTCAACCAAATTCAACAATACATAAAAAATATCATTCATCATGACCAAGTGGAATTTATTCCTGAGATGCAAGTATGGTTCAAAATATGCAAATTAACCAATATGACACATCATATCAACAGAATGAGAGATTAAATAACATGATTATTTCAATTGATACTGGAAAATCATTTGATAAAATTAAACATCCCTTCATGATAAAAACTCTCAAAAACATGGTTATAGAAGAAACATACCTCAACATAATAAAAGCCATATATGCCAGTTCCATAGCTAATATTATACTGAATGGGGGAAAACTGAGACCCTTTCCTCTAAGATTGGGAACATTACATGGACGCCCACTTTCACTCCTGCTATTTAACATAGTACTGGAAATCCTAGCTGGAGAAATCAGACAAGAGAAAGAAATAGAAGACATTCAAATTGGAATTTAAAAAGTCAAATTATCCTCATTTGCAGATAATCAAATTTTATATTTGGAAAAACCTAACTATTCCACAAAAAACTATTAGAACTGATAAACAGATACAAAAAATTTCAGAATAAAAATCAACATACAAAAACAGTAATATATCTATATGCCTACAGTGATTAATCTGAAAAAAACATTTAAACTCCACTCACAAAAGCCACAAATAAAATTACATATCTAGGAATTAACCAAATAACTAGAAGATTTTTATAATAAAAACTATAAAGTGCTGATGAAAGAAATTCAGAGGACACCAAAAATGGAAAACTATTCCATGTTCACAAATTGAAAAAAAAATCAATATTGCTAAAATTTTCATACTATCCAAAACAATCTACAGATGCAATGTAATCGCTACTGAAATACCGATGACATTCTAGACAGAAACAGGAAAAAAAAAATTCTAACGTTTATATGAAACCACAGAAGACCTAGAATAGCCAAAGCTGTCCTAAACAAAAAGAACAAAACTGAAGGAATCACATTACCTGACTTCAAATTGTGCTACAGAGCTATGGTAAACAAAACAACATGGTACTGGGAGAAAAAAGAAAAAAAGACACACAAATAGAACAGAATAGAGAACCCAGAAACAAATCTACACACCCACAGTGAACTCATTTTTGACAAATGTGCCAAGAACATACACGGGGAAAAAGACCGTCCCTTCAAGAAGTGATGCTGGGAATACTGGATATTTCTTATGTGGAAAAATAAAGCTACTCCCCTATCTCTCACCATATATAAAAATCGAATCAGAATGGAGTGAAAACTTAAATCCAAGACCTCAAACAACAAAATTACTATAAGAAAACATTGGAAGAGATCTCCAGGATATTGGTCTGGGCAAAATTTTTCGAGCAATACCCCATAAGCACAGGCAGCCAAAGAAAAAATGGACAAATGGGATCACATCAAGTTAACAAGCTTCTACATAACAACAACAACAAAAATCAACAAAGTGAAGAGACATTCCACAAAATTGAAGAATATATTTGCAAACTACCCATCTGACAAGGGATTGACAATCGGAATACATAAGAAGTTTCAAACAACTTTATAGAAAGAAATCTAATAATTTGATCAAAAAATGGGCAAAAGACCTGAATAGACATTTTACAAAAGAAGTAATACAGGTAAACAAACTGGCATATAAAAAGATGCTGAACATCATCAATCATCAGAGAAACATAAATCAAAAGGACAATGAGATATTATCTCACTCCAGTTAAAATAGCTTACATCCAAAAGACAGGCAATAACAAATGCTGGCAAGGACGTGGACAACAGGGAACACTTGTATATTGTTGGTAGGCATGAAAATTAGCATAACCATTATGGAGAACAGTTTGGAGTTTCCTGAAAAAAAAAAACAAAAAAAAAAAACAAAATATTTACCTACCACACAAGTCAGCAATCTCACTTCTGGGTATATACCCAAAAGAAAGGAAATCAATACATTGAAGCTATATCTGCCTTTCTATGTTTGTTGCAACACCATTTACAATAGCTAATATTTGGAAGCAACCTAAGTGTCCATTAACAGATGAATGGATGAAGAAAATGTGGTACATATACACAATGAAGTACTACTCAGCCATTTAAACGAATGAGATCCACTTACTTTCAACAAAATGGATGGAAGATCATCATGTTAAGTGAAATAAGCCAGGCGCAGAAAGACAAACGTAGTATGTTCTCACTTATTTCTGTCATCTAAAAATCAAAATAATGTAACTCATGGACATAGAGAGCATAAGAATGGTTACCAGAGGCTAGAAAGGGTAGTGGGAAGCTGAGTGGGGTGATGGGGATGGTTAATGGGTACAAAAAATAGTGAAAAAGAATAAGCAAGACCTAGTGTTTGATAGCACAACAGGGTGAATACAGTCAATAATAACTCAATTGTACATTTTAAAACAACTTAAAAGGTATAATTGCATTGTTTGTAACTCAATGGATAAATGCTGGAGAGGATGGATATGCCATTCTTCATAATATGCGTATTTCACATTGCATGCCAGTAGTACAAAATCTCATGTATCCCATAAAAATATACACCTATGTACTCACAAAAGAAATTAAAATTAAAAAAACAAATGTGTGAGCATTGCTTCTTCCTCCTTCTTCTTCCCTGAAGTACAATTATGATGGCTGCAGCAGCAGTAATCATTTTGTGTTTTTGAGGAAGATACCAAAATTATGTTACCTCAGCCCTGAAATGATTGAGTTACTGAACCAAAGCAACCACTTTATATTTCTTGATATGTGAGAAATAAAAACTTCTGTTTTTTTTTTTTTTAAAGCCAATATATTTGGGTTTCTTGTACTTACAGCCAAATGCAACCCTAAGTTAAACTACTAGTTAGTGTGGGGTAGAAATTTATTACAGGTGTGCCTGAATATAAGTCTCATGTTCTTGACCAGTATCCTATACCATCTGCCCCACTGGGCACAATTTGTAAACAGCTCACAATACAATAGACTAAGAGATATGTAATGTGGTACAGATTCTTTATGGTATGGAAGTGTGGAAGCTCAGGTCACTGAAGACTGGTGTAATCAGGAAGGGCCTCTTCCAAGGATGGAGACCTGCTGGAGAGACAGAAGGATAAAAAGAGGGCATTCTATGTAAAAGAATGTGCATTAAAAATTGACATTACTTTTGCTCCTGTCCTCTGGTAACCATCCTTCTGCTCTCTATGTCCATCAGTATAATTATTTTTATTTTTAGACAACAGAAATAAGTGAAAACATACTATGTTTTCCTTTCTGTGCCTGGCTTATTTCAGACAGGTGCAATGTCTGGCTTCTGTCCTCAGACCAAGATTCCTTCCTAGGTTCCATTTGTTTCCCCAAAGAGTCATCATCCCTTGACTCCATAAAACCAGGCATCTGACTTTTACCTCACAACTGTCTATAAATAACATCCCATTCAACGTTAAAGTAATGTAAGTGGTAGGCCTGTTATATTCCCTAGGGCAGAGAACTCTGGAGATGTGGTAGCCCCATCAGCACTGTTCAGCTTCTCTTGATAGAGATCAACATCGTGTGTACAGGCAGGCCACAAAAGAGATCAAGGTGAACTATGGAAACAGTTACTGTAGGGTCTGTAGGGTCTCTCTAAAAATCTTCATAGTCAACTTGGAGCCAAAATTTCTCAAACTTCCCACTCTGCCTCCACCGCAATAAAATTGTTGGGCCTAGCCTCACTTCTTTATGATTCTCAGTTTCAGCTCCCACACAACCATCCCCAAAACTTCATGCCACACTGGTTCAATCTCAGCTCACAGATTCATACTCCAGATATGTGGTCCCTACTATAGGACTTGTCATGGGAGGTAATTAAGAAGGAATGAGGGCCGGGTGCATGGCTCACGCCTGTAATTCCAGCACTTTGGGAGGCCAAGGTGGGCATATCACAAGGTCAGGAGTTAAAGACCAGCTTGGCTAACATGGTGAAACTCTGTCTCTACTAAAAATACAAAAATTAGCTGGGCATGGTGGCACGTGCCTGTAATCCCAGCTAGTAGGGAGGCTGAAGCAGGAGAATTGCTTGAACAGGGACCCGGGTGGCAGAGGTTGCTATGAGCTGAGATTACACCACTGCACTCCAGCCTGGACTACAGAGCAAGACTCCATCGCACAAGTATACATATGCAACAAACCTGCACGTTATGCACATGTACCCTAGAACTTAAAGTATAATAATAATAAAAAATAAAGAAAAAAAAGAAAAAAAAAAAAGAAGGAATGAGACAATGGGAACTAAACAAAATTTTCATGCCACTTGTCTTTCATTTTTTTAGTTCCATCACCTTAGGTTATCGCATTATCACACCAAGATTTACTTTCCAAATAGAAAATATTTCTGAATCAGATTATGCCTTCATCTGCTAACAGTCATTAATTCTAAACTGTAAAATAGTAATCTGAAAGAAATGATAAATGCTCTGAAAGAATAAGAATTCTGATGAGAAGAGGGAAGAATACATTTGAAACATGGGACATTATTCTAGGAGAGCATCATCTAGGGCCATTACTGAAAAATTAAGCATGATAATTTTGAGAGAGAGAGTAGGGAGGATATCAGGATGTGTGTGATATTTGTCTTTGTTTTACTTTTTCTTAGTGGCGAGGAGACTACTCAGTCTCAAGACCACCTTCCTATGTTTACAGAATCCATCATTGTGTGAGATGAGTCCTGGTGGAACGTAAGAAGCGTTGGCCAGTTAGATATTCTTACCCAGGACTTTAAAAATGCAATGATGGCAAATAATCAGGGAAGGATTTGGAACGTATTTCACCAGGAGTGAACCAAAAAAAAAAAAAAAAAACAGTGTCAGGGTACCCTAAAGTGACCCTTTTCACCAATTCTTTGAGCCACCCAATAGTCTATTAACAAATTATTTTTC
>NW_012108175.1:1243034-1243357 GCF_000951045.1 Mandrillus leucophaeus | reverse complement strand
TCCAGGAGTTGGTTTTTTGAAAAGATCAACAAAATTGATAGACCGCTAGCAAGACTAATAAAGAAGAAAAGAGAGAAGAATCAAATAGATGCAATGAAAAAAGCTAAAGGGGGTATCACCACTGACCCCACAGAAACACAAACTACCATCAGAGAATACTATAAATGTCTACGCAAATAAACTAGAAAACCTAGAAGAAATGCATAATTTTCTGGACACTTATGCTCCCCCAAGACTAAACCAGGAAGAAGTTGAATCCCTGAATAGACCAACAGCAGGCTCTGAAATTGAGGCAATAATTAATAGCCTACCAACCAAAAAAA
>NW_012108175.1:1240724-1242984 GCF_000951045.1 Mandrillus leucophaeus | reverse complement strand
CTTACCCAGGACTTTAAAAATGCAATGATGGCAAATAATCAGGGAAGGATTTGGAACGTATTTCACCAGGAGTGAACCAAAAAAAAAAAAAAAAACAGTGTCAGGGTACCCTAAAGTGACCCTTTTCACCAATTCTTTGAGCCACCCAATAGTCTATTAACAAATTATTTTTCTTATAATGTTAACTAGAAAAAGTTTCCATTATTTGCAACCAAGAACACTGGCCAGAACAAAGGAGATGAAAACTGATGGACAATGCTTTTTGCAACAATATCATGAATCAGGCAAGGATTAATGCCAAGATGGGAAATAGATAATTGCACTTGAGTGACACAGGCACCTGGTAGGGATGCCTGGATAACAAATGGGAGGGAGTTCAGACTTGCTCTGCATTTAGAAGGGTATGCTTGGAATCGAGACGAGTATGGTAACAGATTTGAGATAAGTTTTAGGGCAGCCCACTAAAAGAGGCTGATCTGTGAAGCACTTAGAATGCTTCCAGTTGTGAGATACACAATATGCAACTAAAAGTTGCATTTTTTCTATGCTTATTTTCCATCTGACTATCTTATGTGGTGAGGTATAAGTTCAGGGCTTTTTCCCATTTTTAAAATTTGGTTGTTTGGTTTTCTATTGCTGTATTTTAAGAGTTTATTTTATACTTTATTTGGGGAAGTTTTTGTTTTTTTAATTTTTTTTACTAAATCTAAAATGAACAAATTTTTAAATTTTTAATTATATTTATTTTTAGAGCCTGGGTCTTACTCTGTCACCCAGCCTGGAGTGTGGTGGCACAATCATAGCTCCCTGCAGTTTCAACCTCCTGGGCACAAGTGATCCTCCCACCTCAGCCTCCCAAGTAGCTAGGGTGACAGGCACATGCTATCATGTCTGGCTAATGTTATATATATATATATAAAATCACACACATATATATGAGATGGGGGTCTGTTTAGCTTGCCCAGGCTGGTATTGAATTCCTGGTCTCAAGCAATCCTCCCACCTTGGCCTCCCAAAATGCTGAGATTACAGGTGTAAGTTGTAACGCCTGGCTTCTTTTTATATTTTAGATAATAGTCCTTCATCAGATAGGCCTTTTGTGAATATTTTCTCTAATTTTGTAGCTCGACTTATTGCTTGACAGTCTTTATTTTAACCATTTAGGAAGGGACACTATTTACACGTTGTAAGTAGCAAATGTTACATTTGAAAATTATATTAAAATCCTCTTTTTCTATAGCCTGGGAGTTACGGTTTTGTTCTATTTATTTGTTAATTTAAATGAGATACAATCCCGGAGTAAGATGGCCGAATAGGAGCAGCTCCAGCCTCCAGTTCCCAGTGCGAGCGACACAGAGGATAGGTGATTTCTGCATTTTCAACTGAGGTACCATGTTCATCTCACTGGGGAGTGCCAGACAATCGGTGCTGGTCAGCCAGTGCAGCCCGACCAGTGAGAGCTGAAGCAGGGCGAGCCATCGCCTCACCTGGGAAGTGCAAGGGGGAAGGGAATCCCTTTTCCTAGGCAAGGGAAACTGAGACACACAACACCTAGAAAATCGGGAAAATCCCACTCTAACACTGCGCTTTACCAAGGGTCTCAGCAAATGGCACACCAGGAGATTATATCCCACACCTGGACAGGAGGGTCCCATGCCCATGGAACCTCCCTCGTTGCTAGCACAGCAGTCTGAGATCTAACTGCAAGGCAGCAGGGGTGTTTGGGGAGGGGTACCTGCCATTGCTGAGGTTTAAGTAGGTAAACAAAGCCTCCAGGAAGCTCGAACTGGGTGGAGCCCACCACAGCTCAAGGGGGCCTGCTTGTCTCTGTAGACTCCATCTCTGGGGACAGGGTATAGCTAAACAAAAAGCAGCAGAAACCTTGGCAGAGATAAATGACCCTGTCTGACAGCTTTAAAGAGAGCAGTGGATCTCCCAGCAAGGAGGTTGAGATCTGAGAATGGACAGACTGCCTGTTCAAGTGGGTCCCTGACTGCTGAGTAGTCTAACTGGGGGACATCCCCCACTAGGTGCAGACCAACACCTCACACCTCACACGGTGGGATACATCCCTGAGATGAAGCTTCTAGAGCAAGAAACAGCAACACTTGCTGTTCAGCAATATTCTATCTTCTGCAGCCTCCACTGCTGATACCCAGGCAAACAGGGTCTGGAGTAGACCTCAGGCAATCTCCAACAGACCTACAGCTGAGGGTCCTGACTGTTAGAAGGAAAACTAACAAACAGAAAGGACACCCAC
>NW_012108175.1:1237557-1238543 GCF_000951045.1 Mandrillus leucophaeus | reverse complement strand
CTTCAAGGAGAACTACAAACCACTGCTCAGTGAAATCAAAGAGGACACAAACAAATGGAAGAACATGCCATGCTCATGGATAAGAAGAATCAATATCGTGAAAATGGCCATACTGCCCAAGGTAATTTATAGATTCAATGCCATCCCCATAAGCTACCAACGACATTCTTCACAGAATTGGAGAAAACTGCTTTAAAGTTCATATGGAACCAAAAAAGAGCCCGCATCTCCAAGATAATCCTAAGTCAAAAGATCAAAGCTGGAGGCATCACGCTACCTGACTTCAAACTATACTACAAGGCTACAGTACCCAAAATAGCATGGTACTGGTACCAAAACAGAGATATAGACCAATGGAACAGAACAGAGTCCTCAGAAATAATAACACACATCTACAACCACCTGATCTTTGAAAAACCTGAGAAAAACAAGCAACAGTGAAAGAATTCCCTATTTAATAAATGGTGCTGGGATAATTGGCTAGCCATAAGCAGAAAGCTGAAATTGGATCCTTTCCTTACTCCTTATATGAAAATTAATTCAAGATAGATTAGAGACTTAAATGTTAGACCTAATACCATAAAAACCCTAGAAGAAAACCTAGGTAATACCATTCAGGACATAGGCATGGGTAAGTACTTCATGTCTAAAACATCAAAAGCAATGGCAAAAAAAGCCAAAATTGACAAATGGGATCTAATTAAACTAAGGAATTTCTGCACAGCAAAAGAAACCACCATCAGAGTGAACAGGCAACCTACAGAATGGGAGAAAATTTTTGCAATCTACTCACCAGACAAAGGGCTAATATCCAGAACCTACAAAGAACTCAAACAAATTTACAAGAAAAAGCAAATAACCCCATCAATAAGTGGGCTACTTTTTGTTCATATACTTTTATGAACAGACATTTCTCAAAAGAAGACATTCATACAGCCAACAGACACATGAAAAAATGCTCATCATCACTGGCCATCAGAGAAATG
>NW_012108175.1:1236260-1237507 GCF_000951045.1 Mandrillus leucophaeus | reverse complement strand
TCTCCAACAGACCTACAGCTGAGGGTCCTGACTGTTAGAAGGAAAACTAACAAACAGAAAGGACACCCACACCAAAACCCCATCAGTTCATCACTATCATCAAAGACCAAAGGCAGATGCAACCACAAAGATGGGGAAAAAGCAGGGCAGAAAAACTGGAAATTCAAAAAATCAGAGCACATCTCCCCTTCCAAAGGAACACAGCTCATTGCCAGCAACAGATCAAAGCTGGATGGAGAATGACTTTGACGAGTTGACAGAAGAAGGCTTCAGTCCATCAAACTTCTCAGAGCTAAAGGAGGAACTATGTAACCTTTAGCACAAAGAAACTAAATCTTGAAAAAAGAATGGAAGAATGGATAACTACAATAATCAATGCAGAGAAGGCCATAAACGAACTGACAGAGATAAAAACCGTGATACGAGAAATACGTGACAAATGCACAAGCTTCAGTAACTGACTCGATCAACTGGAAGAAAGAGTATCAATGATTGAAGATCAAATGAATGAAATGAAGCAAGAAGAGAAATCTAGAGAAAAAAGAGGAAAAATAAATGAACAAAGCCTCCAAGAAAAATGGGATTATGTGAAAAGACCAAATCTATATCTGATTGGTGTGCCTGAAAGTGAGGGGGAAAATGGAACCAAGTTGGAAAACACTCTTCAGGATATCGTCCAGGAGAACTTCCCCAATCTAGTAAGCCAGGCCAACATTCAAATTCAGGAAATACAGGGAATGCCACATTCTTCTCAGCACCACATCGCACTTATCCCAAAATTGACCACATAGTTGGAAGTAAAGCACTCCTCAGCAAATGTCCAAGAACAGAAATTATAACAAACTGTCTCTCAGACCACAGTGCAATCAAACTAGAACTCAGGACTGAGAGATTCAGTCAAAATGGCTCAATTACATGGAAACTGGACAACCTGCTCCTGAATGACTACTGGGAGCATAACGAAATGAAGGCAGAAATAAAGATGTTCTTTGAAATCAATGAGAACAAAGATACAACATACCAGAATCTCTGGGACACATTTAGAGCCATGTGTAGAGGGAAATTTATGGCAGTAAATGCCAAAAAGAGAAAGCTGGAAAGATCTAAAATTGACACCCTAACATCACAATTAAAAGAACTAGAGAAGCAAAAGCAAACACATTGAAAAGCTAGCAGAAGGCAAGAAATAACTAAGATCAGAGCAGAACTGAAGGAGATAGAGACACAAAAAACCCACCAAAAAATCA
>NW_012108175.1:1217737-1234195 GCF_000951045.1 Mandrillus leucophaeus | reverse complement strand
AACAGACACATGAAAAAATGCTCATCATCACTGGCCATCAGAGAAATGCAAATCAAACCCACAATGAGATATCGTCTCACACCAGTTAGAATGGCAATCATTAAAAAGTCAGGAAACAACAGGTGCTGGAGAGGATGTAGAGAAATAGGAACACTTTTACACTGTTGGTGGGAATGTAAACTAGTTAACCCATTGTGGAAAACAGTATGGCGATTACTCAAGGATTTAGAACTAGAAATACCATATGACCCAGCCATTGCATTACTTGGGTATATACCCAAAGGATTATAAATCATGCTGCTATAAAGACAGATGCACACGTATGTTTATTGCGGCACTATTCACAATAGCAAAGACTTAGAATCAACCCAAATGTCCAAGAGTGACAGACTGGATTAAGAAAATGTGGCACATATACACCATGGAATACTATGCAGCCATAAAAAAGGATGAGTTCGTGTCCTTTGTAGGGACATGGATGCAGCTGGAAACCATCATTCTCAGCAAACTTTCGCAAGAACAGAAAACCAAACACCGCATGTTCTCACTGAAAGGTGGGAATTGAACAATGAGATCACGTGGACGTGGGAAGGGGACCATCACACATTGGGACCTATTATGGGGAGGGGGAGTGGGGAGGGATGGCATTGGGAGTTATATCTGATGTAAATGACTAGTTGATGGGTGCTGATGAGATGATGGGTGTAGCACACCAACATGGCACATGTATACATACGTAACAAACCTGCTGTTGTGCACATGTACCCTAGAACTTAAAGTATAATTTAAAAAATAATAATAAAATAAATGAGATACAGATTTTCTCATTCCTCGCTTATAAGAAATCTTGCAGGGTCATCCGATTATTTCATGGGAAGAACTATTTCAGTATTATTAACCTAGGAAAGTTGCTGAAACAGCCACTTGGAACTCCCAAACCTGAGTGTTTGGAGGCACTTTCACAGGGCATAGTAACAACTTCTGAAGTTTTGGTATCATTAAACATAGCACTCACAAGGACCACTTCCTGACACAGGATTGTGGCTTCCTTTTAAGCTTTGGAGGAAGAGGAAGATTTTCTACTCACCTTGCTGCGATATCTCTTGACTACCAGTTAGGAGCCTGTAGATTTCAAGGTCAACTATGAGATTCCATTAGCACTTGGTGAGGAAAAATTGTGAACTTCAAAATGTACAATGTAGAAAGTGAAAGACCAAAGGAAGATTATTATACTGTAGACTAAGGGCAAGCAGAATTTTGCTTCCTCAATCCTTCACTAAGGGGCCTGTGTTTGACCCCTTACCTTAGATTTGAATCCTTCTGAGGTCCTTGTTCCTGACCTCAACATTCCTTCTCTTGCTTATTTTGTGTCCAGGGGAAGGGTTTGTTATGCAGCATTTAAGGTATAGTTGGGCCTCATTCAATAACGATTCATGCTGCCTATGAATTAGGGATTCTAGCATTCCTGCAACTCCTTGTATAACTGATTTATCCCAGAAATGTCCTCAAAGGTCCCCAGCCTCTCTGTCAGGCATGTTGTGGCTACTCCTTCCTACCTGAGGCTGATTGACTCTTGGGTGACCTGTGTTTTTGCAGGATAAGGTTACTTATTCTTTGCCAGTAAAATACCCCTCACATTCTTTCTCACTGGCCAAGGTTAAGTTTAAGACCATGTGGTTCTAACGTCCAAAGTCTTGAATGATCTCCAGTTGATACATTCAATTTGGTTGGTACTGACTTGTCCTAAATGGAATCTAGGCCCTGAGTCCTTAGAGTTTGCAGTCCCACGGAGTGGCTGTGGTGTCTGCTTGTCTTTGCTTTAGTTATACCATAGGGTCATATTGAAAGATGTGGCATGAAGCGGGAGTGGGCCACCAAGACTGATGATCTATTGGCATATACAGACACAAACTATTCCTGGCCTGGCAGGCATTCTCCAGGATGGTGCACAGCCTCTAGCCAGGGCCTTGTTAAATATTTTCAGCATTGTTCTACATTCAACATTGTATTCAACATAGTATTGCCTTTACTCCTTTGTCAAAGATCAGTTGACTATACTTATGTGGATCTATTTACGGCCTCTCTAGTATGCTGAATTATCTACTTGTCTATTCTCTCACCAAGATCACATTGTCTTATTACAATTGTATAATAAGTCTTAAAGTCAAGTAATATCATTCTTCTGATTTTGTTATTTTCTTTTAATATTGTGTTAGCTATTCTGTCCTTTTTCTTTTCATATAAACTATAAAATAAATTTGTTGATATCTACAAAACAACTTGATGAGATTTTGATTGGAATTGCATCGATTCTGTATATCAACTTGGAAAAAGTAACATCTTGACAATACTGAGCCTTCCTATCTAACTCTTCATTATTTAGTTCTTTGATTTCTTTCATCAGTTTTGTAGTTTTCCTAATAAAGATCTTGTACTTTTTAATTAGATTTATACCTAAGCATTTTCTTTTAGGGGATGCTAATGTAAACAGTAATGTGGTTTTAATTCAAAATTTTTACTTCTTGTTGCTGGTATATGAGAATGTGACTTACTTTTATCCTGTCACCTTGCTATAATTGTCTTCTAGTTCCAGGAGTTTCATTTTCTATTCTTTCAAATTTTTTGCACAGACAATCATGTCATTTGTGAACAAAGACTTTTATTTCTTCTTTCCCAATCTGTATAAATTTTCTTTCATTGTCCTGTCTTATTGGATTGACTAGGACTGTCAGGACAATATTGAAAAGGAGTGGTGAGAGGAGATATCTTTGCCTTGTTCCTGACCTTAGTGGGAAAGTTTCTAGTTCATCATTAAGGGCGATGTTAACTGTAGGTTGTTGTAGATATTCTTTATCAAATTAAGGAAGTTCCTGTATATTCTTAATTTACTGAAAGTTTTTATCATGAATGGGCACTGGAAGTTTTCAAATACGTTTTTCTTCATTTATTTGTATGATCATGCGATTTTTCTTCTTAGTGTGTAGATAAAATTAATTACACTTATTGATTGTTAAACCTTGAACCAGCATTGCATACATGAAATCAATCTCCCTTAGTCATGGTGTATAATTTTCATACATGATTAGATTTGATTTGCTAATATTTTGCTGAGAATTTTTATATTTATGGTCATGTGAGATAGTAGTCTGTAGTTATTTTTTCTGCATGTTTTTGCTTTTTGTAATACAGTAATACTGGCTAGCCATATAGAATGAGTTAAAAAATATTCCTTCTTCTGAAAGAGATTATAGAGAATTTGTGTGATTTCTTCCTTAAATATTGATAGACTTCACCAAGTAAATCCATTGGGGTCTAATGTTTTCTTTTTTAAAATACTGTTAATTATTGATTCATCTTTTCTAATAAATATGGGAGTATTCGGGTTATTTCTTCTTGTGTGAGTTTTGGCAGATAATGTCTTTCAAGGAATGGGTCAATTTCATCAAGGTTTTAACGTATAGGCATATAGTTGCTCATAGTATTCATGTGTTTTCCTTTCAATGTCTACAGAAACTGCAGTAATGACTCCTCTTGAATTTTTGGTATCAGTAATTTGCATCTTCTCTTATTTTTTGGTTGGCTTGTCTATTGTTATCTTCCAATCATCTATTTTTGGTTTTGTTGATTTTCTCTATTGATTTTCTATTGTTAGTTTCATTGCTTTCTGCTCCAATTTATATTATTTTCTTATGTGTTTATTCTTGATTTAATTTGCTCTTCTGTTTCTAGTTTCCTAAATTAGGAAATTAGTTTATTAATTCTAAATCTTTCTCCTTTTCTAATATACTTATTCAATGCTATAAATTTTCCTCTAAGCACTGCTTTAGCTGCTTCTCACCAAGCAATACATTTATATTTAACACTTAGAAGCAATATACTGTAGTGGAAAGGGCACTCAATAACGCCAGCAGACCACCATTTGAGTCCTACCCTGGCTTTACGGCCTAATAAAGACCCCTATTATCTTTGACTCTTAGTTTCCTCATCTGTAAGAATGGAATTTGTTAGAAATTATAGAACAGCCCAAAGCCATGAGTTGTAAATGATAAATACTGACCATTTTTAGATACTTTAAATCACTGTGAAGTGGAATGGTAATTAATACTCTATGGAGGGGACAAGGCTTGACGTCTTCTAATGTAAGCATTTTAGTTCTACAAATTTCCTATTTAGCATGAGTATGGCTGCATCCCACAAATTTTGTTATGTTGTATTTTCACTTTCAACCAGTTCTATGTATTTCTTTAATTTCCTTTAAGAAATCTTTGATCCATGGATTATTAAGAAATGTGTTCTTAAATTTCCGAGTGTTAAAGATTTTTCCTTTGTCTTTTGGTTAGTGATTTCTAGTTTGGTTCTATTCTTATTGGAGAACACACACTGTATGATTTCAATTCTTTTAAATTTGCTGTTGTTTGCTGTATGGTATATCCTGATTAATGCCATGGTTACTTGAAAACGTGTATTCTGCTATTCTTGGCAGAGTATTTTATATATATCAGTTAGATCCTGTTGATTGATGGTATTGTTCAAACCTTCTGTGTCCTCATTTATACATAGTTTTGCTTTCTGTTTCTGTTTTTTTTTTTTCTTTCCTTCCTAATGTTTCAGAATTTTTTTCCTTTATCATGCATTTGGCGTTTGAAGAACTTTCTTTTAGCCATTCTTTAAAAGTATGTCTGATACTAAAAATGTATCTTAAATTTTCTTAGTCTGAGAATGTCTTTATTTCTCCTTCATTCTTAATGCATAGTTTCACTGGATATAGATAATATTTTTTATTCATCATTTGAAAAATGGAATACAGGCCAGGTTCAGTGGCTCATGCCTGTAATCACAGCACTTTGAGAGGCCGAGGCAGGTGGATCACCTGAGGTTAGGAGTTCCAGACCAGCATGGCTAACATGGTGAAACCCTGTCTCCACTAAAAATAGAAAAAAATTAGCCGGGTGTGGTGGTAAGTGCAGGTAATCTCAGCTACTCGGGAGCTGAGGCAGGAGAATTGCTTGAACCTGGGAGGTGGAGGTTGCAGTGAGCCAAGATTGCGTCATTGCACTCCAGCCTGGGTGACAGAGTGAGACTCTGTCAAAAAAAAAAAAAAAAAAAAAGGCATGCCACTTCCTTCTGGCCTCTAGAACTTCAGATAAATGCCCACTGTTATTCAAATTGATGTTCCACTATAGGTCATATGCTGTTTCTCTTTGGATCTTTTCAAGATTGGTTTTGGCCTTTAGTTTTCATAATTTAAGAATGCTGTGTCTTGGCATAGACTTATTTGGGATTATCATATTTGGGGAAAACTCAGCTTCTTAAATCTGTAGGAGCAAATCTTTTCCTAAATTTGGTAAGTTTTCAACTATTATATCTTCAAATACTCTTTCAATTTCATCCATTTCTCCATTTCTGAGACTCCTATAATATGAATTATGAATCTATTGTTATATAAGCCCCTGGGACTCTGTTCATTCAAGTCTGTTTTCTCTGCTGTTTGGATTTAGTAAATTTTGTTGACTTGGCCTCAGGTTTGCTAATCCTATCTTCTGTTATCTCCATTCTACTGTTAAGTCCATCCATCTAGTAATTTTTTTTTATTTCAATTATATTTTCCAGATCTGTTTTTCACTTGTTTTCTTTTTCTAATGTCTGTTGCTTTGTTGAGATTTTATATTTTTCATTTTATATGATTTGACTCTGTATTCTCACCCAAATCTCATCTCGAATGGTAATCCCCATAATCTCCACATGTTGAAGGCAGGACCTGTTGAGAGGTTATTAGATAACGGGGAAGTTTTTCCCATGTTAGTGAGTTCTCATAGTTTTCATAAAATCTAATGATTTTATAAGTGTATGACCATTCCTCTTACACACACTCACTTTCTCTCTCTTGCCTGCCACTGTGTAAGTTATGCCTGCTTTCCCTTCCACCATTATTGTAAGTTTCCTGAGGCTTCCTCGACCATGTGGAACTGTGAGTCAATCAAACTTCTTTTCTTTGTAAATTACCAAATCTCAAGTAGTTCTTTATAGCAGTGTGAGAATGAACTAATACAGGATATTGGTAGTGAGAGTGGAGCACTGCTGTAAAGATAACCTAAAAATGTGGAAGCAACTTTGAAACTAGGCAATGGGCAGATACTGGAACAGTTTGGAGGCCTCAGAAGAAGACAGAAAAATGTGGAAAAGTTTGGAACTTCCTGGAGACTTGTTGAATGGTTTTGACCAGAATGTTGATAATGACATGGACAATGAAGTCCAGGCTGGGGTGGTCTCAGATGGAAATGAAGAACTTATTGGGAACTGGAGTAAACATCACTCTTATTATGTTTTAGCAAAGAGATTGGTGGGCATTTTTCCCTGCCCTAGAGTTCTGTGGAATTTTGAACTTGAGAAACATGATCTGAAATTGGAAGTTATGTTTAAAAGGGAAGAGGAGTATAAAAGTTTGGAAAATTTGCAGCCTGACAATATAATAGAAAAGAGAAACTTATTTTCTGGGGAGAAATACAAGTTGGCTGCAGAAATTTACATAAGTAACAAGGACCCAAATGTTATTTACCAAGCCCATGGGGAAAATGTCTCAAGGGATGTCAGAGATCTTGAGAGCAACCTCAGCCATCACAGGCCTAGAGGCTTAGGGAAAAAAATGGTTTAATGGGCTGGGCCCGGGGCCCCAGACCCCACTGTTGAGTGCAGCTTTGGAACTTGCTGCCCTGCATTTCAGCCACTCTAGCTCCAGCTGTGAGTAAAAGAGGCCCAGGTACAGCTCCAGGTTTTGCTTCAGAGGGTGCAAGCCCCAAACCTTGGCAGCTTCTATATGGCGTTGGGACTGTGGATGCACAGAAGTCAAGAATTGAGGTTTGAGAACCTCTGCCTGGATTTCAGAAGATGTATGGAAATGCCTAGATGTACAGGCAGAAGTCTGCTGCAGGGCCAGAGCCCCAATGAAGAACCTCTGCTAGGATAGTAGAAAAGGGAAATGTGGGATTGGAGCCCCCACACAGAGTCCCCACTATGGAACTGCCTAGTAAAGCTGCAAGAAGAGGACCACCATCCTCGAGACCCCAGAATGGTCAATCCACCAACAGCTTGCACTGGGAACCTGGAAAATCTGCAGGCACTCAACCCCAGTCAATGAGAGCAGCCACGGGAGCTAAACCCTGCAAGGCCACAGGGGAAGAGATGCCCAAGGTGTTGGGAGCCCATGCTTTGTTTGCATTTGGATGTTATAACTGCCCTATTAGATATTGGACCGGCATGGGGCCTGTAGCACCTTCGTTTTGGCCAATTTCTCCTATTTGGAATGAGTGTATTTACCCAATGCCTGTACCTCCATTGTATCTTGGAGAAAGCTAACTTGTTTTCTGGTTTTACAGGCTCATAGGTGAAAAAGACTTTCCTTGACTCAGATGAGACTTTGGACTGTGAACTTTTGGGTTAAAGCTGGAAGGAGTTAAGACTGGGGGACTGTTGAGAAGGCATAACTGGTTTTGAAATGTAAAAAGGACATGAGGTTTGGGAAAGTCAGAGGTGAAATAATATGATTTGGCTCTGTGTCATCACTCAAATCTCATCTCAGACTGTAATCCCCATAATCTCCATGTGCTGAGGGCAGGACCTGGTGGGAGTTGATTGGATCATGGGGGAAGTTTTCTCCATGCTGTTCTCATGAGAGTGAGTGGATTCTCATGAGATCTGATGGTTTTATAAGTGCTTGACAGTTCCTCCTACACACACACTCTCTCTCACCTGCCTCTATATAACATGTGCCTGCTTCCCCTTCCATCATGACTGTAATTTTCCTAAGACCTCCGCAGCCATGTGGGACTGTAAGTAATATGATTTGCCTCTTTTTCCCCACCCAAATTTCATCTTGACTTGGTCTCCCATAATTCCCACATGTTGTGGGAGACACCCAGTGGGAGATAATTGAATTATGAGGACAGTTTCCCCCATACTGTTCTTGTGGTTGTGACTAAGTCACACAAGAGCTGATGGTTTTATCAGGGGTTTCTGTTTTTGCATCTTCCTCATTCTCTCTTTGCCTGCCACCATGCGCATGAAATGTAACTTGCTCCTCCTTGTCTTCTGCTATGATTCTGAGGCCTCCCCAACCACATGGAACTGTAAATCTCTTTCATTTGTAAATTACCCAGCCTTGGCCATGTCTTTATTAGCAGTGTGAAAATGGACTAATACCGTGAGTCAATTTAACCTCTTTTCTTTATAAATTACCCAATCTTGGGCAGGTCTTTATAGCAGTGTGAAAACAGACTAATACATCATTTGTTTCAGGAGCATTTATAATTGCTCATGGAAGCATTTTCATGATGTCTGCTGCTTTAAAATAATTTTTGGGTAATTCCCATACCTGATTGATATCAGTATTTGTGCCTACTGATTGACTTTTTTGAGTCAAGTTGTAATTTTCCTTGTTCTCCATATGATAAAATTCTGGGCTATATGGAAATTCTCTATTTTAGCAGGCTGTCTCTCTGTTTATGTTTAGCAAACAGATCATGGCATAATTTTGAGTTCCAGTAACAAAATAATTTTCAGAGATTTTGATGTGCTGTATTATTTTGCCTGGATTCTCTGGTGTCATGAGGGCTCATATTGATCTTTGCCAGAGCCAACTGGTGTCTCTGGACAGTGGGAGGGATTCTCTAGCTTGAAAGAACAAAGAGTACTTTCTGGGTTGGGCACCTTGCTGGGATGCGATCCATCCTTGCAAGTGCCACATCGTGTCTATTTGGGAGAGTGGAGTCACTGGCTAGTGGAGAGGAAGAGCAGTTCCCCTGACCACTTAGTGTTAACAAAGCTTCCCAATGTCTCTTGCCACTGCTGCCAGGCCCACCTGGAATTGTCAGTAGGACTCTCCTTTAACCTCAGGCTACATTTTGCTACATTGGGAGAGACTGGGCCTATATCAACTTCAATTTCTGAACTGAGGCTTCTGTGACATCAAGTTTTTGTATTGCTCTCCCAGGTCTGTCCCTAGCCAGTCTGCCTTTCTCTTTTTAACATTTTAAATACTTTTATTGTTGTCTATATCATAATTTCCAGTGTCTGTTCATCTTAGAGGAGAGACAAGTCTATGACATTTTGTCCAAGACAGAAGCCTAATTTATTTGCAAAATATTACTTTTCTTTGTGAAGAATGGATGGGATGGAGCTAGAGAGAATGTGAGAAAATTATGCCGAAGACTACTATAATAGTTCAGGTAACATATCATGGTGGGAATTTTTAATTTTTAGCATTCATGGGTACAAGTAAGTGTATATATTTATGAGGTACATGAGTACATTTGATACATGCATTTAATGCATAATAATCACATTGTAGAGAATGGGGTACCCATCTCCTCAAGAATGTATGTTTTGTGTTACAAACAATACATTGATGCCCTTTCAGTTATTTTTACATGTACAGTTATATTATTGTTGACTATAGTCACCCTGTTTGGTTATTAAATAAGTTTATGCATTTTTAAACTTTTTTTACCCACTAACTTTATCTATCTCCCTGCTCACTACCCTTCTTGGCCTCTGGTAACCATCCTTCTACTCTCTATGTCCAGGAGTTCAATTGTTTTGGTTTGTAGATCTTAAAAATAATGAGAACATGTGAAGTTTATCTTTCCGTGTCTGCCTTATTTCACTTAACGTAATGACCTCCAGTTCCATCCACATTGTTGCAAATGACAGGATCTCATTCTTTTATGGCTGAATAGTACTCTATTGTGTATTTGTACCACATTTTCTTTTTCATTCATCTGCTGATGGACACTTAGAGTGCTTTCAAATCTTCACTATTGTTAACAGTGCTGCAACAAACATGGAAGTGCAGGTAGCTCTTCAATATACTAATTTATATTCTTTTGGTATACATACAGAAGTGAGATTGCTGGATGCTATGGTACCTAAATTTTTAGGGTTTTTTTCTTTTTCTTTTTCTTTTAGGCTTGCAGGGTACATGTGAAAGTTTGTTACACAGGCAAACACCTGACACCAGATTTTTTTGTACATTTTTTTGTCACCCAAGTATTAAGCCCAGTACCCGATAGTTACTTTTTCTGCTCCTCTTCCTTCTCCCACCCTCCTGCATCAAATAGACCCCAGTGTCTGTTGTTTCCTTGTGTTCATAAGTTCTTATCATTTAGCTCCCAGTTATAAGTGAGAGCACATGGTATTTGGTTTTCTGTTCCCGCCTTAGTTTGCTAAAAATAATAGCCTCTAGCTCCATCCATGTTCCCACAGAAGACATGATCTTGTTCTTATTTATGGCTGCATAGTATTCCATGGTTGTATGTGTACCACATTTTCTTTATTCAATCTGTCATTGATGGGCATTTGTCTTCATTGCAGGTCGTTGCTATTGTAAATAGTGCTGCAGTAAACCTTCACGTGCATGTGTCTTTATGGTAGAATGATTGATATTCTTCTGGGTATATATCCAGTAATGGGATTTCTGGGTTGAATGGTAGTTCTGCTTTAAGTTTTTTGAGGAATCACCATATGGTGATTCACTATACACTGTTGGTGGGAGTGTAACCATACTGCTTTCTGCTATGGTTGAACTAATTTGCACTCCCACAAACAGTGTATAAGTGTCCCCATTTCTCCACCACCTCACCACTATCTGTTGTTTTTTGACTTTTTATTAATAGCCATCCTGACTGGTGTGAGATGGCATCTCATTGTGGTTTTGATTTAAATTTCCCTAATGATCAGTGATACTAAACTTTTTTACATGCTTTTTTTGCCACATGTATGTCTTCTTTGGAAAAGTGTCAGTTCAAGTATTTTACCTTCTTTTTAATGGTGTTTTCGCTTGTAAATTTAAGTTCATATAGATGCTGGATATTAGATCTTTGTCAGGTGCAGAGTTTGCAAATAATGTCTCCCATTCTGTAGGCTGTTTACTCTGTTAATAGTTCCTTTTGCTGTGCAGAAGCTCTTTAGTTTAATTGTATCCTACTTGTCAATTTTTGCTTTTGTTGTGACAAGTTTTCATTTCTTTGTCATGAAATATTTGCCCATTCTTACATCCAGAATAGTATTGCTGAGGTTGTCTTCCAAGGTTTTAATAGTTTGGGGTTTACATTTAAGTCTTCAACATATCTTTATTTGGTTTTTGTGCATGTTATATGGAAGGGGTCAGCTTCAATCTTCTGCATATGGCTAGCCAGCTATCACATCACCATTTATTGAATAGGGAGTTGCTTCCTCCACTCCACTGCTTGTTTTTGTAAGCTTTGTTGAATATAAGATGGTCATAGATGTGTGGCCTTATTTTAGGGCTCACTATTCTGTTACATTGATCTCTGTTCCTGTTTTTAATACCAGCACCATGCTGTTTTGGTTACTGTAGCCTTGTAGTATAGTTTGAAGTAGAGTAACATGAGTCCTCCAGTTTTGTTCTTTTTGCTTAGAATTGCCTTGGCTATTTGGGTCCTTTTTGGTTTCATATGAATTTCAAAACAGTTTTTTTCTAGTTCTGTGAAGAATGCCTATGGTAGTTTCAGAGAAATAGCATTAAATCTGTAAATTGCTTTGGGAACTATGACCATTTTAATAATATTTATTTATTTATACTTCCTATTCATGAGCATGGGATGCTTTTTCCATTTGTTTGTGTCTTCTCTGATTTCATTGATCAGTGTTTTGTAATTCTCATTGTAGAGGACTTGTACCTCCCTGGTTAGCTGTATTCCTAGGTATTTTATTCTTTTTGTAGTAATTGTGAAAGGGATTGTCTTTCTGATTTGGCTCTTAGTTTGGCTATTGTTGGTGTATAGAAATGCTAGTGATTTGTCTACATTAATTTTGTATCTTAAAACTTTTCTAAAGTTATTAATCGGCTGGAGGAGCTTTTGGGCTGAGATTATGAGATTTTCTAGATATAGAATCATGTCATCTACAAATAGATACACTTTGACATTCTCTCTTCCTATATAAATACTCTTTATTTTATTCCCTTGCCTGACTGCTCTGGTTTGGGCTTCCACTATGTTGAATAGAAGTGGTGAGAGAGGGCATCAGTATCTTATGCTGATTTTAAGGGAAAATATTTCCAGCTTTTACCTATTTGGTGTAATATTGGCAGTGCATTTGTCATAGATGACTTTTATTATTTTAAGATATGTTCCTTCAATACCTAATTTATTGAGAGTTTTTAATATAAAAGGGTATTGATATTTACTAAAAACCTTTTCAGCATTTATTGACATAGTCATGTGGTTTTTGTCTTCAGTTCTGTTTATGTGATTAATCACATTTATTGATTTGCATATGTTGAATCAATCTTGCATCCTGGAATGAAGCCTACTTGATGATGTGGATTGGCTTTGTGATGTGCTGCTGAATTTGGTTTGGAAGTATTTTGTTGACAATATTTGCATTGATGATCATCAAGAATATTGGCCTGAAATTTTTATTTTTTTGTCTCATCAGGTTTTGTTATCAAAATGATATTGGTCTCATAAAATGAGTTTGGAAAGGGTCCCTCCTTCTCAATTTTTAGAAATAGTTTTTTGTAGAAATGATACCATTGTTTTTGTAGAATTTGGCTGTGAATCCATCAGGTTTCAGGTTTTTTTTTTTTTTTTTTTTTTTTTTTTTTTTTTTTTTTGGTAGACTATTCATTACTGATTCAATTTTGGAGCTTATCATTAGTCTGTTTAGGGAATTGATTTCTTCCTGGCTCAATCTTGTGAGGATGTAAGTATCCAGGAATTTATTCGTCTCTTCTAGGTTTTCTAGTTTGTGTGCATAGATGTGTTCGTAGTAGTTTTTGAGTGTTGTTTTTATTTCCGTGCAGTCAGTAGAAACATTCCCTTTACCATTTCTAATTGTGTTTATTTGGATCTTCTCTGTCTTATTCCTTATTATTCCAGCTCATGTCCTGTTTTATTAACTTTTTCAAAAAACCAACTCTTGGATTCACTGATCTTTTGGATGGCTTTTCGTGTCTTAATTTTGTTCAGTTCAGCTCTATTTTTGTTGTTGTTGTTGTTGTTTCTTGTCTTCTGCTAGCTTTGGGGTTGATTTGTTCTTGCTTCTTCAGTTTTCAAGTTACATTATTGAGATCCAAGTTTTGATGTTGGTATTTAATGCTATGAATTTCCCTCTTAACACTGCCTTAGCTGTGTCTCAGTGATTGTGGTATGTTTCATTTCATTATTTTAAAAGATCTTCTTGATTTCTGCCTTAATTTCATTATGTACCCTCAAATCATTCAGGATCGTGTTGTTTAATTTCCATTTAATTTCATGGCTTTGACAAACTTTCACAGTGTTGACTTCTATTGTCATTGTGTTGTGGTTTGAGAGTATGTTAGGTATGAATTTGATGTTTTTTACATTTCATGATAATTGTTTCATGTCTAATTTTGTGGTTGATTTTAGAGTATGTGCCATGTGGTGATGAGAAGAATATATATTCTGTTGCTTGGGGTTGAGGGTTCTGTAAAGGTCTATCAGATGCATTTGGTCCAATGTTGAGTTTAGATCCTGAATATCTTTATTTTTTGCCTCATGGTATATCTAACACTGTCAGTGGAGTATTGAAATCTCCCAGTATTATTGTGTGGGGATCTATGCCTCTTTGAAGGTCTCTAAGAACTTTTTATGAATCTGGATGATTATGTGTTAAGTGCGTATATATTTAGGATCATTATTTCTTGTTGTTGAATTGAACTCTTTACCATTATGTAATGCCCTTCCTTGCTTTTTTAATTTTTGGTTTGAAATCTCCTTTGTCTGAATTAAGGATTGCAACACTTGCTTTTTTGTTTTGTTTTGTTTCCCATTGGCTTGGTATATTTTCCTCCATCCCTTTATTTTGAGCCTATGAGTGTCCTCACGTGGTAGATAGATCTCTTGAAGACAGCATACCATCCAGTCTTGCTTCTTTATCCAGCTCGCCACTCTGTACTTTTTAAGTGAGGCATTTTGCCCATTTATATAAAAGATTAGCATTGATATGTGTGAATTTGATCCCGCAATTGTGCTGTTAGCCTTGTTTGTGCAGTTGCTATGCATTGACACGGCTCTGTGTGTTTGAGTGTGTTTTTGCATTAACTGGTATCAGTTTTTCCTTTCCATATTTAGTGCACCTTTCAAGATCTCTTATAAGGCAGGTCTGGTGGTAATAAATTCCCTCAACATTTGCTTGTCTGAAAAGGACACTATTTCTCTTTCACTTAGCAGGCTTAGTTCGGCTGGATGTGAAATTGTTGGTTGAAGATTTTTTTTTTTTCCTTAATAATGTTGAATGTAGGCCCCAAATGACTTCTGGCTTGTAGAGTTTCAGGTATAATGTTAGCCTGATGGGGTTCCCTTTGTAGGTAACCTGCCCTTTTCTCCTAACTGATTTTAGCATTCTTTCTTTCATTTCAACCTTAGAATTTCTGAAAATTAAGTGTCCTGGAAATGATTTTCTTGTGTAGAATCTTGCAGGAGTTCTCTGCACTTGCTGAATTTGACTTTTGACATCTCTAGCAAGGTTGGTAAATTTTTCATGGATGATATTCTGAAATATGTTTTCCAAGTTGTTTGCTATCTCCCCCTCCCTTTTAGGGATGCCAATAATTTGTAGATTTGGCTTTTTTACATAATCTCATACTTCTTTGAAAGATGCAGGTCAGCAATAGCTCAGTGCAATCAGCCCAGGATGGGGTACCTGTGCTGTGGGCCCAAGCTAGGAGTTCTCTGGTGATGAGCAGTAGCTGTGTGTGGGGGACTCATAGGGGACAGACTTGCCTCCTCTCCTTGGGTCCACTGCAGCTTGTTGGAGGTGTGGATAGGGGACTTAGAGTCTTTGCTCCTTCATTAGTCCATAAATGGCAGGAGCAATTCCACTGCAGAAGCAGTGGCAGAAAGGCTTTCAGTTGCTCCTGGAGGCTCTGTCCAGAGAGTTGCTGAGTTGTTACTGGCTCAATAGCTCTGGCAGGAAGTGGCTGGAGGCCCAGGTCTGGAGGACCTGTCTGGTGAGGAGAAACAGGAACAGGCAGTTATGTAACACTCTGGCCACTTTTCCACAGGGTTGCTGCAGTATGCTTGGAACCTGCTCCAGTCACCTCAGATTTTCCAGTACCTGGAAGTATCACCAGTAAAGGCGGTGAAACAGCAACAACGGCAGTCTGTTCCTCCCTCTGGGAGCTCTGTGTCAGGAAGATATGGGCCTGCTTCTAGCCCAAACACACCTGTAGGAGGTGGCTGAAGACCCCAGTTGGGGGGTCCCACCCAGTGAGTAGGAACAGGATCAGTGATCCACTTTAAAAAGCAGTCTGGCCACATATTGGTAGAGCAGCTGTGCTGTGCTGGGGGTATGCTTAAGCACACAAGTTGCCTCAGACACTCTGAAGCCTGAAGGCTGGAATAGATATGTCACCCAGACAGAAAAGATAGTGGCCCACCCCTCCCTCTGGGAGCTCCATCCCAGGGAGGGTACAAATCTCTGTATGCTGTAGAATACCAACAGCAAAGGCTGGAGGCTCCAGCTGGATGTTCCCAAACCAACGAGGAGAAATGAGATCAGGCACCAGATTAAAGCAGCAGCCTGGCCACGTTTTGGTAGAGCAGCTGGGCTGTGTTGATGGCTCCCTTCTGCCGCCGATCAGCTTGGACTCTACAAAGCCTGAAGGTTGGAATGGCTAAGGCACCCAAACAGTAAAGATGGCAGTCCACCCCTCCTCCCAAGACCTCCTTCTTAGGGGGTGCAATGCTGTTACTGGAGTCTGGCTAGAATTACAAGCCAGTGGATCTTATCTTGTGATGTGCCATGTGCCATGGAAGTTGGGACTGCAGGCTGTTGCTGCTCAGTCCTGTGAATTTAGCCTCTTTCCCAGGGTCAATCAGTTATTCACCGATTTCCCTTATTTTCAGGTTATACACTTGACCAAAACTATGTCAAAGCCCACTTTGCCATTATATTTATAGGTGTAAATTTAACCTTCTTTCCACAGCATTTTCTCAGCTTATCTGGAATACTCCAGCATTATTTCCACTACCCCGATGTATGGGGGTCTAACCTCCCACTTTGCCAAAGTTGCAGCTATTTTGCCAAAAGAAAACCAAATAGCTAAGGCTCCAGGGTCTCCAAGCATACCTGAGCAGATGCCCTGCCAAGACTCCATGTAGGCCTGCATGTTCAGACTGAAGGCCACAGTGGAGTGGCTTCACTAGGTGATATTCTGACCTGAGGGCTGTAAAGATCCTTGGGAGAACCATGGTACCTCGGGGATAAATATTTATTATTATTATTATTATTATTATTATACTTTAAGTTCTAGGGTACATGTGCATAATGTGCAGGTTTGTTACATATGGATACTTGTGCCATGTTGCTGTGCTGCACACATCAACTCGTCAGCACCCATCAACTCGTCATTTACATCAGGTATAACTCCCAATGCAATCCCTCCCCCCTCCCCCCTCCCCATAATAGGCCCCGGTG